>NC_091129.1:3791702-4154202 GCF_040183065.1 Periplaneta americana | reverse complement strand
CTAACACTCTATATGCATTTCTGGGTTCGCCCATACGTGCTACATGTCCTGCCCATCTCAAACGTCTGGATTTAATATTCCTAATTATGTCAGGTGAAGAATACAATGCGTGCAGTTCTGTGTTGTGTAACTTTCTCCATTCTCCTGTAATTTAAGGTTAAATAAGAAATGTAAATGACATAATTTTTCATGACTTGATCTCGGATTGAAAAGTTCTGAAAATATTACTTCAGGTACCTAAATTAGGCTCTATTGTACTGTATTTATTTACAGTCCATGGTATTCGTACATCGCTTCACAGCCGAGATATGGAACATGTCAATATATCTTAATAGTACTATAAGGTCTTAATTACAGTCACAGTCTAGTTGAAATTATATACAGAAGAGTTTTACAATATAGTCTACTAGTACAACACAAGGGGCTAGTATCGATACTTAATACAAAACAGAAATATTCATGCAGCTTTGTTGAATATCATAATTTAACCTACAGAATAGAAGGCATGAGAAATTAGATATGCCTACTTATTTCATTTGGCCCTAAATAATGTTTTGAATTTGATTTTTTATATTCATAAGGAGGCTGTTAAAAACTTTTAATGCCATATGACGCACTTATTTTTAGAGCACTATAGACTTTCCGATGGAGTATGGAAGTCATTTTTGACGCTTATTTGTGTTATGTTGTGTTATGTTATGTTATGTTATGTTATGTTATGTTATGTTATGTTATGTTATGTTATGTTATGTTATGTTATGTTGAATTAGTTACAAAGGTTTCACGATTACATACGAGGACGTTTATTAATGAAAAAATATACTGACAAGCCATAGGTAGGCCTATTATTTGTAGTTTTTTGAAAATGGTCTTACACATTCCCTAGATTTGGCACCTACTATTATTCTGATTACTCTATTTTGTAGTAGGAATATATTGTTACTATCTGTAGAATTTCCCCAGAATATTATTCCAAAAGACATTGCCGAGTGGAAGTATTCAAAGTGTTTTGCTTTTAAGGTATTGATATTTACTATCTCTTTCACAGAATTTGAAACATACTGAATTTAGTTTGGAGGTAATTTCCTTAATATGATTTTTTTCAATTTAACACATCGATTTTAAGCAAACAAATTTGGTTTTTGTTCTCTCTAATATTGTTCATTATTTCGCTTGAAATTTGCGACGTTGATTTGGACAAATTAAATTGGATTATTTTAGTTTTGTTATAATACTAATTGGCTGAGAACCAATCACATATTTGAGGGGAATTCCCTCTGTTAAAGATTAGAATGTATTGGAGTTATTAGCTGCAATTACTACACTTGTGTGTCATCTGGAAATAATATGACTTACATATTTTATTAGGTGGGCAAGATCATTTGTGAACACTAGAAAATGTAGGGGACCTAATATTGATCCTTGAGGAATTCCATTATTAATAGTTCCCAATGTTGAAGCAGATTTCGTACTAATATTGATTTCGATTTTGTTTCCTATCTATGAGATGTAAGTAAGACCATTAGTGTGCAACGCTTTTAATTCCATAATAAACTAATTTATCTAGTAGTATTTTATAATTCATACAGTCAAACGCTTTGGATAGGTCACAGAAAATCCCTCCAACTTGTCAATTTTTGTTAATTGCCTTCAGAGTTTTGTCAGTTAAACTAAATGGCTCTGTTTCAATCCAAAGTAGATTATAAAGGCGCGTCTCCACTATTAAACATTTAAGAACAACATGTTAAATATAACATTTTATATGGACATTTCAAGTCTCAATTGACTTATCATGTTAACTAAGTATGTTGAAGTTAACACTTTTAACATATTGGCGTGTTTTCCAGCAGAAATGGAAAACGTGTCAAGTCAATTATTCATTTGCTGGTGCAGCGTCGGTACAGTTCGGCAAAGTTCGTACAGTTTCCATAGCAACAACTATAAGTTCCGATTTTGTGGCGCGTATCTTGATCATTTTTATACTATTATTGGTCCTCGGTGTTGGCTGTAAGTTGTTCGAAGTAATGGAGTGGACGAAAGAAAATACATTAGAATAAAATTAATGCAGTGATGGAAAGGCCTTGTTTGTGGGATGTGTCTGCAAAAGAATACACGGGCAAAACTAAGAAGGCCGATTGTTTTAGAGAACAGGAATTATTATTTAATTGTTCTCGAAAATACAATAGAGAGTTTTCGCACTCTCGTCGTACGCTAAACGTTGACGTCAGTAATGGTCGTATTTGGTGATGTATGTTAACGTTCGTAAAACTTCGGAAAGAATAATTATACGATATTACCCACTCCTTCAACATCTATCATGTCGTAGGTCCTAAGATAATCAATGACGCTGTAATTTTTTTAATTGAGATAAAATGGCTGCTCTTAAATTGTGTATTTCTTTGATGTAACAGGAAGTATTTTTGCAGCACTATATTAAAATCGTGTTCTGACATTCTCAGCAAGTCTTTGAATCCAAATCGATACTGTATTCAACTTTAAACTCGTTTAGAATGTATCCTGCATAGTGTCTTTTACTAAGATATTGCATCATCCACATTCTCATTTTCTTCCTTTTCTAAGCCTTGTAATAAGCAATAGAGGCAATTACAAAAGTGAGATCATCATCTGAGTCCATTGTCCAAGGTTTGAAAATAAAACACTATCTATATTAAAATCTCATAGACCGTTTATGGTGGACTACGCAAAGAAAGTCAGGTTTAACATGTTTAACAGTGTGGACAAAGTGTTAAATGAAATTAGCATTAACATGTTCAATCAACATGTTGGGATGTTAACGGTAAACAGTTTAACATTTAACATGTTCTTGTTAAAAGTTTAATAGTGGAGACGAGCCTTTAATGACAGAAGAGGTTTCTGAAAGTTCTAATAGTTACATTCATAAAGTTTCATTAATTAAAATAAAGTATTGTGAGACATTTCCTCTGATTGAGATTCTGGATCACAATGTACAGTCTTAGAAGAAAGTTTTGTCGCATGATCAGAGGACGTGCGGCCTGGGTCACAAGAGAAGCACAAATTGAGGTAATAAAATTAGTTTTGTTTCGTTGTATTTCTGATCATGGGCACTGCCTCTTTTTCTGGGACTTACGAAGTATCTTTGCGACAAAACTTTTTTCTGAGACTGTACATATATTACTTGACGATATATGTCAGAGGAAGAACAACTGTTTGTAAACAACTGAAGTGTGATTAGTGTAACATGTTACTAGATAGTAAGTGATGTATGGAACGAGGGGAAAAGGAACTGGCTATTCTACTCCATTATCTCGTGGCCTAGTTTCCTCATGAGTTATGTCTTATTGGTGTCACTTATGAGGTTCAAATCTATATTCGGACAGTTGACAAAACAACAATGTGAGATCTAATACAGGAAAATGTAATGCAGCAGAAGGAATGATGCATATTCAAAATTGTACTGATAATAAACACATTAACACTTTTCTAATAAGGTTAAAGAAATATTTATGATGGCGCAATATGTGTTATTTGTATAGACAGTGTTCAAGATTTCCAGAGATGTTCACGAACATTTTTGAAGCTCTTAGAAGTACCGGTATATTTTCTGTGATTTGAATAAACTATGTTTTTCCTGTATATTTTACACGGAGACAACCATAAAATAATAAATAATGTACATACATTTGACACATTTTTCTTTGTATATTCAGTACTATTCATCCAGATTAAGTGAAATTTTGGCTTCGGATTCTTGTAAGTGTGTATTAAATAAATATTGACATATGTGTTTGAAATTATTTAATTACTAGTGTTAAAAAAATAATAAGCATTGGTACATAGTTGTATTCTGAGTTGCCCAACTATGGTCCACTCATATATTCATGCTTGAAAGCATGAATGGACTATAGCTGGAGCTGTAATTATTCGTAAATCAATACATTTAGTTTCTAATTTAAGGATAGAAACATAATCTAGCACAGAAATATTAAAAATAAATTAAAAGTACATGGATTCTTTTTATTAGTACACACTGCATAAACACACAATAAACAAGTGAAATCTGAAAGTCATTTTCCTGCAGTAATGAACAACTACTGTATATTAACGAACAAAAGTACGGTATCAATATAAACTAACACATTCTTAGCAAAATATTATGCACATAAACTCACTGATAATGTTTATTTACCGTACTGAGAAGTACATTCAGTAGGCCTATTCCGAACCTTTGAATATCCACTTCTCTTGTAATTTTGAAATTGAAAATAGGTCTCTCTTTTTCGAGACGCATTTGGGGTCTTCAATTTCTTTTATTATATTTTCCTCTCTATAGAATAAAATGTCTTGCATTTCTCGCCACCTCAGTAATTGCCGCTTCTTACCATACCTGAAACAACAGCTCCATTTTTCTTCACTTCCAAAACTTTCCCTGGCCACAGTTCCTCCTCATAAGTAACTACCATATAACTATGTGCCTTTAGTATTAATTTAACAGATTTCGTCTTTATTTCCACATCTGACTCACTGTCTGTAAATATGGAGAGAACACTGTTAACATCATAACCTGTATTCAATTCAATTTCATCGCTCTCATAGTCACTTACAGGGACGGTTGTGATCCTTCTACCCTGAAGTTTTCGTTTTACTGGACCATCATTCGTGCTAGTACCATTGATGCTGGAACAGCCTGTTTCTTTATTTATTGGACCATAATGTTAAAAGGTGTTTTAGAATATACTGGGATACCGTATTTGCAGAAGTAAATAATCACATTGATCAAATTTTATTAAAACAAATATTTCAAAATGAAATACAACTATGGTCCACGAAAAATTGTGGTACATAGTTGAGGACTGACTTCTAGCCTTGAGGTTAAACATTTTTCACGCAGAGTCCTTAACCTCTACCAGTCTAATTGTTACGTGAAAGTAAAGACTATATAGCCAGGCTTAATTGTACAAAGAATTAGTATCTATAACGTACCAGTTCTACAGAGAAGAGCTTAATAAAACAGACAAACACAAACTGAATGATTTCGTGTCTTCACACATTCAATAGAACGATGCACACTGACCTTGTTAAGCATCCATATCATTGCCACGTGTAATGGTAGATAGAAGCATCTATGGGGAACATAATTCCATCACAGTGGCGTCTTAAATGGCAAACACCGAACTCTTGGGGGACTAAGTAGTACATAATGCGTTTTGGCCCATAGTTGGGTGCCTGGACCATAGTTATGGGAAATGACTGTAATTCTTACTTTCTTTTTCATTAGTACTTTAACTAAACTGCGAAGTACAGCACAAATAGCCAATTGTCCTTCATCTCAACATATCTCTTCCCCATCATACTGCGGGTTTCCAATAGAGGTCGTTGAATTTGGTCACCAGACCAATGATTTAAGTTCACTATTGCCGAAAATTCACTACAACCGACTTCACTAAATTCAGAGCGGTAAAAAGTATGGAACAATGCTTATAACTATCTTATTTATAATTTTATGACGACACTATTTATACAAATCTTGTAGAGTATCAAAGAACAAATATTTTGTACATGTTTCTAAGTACTATATTTTTCATAGTGTGCCAATGAGTCTGTTTTTTAAACGGCACCATGTACTTATTTTCCCATTTTTGGATTCTTCATGTCTCAGTACGTACAAAATCATATTCTTTTTTGCCATTTACAAACTGTTGTTTTATAAAAAAAAATACCTCTTTTGACGGCAATGTATATTTACTGAATAAGGGGAAATTTTAATGCTTCAGTACACCAATTCCAGGAGGCTTTAGATTAAACAATTGCAGACAAAACCTGAGAGAAACAAGTGAATAAAGCTAATAAAAAACCATTGTAAAACAATGGTTAAACATTAAACAATTTCAAAGACAGAATTATGTATTATTTGGTAGTAAATGGGGGCCATTTTGAGCACCTTTTGTAAACTCAAATCAACATGTGATACAACACGACAATGCTAATTTTGGTTTTAATGAGTTACCTTGCTTTAAAATCCATGTATTGCATTATTATTGTAGTTAAATTTCAATTATGCATATCTCACAATGTGTCTTTTTTAAATTATAAATTTAAATAATATTAATATTGTTATTCAATTGTTTCGTTAGCTTTATTCACTTGTTTCTATCAGCTTTTGTTTAATCTGAAGCCTCCTCAAATTGGTGTACTGAAGCATTCAAATTTCCTTTTATTCAGTACACATACATTGTCATCAAAAGAGGCAATTAAAAAAACAATAGTTTATAAATGGCAAAAAAAAAATATTTTTACGTACTGAGAACTGAAGAATCCAAAAATGGGTGCCATTTAAAAACAGACTCTTTGACACACTCCCTATAAATGAAAAGCATAGTATCTGAAACATGTTCAAAATATTTCTTCTTTGATACCTTGCAAATTTGTCTAAAAAGTTTCTTCATAAAATTAGAAATAACAAAGTTACAACCATTGTTCCATACTTTTTACTCACCCTGTGTGTGTATGTGTGTGTGTGTGTGTGTGTATATGTGTATATATAAAAAGTTTCATTAGAGCTAGTCGACCTGGTTGGCGAGTTGGTATAGCGCTGGCCTTCTATGCCCAAGGTTGCGGGTTCGATCCCGGGCCAGGTTGATGGCATTTAAGTGTGCTTAAATGTGATAGGCTCATGTCAGTAGATGTACTGGCATGTAAAAGAACTCCTGCGGGACAAACTTCCGGCACATCCGGCGACGCTGATATAACCTCTGCAGTTGCGAGCGTCGTTAAATAAACCATAACACATTTCATTAGGGCTATGCGGTATTTTAAAACAACTTATTTAGTTTATATAGCGATATGACTATAAGTAAAAATAATTTCTAAAGTCAGCTTGGTACATTTAGCTACTACAGGACCACCAATTTCGAATATACATTTCCATAAGTCCTGTATATGCGAATTTATTTTATTGGATTATTAGGGGAGCAATGTAGTTACTAGCTAAAATCTGAGGTCTACCCATGACACATCTAACTCCGAAGTTGAATAAACCAGTCGTTCACGGAAACTACATCAGACCTTCTTGATTTCGTGTGTACGTAAATTCACGTGTTCACTACCATTATATAAATACTGTTGAGGAAAGCAGTTCGCCGTAAGTGTCCTCCTTTTACCTGTCCTCGTATATCTGGTTCATTTTTATTCCTCCCATTTCGAGCAGCAGAAAGTCTGAATTCAAGACAGTGACGCTGCACTATTTTGATGTCTTCCGCTTCCTAGAATTTTCAAATTATTCTCTTTAACAATCATGTTAAGAACATTATAAGTCTTAATAGTTTTTCAAGAAAAAGTGTTACTGTTGAAGATTATGAACGGAACGTTTATTTCTTAAATAAATCAATTATTGATTCATTCAAAAGCTACCCTTTAATTACAGTTTTTGTTTATTTATTCACTCAATCTGTCATTCAGACGACCATTTAATATTTATTTTAATTTCCTCATATGCCACTTCATCATTAATTCATTCATTCACACATTCATAGGTAAACAATAAACCTTCCTATTATGAATTCATTTGCTTGTTGCGGCATTCAGTTTTTCATTCACACACACTCACCCACTCACACATTCAGTAATATTACCATTTATTCAGCAATTTATTCAATCACATTCATTATTGCACCATTTTCAAATTCATTGTGCATCTATTAATTTTCTCTATTGAATTAGTACAGGAAAACTCAAACCAATATTAAGACTTTTTAAATGACGAAATATTTCAATAATGTATGCTTACCGTGACATGTGAACATGTGAGTAACCTAGAAATTATAGTACAGTACTTCCCCTACATCCGTTAGTGTGATTTTAGGCGTAATAGATCAACTCTTAATCAGATATTTTGTATTCGACAGATAATGGAGGAAAAATGGGAGTATATGGGTACAGTGCATCAATTATTCATAGACTTCAAAAAGGCATATGACTCGGTTAACTAAGAAGTTTTATATGATATTCTTATTGAATTTGGTATTCCCAAGAAACTAGTTCGATTAATTAAAATGTGTCTCAGTAAAACGTACAGCAGAGTTCGTATAGGTCAGTTTCTGTCAGATGCGTTTCCTATTCACTGTGGGCTAAAGCAAGGAGATGCACAATCACCTTTACTTTTTTACTTTGCTCTACAGTATGCCATTAGGAAAGTACTGGATAACAGAGAGGGTTTGGAATTCAACGGGTTACATCAGCTGCTTGTCTATGCGGGTGACGTGAATATGTTAGGAGAAAATCCACAAACGATTAGGGAAAACACGGAAATTTTACTCGAAACAAGTAAAGAGATAGGTTTGGAAGTAAATTCCGAAAAGACAAAGTATATGATTATGTCTCGTGACGAGAATATTGTACGAAATGGAAATATAATAATTGGAAATTTATCCTTCGAAAAGGTGGAGAAGTTCAAATATTTTGGAGCAACAGTAACAAATATAAATGATACTCGGGAGGAAATTCAACACAGAATAAATATGGGAAATGCCTATTATTATTTGGTAGAGAAGCTTTTATCATTCAGTCTGCTGTAAAAAAATCCGAAAGTTACTGTAGAATTTATAAACCAGTTATATTACCGGTTGTTTTTTATGGTTGTGAAACTTGGACTCTCACTATGAGAGAGGAACATAGGTTAAAGGTGTTAGAGAATAAGGTGCATAGGAAAATATTTGGAGCTAAGAGAGATGAAGTTACAGGAGAATGGAGAAAGTTACGCAACACAGAACTGCACGCATTGTATTCTTCATCTGACATGATTAGGAACATTAAATCCATGACGTTTGAGATGGACAGGGCATGTAGCACGTACGGGCGAATCCAGAAATGCATATAGAGTGTTAGTTGGGAGGCCGGAGGGAAAAAGACTTTTGGGGAGGCCGAGACGTAGATGGGAAAATAATATTAAAATGGATTTGAGGGAAGTTGGATATGATGGTAAAAACTGGATTAATCTTGCTCAGGATAGGGACCGATAGCAATGAACCTCCGGGTTCCTTAAAAGCCAGTAAGTAAATATAAATTTTTATTGTGTTATAAATCATATCAATAAAACTCTGCAGTAAATATTTTTGTTATATTATTTACAGTAAATGTAATCTTTCTTTGCCAGAAAACTTGGAGAAATATTTAGTTGTGCATGAAATGATTGGTGAGTGATATTTGATATAATGAATATAATGATTAATGACATGAGCACATGACTAATAAGAATTATATAAGTAGGCCTAATTATAATTCATTTACCAAATAAATTAAATGTAAGAATATCATAATTCCCTTTTTTTACCATTAGTTCATTATATTTATTACTTCAATAAATTAACGAGAAAATTGTGAATTTCATTGAAAATCAACACCTTTTTATTCATATCTTTTCATTTTAGAGCATATTTCCAACGTTTTTACTGCATAAATGCATGCATATGTTCACTACTTCTAGTGCATGCATACTCACCTTCTAGCTATGTATACTTTCACGGCGGTGTTGTGTCTAGCAGTAGGCTATTCAGTATATTTTCTATTTTAAAATACTCCCAATATGCTGTTTGCATTCCAAACATATTAAAGTCAACGTGCTCATAATTTGTGTGTACGTTTTGTAAGCAATGTTCGTAAATATGATCATATTACCCCATCCCTGGAAACAATAGGTTGGCTGGAACTAGATAAGAAAAGAAATTTACATTCACTTCTCCTTCTCTTCGAAATCTTGAACTCTTCTATTCCTTCGTACCTGTCGTCTCGCTTCACTTACCTTTCTTCCCACCATAATCTGAACACACGCTCTCGCCATGAAACAATACTAACAATACCATCCCATCGCACCTCCTCATACTCATCCTCTTTCACAATAGCCCTGCCAAGACTCTGGAATTCGTTACCTGCTAGCATCAGGGACTGTCGAAATAAAATTGAATTCAAACGCAAACTTACTAGGCACTTGGTCAGCAATTGAGACTCGTTCAGACATGGTTTCTTGTAAATAGTTCTTTTAATCTACCACAAAATATCTCAATATCCGGTAATTTCATCACTATAGAATTTTGTTATTGTAGGTTTAATTTGTAATTCAGTAAATACAAAAATATTCTTTGTTCTTAACTTCTATGATAAAATGTCTAGCTTTCATTAATCAGGTATTCTTGTCGTACTTTAATTTTTATTGTAATTGTAATTGTAAATTTAATATTAATTGTAATCTTATTGTCCATGTTATAGTTCTAATCCCCTGGTAGAGGGGCAGAGAAGGCCTGACGGCCTTACCTCTACCAGGTTAAATAAATAAATACTAATACTAATACTAAAGTCGCAATAATAGGAACAATAATATTTTGTGATTCTTTATAATTATTCCAGATGTGTGAGGCCAAATCCTTCCTCTCATTTTCATTTATGATCAATACTAAAATTATTTTCGATGTATTTAGAACTCCTATAGCAAAAGGCTCAAACAGTTGGACAATAAATATCTTGAATATGGTGGAATCATCCGATTTCACAGAGCACTTCAAAGATAAAATTGGCAACCTATAATTTATCAGATGACAGCAATGGAACAAAAAGCTGACAGAACCATATTTATGAGTTAGTAGAACTGACATTTGCGGCGGAAAATGAGAACAATTCATGATTCTGACAAGCTCGTTTTAAGTGCTGTTTCACATGCATTCCGAACATCCGCACGTCAAGCGCAAAATGAATTCCAGAGCTTTTCAATCGGTGAGCAGTTTCGACCGGTTCCATTTCGTTGTTATAAATAAACTCGGGGAGAAAAGATACTAATGTAACTCTTGTCAAAGTGTTTGTAGATGAAAAATAAGTGAAGTCAAACATTAAATAATTTCATAATAAACAATTTACTTCCATCTTTATTCTTACGAACATCTTCATCATTTGACTTTAACTCTTCGATGGTTTCTTGTTCATATTCTTCTACGTCCTTAAATTTATTATCTTAACTTCATCTTGTACAGGGACATCACTTTATTTTTACTTGCATTTTTATTGTACCTGCTTTTCTGAATGTACTTGACTCTCACCCCTTTCACTAATGTCCTTGCTAACGTCAGCCACACAAACTTACGGCCGCTGTTGCTAGCAGTGAAGTAAACAGTACAGAGTACAGTGTGTTTCAATACAGACGTGGACAAATTATTAGCAAAATTGAAGATTTTTATTGTATATTTTTACAAAATATGATTCTTCAATTTAGACTACAGTTGACATTTTTGTGTATTTCCAAATAATTAGCCAAATTGAAGATTTGTATTGTATATTGTTCAAAATTTAACTCTTCAATTTGGACTACATTTGATATTTTTGCATATTTACAAATTATTAGCAAAACTGAAGGTTTTTATTGTATATTTTTACAAAATTCGATTCTTCAATTTGGACTACAGTTGACATTTTGGATATTTCCAAATTATTAGCAAAACTCAAGATTTTTGTTTTATATTTTTACAAAATTTGGCTCTTCAATGCAGTTGATATTTTTGCTAATTTACAAATTATTAGCTAAATTGAAGATTTTTATTATATATTTTTACAAAACTTGACTCTTCAATTTAAACTACAGTTAACATTTTTGCATATTTCTGATTACTGTAATGATGGAAATACGCAAAATTGTCAACTGTAGTCTAAATTGAAAAGTCAAATATTGTAAACAGAATTATCACAAAAATCGTCAATTTTGTTAATAATTTGTCCATGTCTGTAATATGTTGCGTTTTCTATAGAAGAAAGAACTTATGTTATTGAATTTTATTTTCACACAGGTACCTATGGTCTGCTAAGTCCACACGAATAAATTCAGTTATGCTACACAAGTGAAGATTAGAGTTACCGAAAGTACAGTACCCTACAATATGGTACGGTACTTTACAGCATTAATAAATTTAAACAAGAGTTTTGTTTTACTGTTTGTAGTTATGAAGGGCGATGGTGGAAATTGGAATTAAAATATAAACGAATGTGAACAACAGATTTTTCACGCTTTTCTTATTATATCATTATGGAATATTTTCGTAGAATTGTCATTAATATGATAGGTAAATTTAGAGCACAGGGTGTACAGAAAGGAAGAAAAGTGTAAGATAACCAACAAAGGTGACAGAAGATGCTGTAGAAGATGCTAGAGAAAGGATGCAGCGAAGTCCTAATAAGTCGGTCAAGAAGTTAGCTGTAGAAATTGGGGTTTCTTACGGAAGTGCTCACAAAATTCTCAGGAGTAAATTAGGTTGGTAATATGCTGAATAATAGACATTACATAATGAATAGAACCGCCTGAAAAGTTGAGTTTGTGAAAAAAAATATAGTTAACCCCTACTACTCTTCTGTTTTTTTTTTTAATTCCGTTAAAGTAATGATCAAACTGTAAATCGTAATAGGCCTACTGTATTTTCCTGTAACATAAATGGATACACTACTTTTCTCTCCTCCTATACCTAGTAAAATGATTTGTTTACATATTGCACTAGTAAGACCAAACTCCTGTAATGGAAGAGGTGTAACAGTGTTTCCGAGTATAGCCAGGTTAATGTTAGAAATGTTGGTAAAAATAAAGTGATGTCCCTGTATTTGTAATCTTATTCAAAGTTAGTCTCAATTTCCTCTATCAATATCTTCTTGTCCCTAAATCTATACATCGCCTCAATTTTTTTTTCATTTTCATCATCGTCATATCTAGTTTATTCTTTCATTTCGTTGCAGATTCCTTCTGTTTCTTTTACAGGGTGAAATAAAAAGTTTTGCAATACTTTTGGGAAACATGTCTCATACCTATGTGATGTGATGTGATGTGATGGGATGGGATGGGATGGGATGGGATGGGATGGGATGGGATGGGATGGGATGGGATGGGATGGGATGGGATGGGATGGGATGGGATGGGATGGGATGGGATGCGATACTTATTTACGTCATAGTATTTCTTTACTTGTAACAGTGAATCTCAATTTCTCATATCCGTTGTCACCATTAACACTTTCTTTGCAGTACACGTCTCTACAAATGACTCTAATTTATACTATTTACCTTTTTATACCTGGTGTAATCTCCCATTCAATATTTATCCCTCGTTTTGTTTCCTCTTCTCTATTTGTTCACTAACCCTAATCTCTAGTATTTTATACTAATTTAAGTTCCCTTCTTTTCTTTAGTAATATTCCCTAAAATCTCAATTTCACTTTTTCCTATTTATTACAATAATTTGTTATTTACCCTATTTTTTTTCCATTGCCCTTCTGTCCTATCTTTCTCTTATATTCATTTACTGTTCCAATGCTCAACTATGTTAATACTACTTTCAGCTGTCACTTATCAATTCTCTTAACACTTTTTTCTATTCACTCTTGTATTTGCGCTCACTTTCACTTTGTCCCATTATTTTCACTTCTAGTAAATACTTTTACTCTTTCTCTACACATTTGATTATACACTTTCTCTCTTCCTTATACTTCTCGATCCTTTTTCAGTCCCACTTTAGTTGCACTCTTGGATCACATCCACACATTTTTCAATCGCATCTAATACATCTGAAATTTTAATGCCCAAATCCTTAGTTTTTGTAGGTTCTAACCTTTCTTTACTCCTCATCTCAGCCTAATTTCTGTCCCTGACTTTCTTCCTATCTTGTTTTTCTTTCCTTTCAATTTCATTATCTCTAACACTCACTGAATCTATAAATGGGCCATCTGTGCTGGTACTGATTTGAATGGTTTCTTTTCTTGCTCTTCTATTTCTACCTCCTCCCCCCACGCTTTCACTTGCATATACTGGGTGTTCATTTCAAAGTGTGTCATGACGTCACTGTTGTTGGGTCACCGATTTGAAGCGAGTTTCAGCTTATATGTTAGAGAAGTTGCCTATTATTTAAGGCGTTCTTCAATCTGAACTTGAGAACGTGTACGGTATAACTTGAACGTCGTAGCAACAGATGGCGGTCTGTACGGTCTGTGTGCTACCATAACCTCTTTCGAACTGTGTTTTGCGCCGGCAAGTCGTACGCAGGGTATCTGTTATCATCGGTTGCGTACGGTAACATTCCACAACACAAATCAAATGCTCCGTGTCCATGTTGATCGTCGGAGTTAATGTCAACAAATACGTAAGTAATCGTCTTAACCCTCTCCCCATATCCCGACAGTACGTATTTCCAAACAGTTCACATTCCTGCCACTACCGGCGTTACCGTACGTATCGGTAAGTACTTTTCAGAATGAACGCTGTACTTGCTAGGCAACTTCTCTACGTCATAGGTTATATACCTCTGCGGAAGTGTAGGAAGATTGAATTCTCTAGGCTCATCGGCTAGCCACATGACGGCATACAGCGAGCCATGACACACTTTGAACTGAACACCTAGTAGGCCTACTAGTTTTCCACTTATGCTCGCACCTTTTTCTTCTCATTCCCTTCCTCCATATCATTATGTTAATATAATATGTTTCCATTCTCTAGATGTGAGGAATATTTTCCCAATATTTTCGGATAAACTTTAATTACATTCAATATACCGGTACTCTTAATGTTGTCATGATTTTCTGCAGCTTCCGACAAATTCTGAAGTAGGCCTAGTCAGTTTAAAGAAATCATGAGCTCGTACCCCAAAATAACTAGGTAAACGACCACCTTCCGTATGTAAAAGCACAATGAAAATTGAACATGAATATAACATAAACACAGAAGTGTGACTTCAGGCTACCAAATGAGATCATTCACAATGATTCACATAAACAATGACATAAACATTATCTTTAGATTTTAACATGGAAGTTGGCAAACTGAAAACTTTCATGTTTATGCTTACGTGATTTAGAAACAATACACATTCTTAGAGCACTGAAGTATGTAACAGCATGACGAAATGACGTCGTTGTTATGTTTCCATGGTTACCAAATATCTTTGCGGTTATATCAAATACCTTACAATAATAATACCGGACAGTTGTATACTAGTATCATTGGTGTGAGTGCGAAATATCGCGGACCTGACATCTAGCGAAGAGGGATGGATTTACGTCCACATATACAAATATTAACATAGCGGGATTCGGACTATTGTTTAAAACGTGAGTTACTAATGTGGAATTATATATGAAACACTTAAGAAATGTTGACTAATATATTTAATGTAAAATTATTATCTTATATCAAAGCTGCATTTTATGAAAAGTATTGCATACTTCATATTACTTTCCGTAATTAATTGTTACATATTTTTTCTTTGGTTTACCGAGACAAATTCAATCTGATATTAGGAATGAATTTACAATAATGCTTTATATACGCATTGCTAACAACTGCAAAGATAAAATTGATAGTAATCTGATGCTTGTAATAATTAGTAAAGGCATGTGGACAACAATAAAACTTAATTTGATAAAACCTTAAAATCCAATACATTTTAATTTCTATTCATTTATTAGGTCTAAATAAAAAAACTGATTTTTATTTTTCTATCAACACAAAGACGAAGGAATTAGGCCTACTAAAGAATGTTGATGACTCACGTTTTATGAACTGTCGGAAATCGAAAGTACGATTTGGAGCAATTTGTAATGCTGCAATTGTCACAATTATAAACAGCACATATACACCCTGACATTTTAACACAGCACTAATTAATAAAACTATTAACTAGCCCAGCAGCAATATACATTGCAGTTGATTACAGCTTGTTTCGCGAGTATCTCCACACCGGCAGGTAGGTAGCAGCACCAGCGTCGTTCGCACGCAAAACTGCAAGCTGCCCGGTATTATTATAGTAAGGTATTTGGTTCTATTTATGTTCCCATTGTGAATGATGGTATGACTTTTTGAGTTCACGGTAACTTTTACATCTTTAAGTTAACGCTTACGTTATGTTTAGTTTTCATTGTGAATGGTTCCTGTAAAATACAATTTGGATACAGTTGTACTTTCCACGAAACAGTTTTGAATACGCCGCGTTACGCCGTTAAACTGAGCAATGTACCTAGTATATGCTCTGACCATTCATTGAGTCCTATAATTCAGCGCTTTGCAATTATTTATATCTCACCCCACACACATTCTTCTTAAATTTTTATAATATGAGGCGGACGATTGAACGCGGTGTTAATAAAGTTCAACGATAATTAACAGAGAGACTGCACTCAGTGATGAAATCACCCCTATTACGGAACCGGTGCTACAATAAATATACTGAATCACCATTGCAATTATATGAGACCGATATATCAAGCGGGGACCCACGGAGTTTGTGGTGGAGCGTGGTAAACAACCCTCAAAAATGAATTATGTCAATACACTCTATAATGTAGTTGCCTTTATGCAGCTTATTGTATCTGTGCTGCCTAAATTTATTTAATTCGAGCGTTCTGATGCGCGAAATTTTTTAATTAAACTTGTGATTAGATATTAATATGTATGCCAATTTAAAATTGTTCTCCACAAAGCAACTCGCCTGTTCTGTTGCATATTTTAGCTGTACGAAATATAATGTAATCAGCGTTTTAAAACCACAGTGTGTGAATACTTATCATTTGAAATATTGATAGATAGATAGATGGATTTATTGAGTAATATTATATAGACGTGGACAAATTATTAACAAAATTGGACATTTCTATTATATATTTTTACAAAGTATGATTCTTCAATTTAGACTACAGTTGACATCTTTGCGTATTTCCAAATTATTAGAAAAAAAATCGAAGATTTGTATTGTATATTTTTAAACAATTTCACTCTTCAATTTAGACTACAATAAATGTTTGCATATTTCCAAATTATTAGCAAAAGTGAAGATTTTTTGTATATTTTTACAAAATTCGACTCTTCAATTTGGACTACAGGTGACATTTTGGATATTTCAAAATTATTAGCAAAACTGAAGGTTTTTATTGTATATTTTTACAAAATTTGACTCTTCTCTTTAGACTGCAGTTGACACTTTTGCATATTTACAAATTATTAGCAAAATTGAAGATTTTATTATATATATTTTTTTATAAAATTTGACCCTTCAATTTAGAACAGCCTAAATGTGACATTTTTGCATATTTCTATCTACTGTAATGATAGAAATATGCAAAAGTGTCAATTGTAGTCTAAATTGAAAAGTCAAATTTTGTAAATAGAATTATCATAAAAATCGTCAATTTTGTTAATAATTTGTCCACGTCTGTACATACAAATTTTATATTATCATAATTTTGTCTAAAATCCAATGCCCGGTTCTTCTGACTGTACGTGCTTTGTACCCAAAACAAGTTCTACTTTGTAGGTCCCCCCCCACCTATGATTACATCCAACTACTCTATACAAGAACACACATATTAAAATGGAAATGGCACAATAAAACACATTATATTATATATCCTAACCTAAAAGACCTAAAAGTGTACAGTTGGGTGGATACTATTATCCCTTCCTCATTTCGAGTCGTAGACTTCAACAGCTGCAACTCTAATCTTTCTCTCCTTCAGGAGGAACAATCCAGTCTTTTGTTCCCATTCTCTATTCCCCATGAGGTCAAGACATGCAAGCGAACTTCTACTCTGACTTAGCATCGAGGGTGGTAAATATTTTCTCCGTATAAGTTCCAATTCGACACACAGTAATAAAATATGCTTATAGGAGTCCTTTTCTTTGCAATGCGGACAAAGGCGCTCTCCTTCTTCGTTGACAATTTCATTACCCTTCCATGCCTCCAATCTTAGCCACGCTAAACCTGCTCTGCTGTCTTCGTTACAAGAATTTATGTAGTCACACCTCCCCCAGTTAAGCATGAGAGCTGATTGTAAATGTAGTGAGGACTTTTCCGAACATTAATTGTATGGGTGGAATCGCACATTTTTAATTTCAAATTACAGTAATGTCATATAATACTGACTATCTCGCTCTTTCAATTGGTGATCAATTCCGTACAAGAATTCTTAATATAATATTTTCCGAAGATGTGTTTCGTTCGTCTTCTGCACGTTATTTTTATTTCGCGACGCTCTTGGTATGGTGTCACGACTCTCTCTGAGGTCACGACTCTTATTTTAGGAAATATCTGTTAAAATATGTCTGTGTTAGGGAGGTGAATGTGTTGGTAAGTAAGCGAATGAGTAGGTGAGTGCTTACATTGTACCACGAGAGGCTAGTGTGTGGACAGTAACGAGTGTAGACATTTATGGTGTTATTCACGGTAGTCACATGTGGTACTACAACAGTTTTGCATAACAAAAAGGCAACAGTACAACTATAAAGACCCTCGCAATGACTCTCGTGATGCACAGAATTATATTGTGGTGGGGGGGGGGGGTAGCATAATGGAGTCCAAGGCTCCGACTTACTGGTCCAGTCAATCACAGGACTCGTTCTATAATTGCGAGGGGCACTTCTACATTTCTATGTATGTGTGTATGTATGTTTGTATTTATGTATTTATTAACACTACAATTGGGTATACACCGGTGGCAGTGATATATAATATACAATAAAATCATATACAGGGACATCATTTTATTTTTACTAACATTTTTTAAATTAACCTGGCTCTACCTTTAGAGAACCGGAAACACCGATTGCTACCCTCTTCCACGACTGTAGTTCGATGATACTGGCGTAAAACACAAACAAATCACTTTACTAGGTATAGGAGGGAAGAAAAGTAGTTCATCCATTTACGTAAACTGGGAAATATCGCGATTTTGAGTTTGATAATTTTCATTAGGTTTTTGTTTAATCAAAATACAGTACTGTATTAAGAATAAGTGTTTTTACTCACGAACTGAGCTGGCCATGTGGACGTATTCATTATGCAGAGTGTAAAACAATCATCCCGTTTAGCTTTACCGTAAAAAATCTCGGAGTGCATTTCGAATCTAATCTTAGTTGGGATACGCATATTAAATACGTATACATGTAAGAAGGCATTCTCTATTCTCCATTCACTAAAAAATTGTATCATTATCCATCTAAATTAAAACAGACACTGGTACAGACACTCATTCTACCTCACTTCGATTATTGCGACGTTTTGTTCAGTGATCTCAGGATTGATTCCGCTCAGAAACTACAGCGTGTTCATAACGCGTGCGTCCGCTTCATTTGTAATGTTCGATACTATGATCATATCTCACCTTCTTTCGAGAAGTTATCATGGCTTAGGTTACATGAGAGGAGAAATCTGCACTCACTTTCTCTCCTATATCGAATTATGCACACTTCATCCCCCTATTATTTATTCGCTCGTTTTCATGCTCTCTCTCGCTATCATAATATTAATACTCGATCACAACGCGATAACACGCTAGAAATTCCACTTCACACATCATCTCTGTATTCCTCATCTTTCACTGTTGCTACCTCTCGTCACTGGAACTCTCTGCCGCCTGAAGTCAAGGGCTGCCGAACATTGAAATCTTTCAAATCCAAGTTAGAAAATTAGCTTATGACGAGTTGCCAAACTAACTTACTATTATGACAAGTTTTGTATTGCATGTTTCCACGTATTCACATTTGTTTTATGTTCTAGTGATATTTAACTTATTTTATATTTTTCTTTTCATATTTTCCGATAATGGTATATCTCTAATGTGATAAGTTGAGCTATATATAAACATAATTTTCCTTACTGTGTATACTTAAAAATATTGTATTCATTGTATGCTTTGTACTGCACTATTGTATTACTACTATTAGTATTATTATTACTATTAGGCCTGTTATTATTATTTTATTTATTATTATTATTATAATTATTATTAATATTATTATTATCATTATTATCATTACTATTCTTATTTATTATTATTATTATTATTATTATTATTATTATTATTATTATTATTATTATTATTATCAATAATTGTCTTATTTTTTTATACTTTGTATTCCTCATTTATTTTTGACCTGCTGTTCACATTTTATTATGCTTTTTTCTTTCTTTCTGTATGTTATATATTATGTCTGATTTCTTCTTACTTGTTGTTTACATTTTATTATTATTATCTTATTCAGTTTTGTGTGTACTTTGTAAATTTGTAGTGTTTCTATAACGCAGTTTTTACTCCTGGTTGAGTGTTAGATAAGGCCGTATGGCCTTAACTCTGCCAAGTTAAATAAATTATTATTATTATTATTATTATTATTATTATTATTATTATTATTATTATTATTATTATACTGTCTACAGCACATTAGCATACAATATAGAGAATGAAGTTAAATTGAAAAATAACCATAATATGGATATTTAAACACATTTTTCGAAATGTGTGGCCGTTCATTTCGATACAGGCTTCAGTTCTAATGTCTGTATTTCCAATTACTAGTTTCGTCCATCGTACTAGTAACTCATGTTGAAATAATTCTGTACCTACTCTATAAAAGAGTACCTTACGTACTGTAAATTCAATCTTCACTTCTATCTGATCCGAAAAGATAAAATTACTCAGACATGCTATCTACTGTCCGTCCAAGTGGTTATGCCGCAAGACCGTAGAAAGGGGGGAAATCACGTGACATTTAATTACTTAACGAGGGTCTTTTATTTAAGTTATTTTAAACAGTTGTATGGGTATAATATTACGTAGACGTCGAATTCCTAACAGAAATTTATGTTTTCAGAAAAGACCTAAGACAGCCCAGCCACTAGCCTTTACAGGGGGGGGGCGAATAAAAGCTGGTGGGGGAAACCGGGATGCGACGTAGGCAAATGGACGACAGTATCTGTGCAAAAATGATGCAATATTGAAAGATCTTTCGTCCCTGGAAAACGCGAACATATTTTTTTGGAACCTATTGTTTACTATGATTGTACGAAATGGAAATATAAAAATTGGGGATTTATCCTTCGAAGTAGTGGAAAAATTCAAATATCTTGGAGCAACAGTAACAAATATAAATGACACTCGGGAGGAAATTAAACGCAGAATAAATATGGGAAATGCGTGTTATTATTTGGCCTGCTGTCAAAAAAACTGAAAGTTAGAATTTAAAAAACAGTTATATTACCGGTTGTTCTGTATGGTTGTGAAACTTGGACTCTCACCCTGAGAGAGGAACATAGGTTAAGGGTGTTTGAGAATAAGGTGCTTAGGAAAATATTTGGGGCTAAGAGGGATGAAGTTACAGGAGAATGGAGAAAGTTACACAACACAGAACTGCACGCATTGTATCCTTCACCTGACATAATTAGGAACTTCAAATCCAGACGTTTGAGATGGGCAGGGCATGTAGCACGTATGGGCGAATCCAGAAATGCATATAGAGTGTTAGTTCGGAGACCGGAGGGAAAAAGACCTTTAGGGACGCCGAGACGTAGATGGGAAGATAATATTAAAATGGATTTGAGGGAGGTGGGATATGATGATAGAGACTGGATTAATCTTGTACAGGTTAGGGACCGATGGCGGGCTTATGTGAGGGCGGCAATGAACCTTCGGGTTCCTTAAAAGCCATTTGTAAGTAAGTAAGTATGTATTGTTTACTATGACCGTAAGGCTACTATGACTGTATATACGGTCGTGGATCTGTGTGGAGAACGATTGAACTTCATTTTTAGAAGCGGTGGGAGTGAAGTACATTCAAAAACTCAGGTACAACAAAAATTGAAGTAAAAATAAAATGATGTCTCAGTACTTTTGTTACCTACACGAAAAAACCTTAGCAAGAATTTGTTTTAGTATTTTCCATTCACTCCATCAGTAACCAAAAGAAAAAAAAATATTATATTTTCCAAAGTTTCCGGCATCTAATATTCTGCAATACACTAATGTAATTACATCCCCCGAATTTATCCAATCATAAGAGGTTTTTGGTCAAGTAGTGGAAGCGACTGAGGGTTAAAGAGAGAACTGTAAGGGTAGCTTTAGAATATGGCATGAAGCCAAACGGTTCATAGTTTTGGGATGCTGAACCACCACCAACCCCTCCATCCCCCACCCAGCCCTCCACTTACTTTTCTCGCAGAGCTATCCCCTTATGGCTGTTTGCGAACATTTTGGATTCTAGCCCATAAACTTAACACAATGAGTATACAGCGCAGTTACCCACAGTCCGGCCTGACTTAGCAATGTTTGTTACCAGCCTCTCCGCGGATTAATATGGCTGTATTCAATAAATTGGTTTTGCAATTAGTAAACGCAACCGCCTCACATCGCAATATAAAAAATAAAGGATCATTAGTGAGTTCGGGAGGGCACAACTATTGTACAGCATATTCCTAGAATTTATGTAGTAAGTAAGTTCCTGTGTGCAACGATATTGAATTTGCCGGAGCAAACCAAGCCTGCAAATACATAACACAAATAATAAAAGAAAGTTGATTGAATTTGCTGAATAAACGTATTAAAGTTGTGGATTATTTCTTGTTCATAGTTCATTGATGTTCTATTTGCAGCAAACCACAACTGTAAACTAATCTCAAAATCTATTGCGATGTAAAAAAAAACTCACTTCATGATTATCTAGTAACTTCAGTATGCATCGAAGTACGTGACAAAGAAATACAATTTAAGGTAGGTGTCCCCGATATGGCCATGCTAAGGTTTGAGAATTTTTCTAGCCGCCATTTTGAAAAAAAATATTAAACCACTTTTTTCTTAATCGTTCTCAGTCTAATGGACTTTCTTAAAACAATTTCCTTTCCCCATAAAAATAGCTTTAATTGTCCAAAAATTCCCAAATTCCAAAAGTTTACCTAGTGGCCATATCAGGAACATGTGCACATGATATATCCACCCTTGTTCCATGTTCTATAAATCGTGATTGTTTTCAGTTTGATAGCGCAGTTGTGTTAAAATTAAATAATTTTGGTGTAAAATGAATAAAAATGACACTTAATCTTTTTTATAATTTAAAAGTATAGTCAAAACAGGTTTTTCCGTAAAAAATTGAATTGTTTTTCTTAAAATACAAAATTTTGCGTAATCCCAGCTATAAGACATGTAAATTTGTCAGGTGAAAAAATAAAAGTGAAATGAACTTGATATGGCCATGGTGCATTTGATATGGCCATATCAGGAGCAGGTAAGCTTTCACGAAAATCATTTGATTATGAACAACTCGTAAAAGATACGCCATAAACTACAACACCAATCAACAGAACATTAAAAACTGAATGGAGTACGATGGTTTTCATGAAACAAGTCTTTGAAAAACATGCATAAAACAAAGGAGACTTTCCAGAGAAAAATAAGAAGAGGTCACATGAAAACCGCAAAACAGGCAACTGACGCCATATTGCTCAACCTGAATGGATGAAAAACGATCAAGTGACATACCAGGATGACCTTTCACTGGATGCTGCTGCAATTTAGCTGATTTTTTGGTTAACTAACTCACAATAGGGGGGTGGCCATATCAGGAACATGGTCATAACAGGAGCACCCACCTTAGGTATAATATTTTGGCGAGTCTTTAGTAATTTGAGGAAAAAATGTGTAATAATAGAATTCACAAAAAGAAGTAATAATTTTTCCGGAAGTTGAAGAAATATAAAGAAATAATTCTTGAAAATATGGAGCAAAAAGAAACGAATTTGGATATTCTATTCATATCGACAAAAATAACGATCCTGTTCGCAATAATTACCGAATAAGACGGTGTTAAATATTTGGGAAAAACTTTTTTTCTGACAAAACTATGGACTTTCCACACTTTTCTGTTGTATGCAACATGGACTATTCGCTCGGAAAATCTGCAGGTTTATTTCTCTTCCACTCTATTTTCATTTCTAAGAATGTCAATTGATATACATACCTTTAGTTTTCTCAATAGGAATAGAACACTTCATTAATTTACACAAATATTATTAATATTGGATTTCCATGATAATTTAAACTTCGAGTAAAAACTTAATATCTCAACACTAGGAACACTATTTTAAAATGAACTCGTCAATCCAAATATGTCATCCTGCGTCTTTCCTTTATTCAATACAAACCCATTCACTGAAAACCATTTGGCTGCTTATTGCAAAAGAACTTAGCTTAAGTAAATTTAATTGATTTAAATCAGATTTACAAGGCATTAGAGTGGTATCATCAGCATAAATAATTGTTTCAATAGGTAAAAATAAGGATAAATTATCGCAACAATAAATAAAAAGGACCAAATATAGACCTTTGGGGTACACCATTATTAATAGAATTAGCGTCTGAATTTTGTTTAATGTTTACTGACTGACTTTGTTATTGAAATAAAATTAAAAAATTCTAACGATTCACCTCTAATACCATAATGTTCAAGTTTGAATAATAATAATAATTCATGAGATATGCAGTCGCAGGCTTTTGTTAATTCACACAGTTAAGAGATACTTAATTCTTAATCTCGAAAGCCACGATGGTACTCTCGGTAAGATGTTCTATGCTTTAACAGTTTACTTTTCTTTTTAAAAACCACATTGATTAGGTGAAATAATATTATTTTGATTATTACACTTTTACTACGTCACACTACTTGACCAATAAAACGGTACGAAAGGACGTCTTTCAACCAATCATGGCTGCTTATCGTACAATTTTATCGCGTCCCTAGCACTTGTTTAATTTTATCGCGCCCCTAGTATTTGTTTATTTTTATCACTATCCTAGCATTTGTTTCTTTGTTTGCCAACATTTAAATTGCACTGGTGTGGACGTCAAAAAACAGAAAATTACAAACTACTCCAGTCGATGCACAGCAGTTTCAAATATGACTCGCATTGGCATTCAAGAACAAGAATTAATAAAGATCGCTGGTCATATATGAAGAGCACTATTCGGAAATCCTGAATAAGTTGAGGGATACATCATGTATATCAACGAGTTCACTTCTTTTACACACACGTCCAATATAACATCAACTTAACCACCAACCACTAAAACATTCAAATTTGGAAACTGTACTTTCAATAAATGTTTCTTTAAAATTATTCATGTTTATTTTTTATTTCATCATCGTTAATTAAAACGTTTCTTGTTTATTTCATCATCCCTAATTAAAACTTTTCTAACACTCGTTTATATTATTTAAGTTATGTTTGTTATAGCTTCTGCTATATGATATTATGGATAGTCACGTATCAGAGATTGTTTAATACTAAGATTTATTGAAAATCATCTATCAAGTGACGTTGATTACTGGGATCCGGATGATTGAAGTGGAATGTAAATGTTTTAATAAAAATGAAACTGAATCAACAAAGCCTTCTTGACTAGTAATCGTCCACAGAGTTCAATGAAGATTCCATAGCTGGCACAACTGATAACAAGAAAACATAATCATAAAACACTACTGCCATCTAGCGTAATGTTGAGATGGTACAATAATACATTTGAAGACAGTTGTATTTTCGTAAGTCTATTAATATTTTATTGTATTGGAGTACTTCGTTACTTCTAACCTTTATATACTTTCTTCTAATCGTGTAATAGTCAATTAAATCGCACTCAAGTTTTGATTTTATCTAGATAAATCAAAACCTCTAGTGAGATTACTGTTGATAAAAATATATATAATACTTGTAAGGAAACTAATATTTAAGAGAATATAGGAACAGGGCTTGTAGGACTGCAACTAAACAATTAATTTCTATCGCGTCGTTTGTAAAGACTTTTGATTATTTCAAACATTCAAGGAATAATTTTTTCAAAACACAAATTAAAGATAAAAGTTAATGGAATTAAAATTGCAGATTACACGCCTGAGATAATTTCGTGCACATGTAGCTAGTCCGCCAACATTAAGAAATGCTAGTCATGTGTTTTTGTTGACTTATAATCACGTGATATTTTTACGATCAACCCAAAATTGAGGTTTGCCTTATATTTCCATTTTAATTTCTATTTACACTTGTATCTGTTTCATCTCTTTTTTCAAGTTATATGCAATTCTATGTTTTTTTTAAGAATATCTATACTGTCTATTTCCAAATACACAATGGAGTTCGTCAAGGAAATGCATTAGCATGCCTCCTATTCAATATTGCATTGGAAAGTGTCATCAGGAAGTCTGAAGTGCAAACACGGAGCAACATTTTTTTATAAATCCACACAAATATTGGCATTTGCGGATGACATTGTCATTATTGGCAGATCCGTGAAATATGTAAAGCAAGTGTTCCTTTCCTTGGAACAGGCTGGAAAAGAAATAGGCCTCATTATCAACGGGAGGAAAACAAAATATATGTTGGCAGATAATGGAAAGATAGTTGACAAAATAGACAGCCTGCAGATATCAGATTATAATTTTGAGAAAGTTGACAACTTTACATATTTAGGATCAGTGGTCACTAGCGATAATAACATGTCCAAAGAAATCCTAATCGATTAATGAAAGCAAACAGAGCATATTTCGGCTTGAAATATCACTTTAGTTCGCATGCTCTATCCAGGAAAGTAAAAGTTATTCTTTACAAAACATTAGTGAGACCAGTTTTGACATATGCGGCAGAAACGTGGTCAATCTCCAAAAATGATGAAAAAAGACTGGAGATTTTCGAAAGAAAGATTCTGCGAAGGATCTATGGCCCAACATTTGAGGAAGGTCTCTGGAGGAGGAGATGCAACTATGAATTATATAGACTTCTAGGAGAGCCAAATATAATCAATACAGTTAAAACTAGCAGATTGAGGTGGGCAGGACATGTAATACGCATGGACCCAAGTGAACCTTGCAAAAAAATTGTAATAACAAATCCGGGAGGTCAGAGAAGACGAGGTCGACCGCACTTGCGATGGATTGATGGAGTGGAAGAGGATGCCAGAAAGTTGGGGTGCAAGAATTGGAAGGCTGCTACACAAGATAGAGACGGATGGCGACAATTACTAAGGGAGGCCCAGGCCCACCAAGGGCTGCAGCGCCAATGATGATGATGATGATACTGTCTATTGTAATTGGGGCTTTAACCTGTTATAAGCATAAATAAATAAATACATAAATAAATAAATAAATAAATAAATAAATAAATTAAATAAATAAATAAATAAATAAATATACACACAAGTAAGTACTATTTTTATCAGACTCGTTTTGTAAACATTTATGGTGTAAGTGCTCTTTCTTTTTCTGTCATTCTCGAACTTATTACATGTCGGTATAAATTCAGGTTAAGGATAAGCAATGAAACGTCTAAATTACGTAGTGGCAAGAACATGAATTACAATATTGCTAATATCGATATGTGACATCTTTCTCCTTACGTACGGTATTGAATTCTGTAACTAAAGAAACAGAAACTCTTTTGAAATATTCTGTAACTTGTTAGTTGGCTAAAACTAAAGCACCTTAACCTACAAATCTTTAGTTGGGTATTAGAGGAACAGGGAAGGAAGCTAACTTGTAAGTACACGGAACTTCCAGGAATCAAATAACTTCAATTTCGAAATCGTGCTGTTTCTTTTTTATTAGACATCCGGCATAATTTCTAGAAGTAGAGGGAGATGTGGAGGGTGAGTAGAAGCACCAGATGCGAAGTATTGGGACAATTCCCCACTCCTACACGCCTTAACTACTGCATATTGGCAAGTATATATATTACACACAGAAGAGTAAAAAGAAATATATGGCACACTCATAAAAATTCCTTTTATAATACAACGTATGAAATATTTTCTACTGAATCTGCCCTTTTATTCCATAACACTTCAAGCGTAAAACTTTATGCTCTTATAGATGTCAAAGATTAAATGATACGTGTGTCTGAGGGCTAGAAGGAGACAACGTCACTAAGTGGAGCGTACTTCCTTTTCATTGTAATTCTACACGTGTATGTAGGTTTTATGAATTGATTTAATCATGTGCAACCTAAGTGAAGACAAATTACTGCCCTTGTCTGGTCCATTTGTAAACATACAACAAGAAGGGAATCAGCAATACAGAAATGGGAAACTTCCATCAACTTTAACTACAATAAAAGGATGGGTTAGAGCAGTGATGTCAAAGCAAGCGCATTTTTCTGACCTTGACGTCGTGAGTGGGCAGCAAGCCCTAAGTATGGAAAGAGGAAGGGTTGTGTATATGAATAAGCAACCTGTTGAATTAAGAAAACAGTGGTGCACAAACTTCACACGGAACGTGAAATTTTATGTCGTTATTTTTATATGGCTTCTTTCTGTTTGATATTATCTATATTGTCTGTGAAACAAAAGTACTAACACTGATTTCTTAATATTGCACTTGTGTTTTAAATCTTAATACCATAAAATAGAGAGGAAAGAAGGAATATTCACTTAAATTCCATAGTAGTACAACTATACTGTACTAAATGGATGAAACACATCATTCATAAAAAAGTAATATGCCAAAGAAAGAGATTGAGTATGACATGATAAGTTGGAATTTATATTGATGGTATCTTTAGCTTACAAAAGTAATCAATAAACTAATCAAAGCAATATTACAGTATAACGCAAAGTTACCTAGGTACTGTATCTGTTTTAAGTGTAACTAATATTACATAACAAAACTCTTATCGCATTATGCTTTTAAGGTGATATTTGTGAGCAACTTCCTATCATCAGGATATTAAATTATTTTCTCGAAATCTGCTGAAGCTATAGAGCTGACATTTTTACAACACATGGGCACGTATCTTTTGCTTATGATGTAACAGTAGTTGCTTTGTTAATTCATTTCCTTTCAAACAATTTCCATGCGAATATGTTCAAAATTTTCAATACACTATCTTCAGTAATACGTATATACGGTATATTAGATTTACGAAAACATTCTGTAGGGCTACTAAATAAATATGCCTGTATCTGAAAATTTCACTTTACTATTAAAAAAGTTGTGAAAATATTTCTTTTGAATAAAATAAATCAAACGTTTGAAAAATGAGCATTAAAATTAAAACTTACATTCTTATAATGCACTTATACTTCTCAAGCAAATCTAAAAATTACCATGGATACAGTTTTAATAAGTTCTCTTCCCTTTATCAATTGAATCAGTGCTGGCCATCCCTGAATATAGCTCGACCAAGGGGCATATACTACCTCTTTCGTCTGTCTCTTTCCTTTCCGCTGTAAAGCGCTCAGGCTCTCCTGAGCTCTAAAGCGTGCGCTTGCTCGTATGGGCATCAATTGTTATGACTGACTTAGAGGCTAGACAGAAGTGATGAGATGACTGTCAATGATAAGAAAGGAGAGTACAGGAGATGAAATCAAAGGTTTGGAAGGATAGGAGAAGAAAGGAATATCAAGAAGGATGGGCGAATCTGAAAGTAACTAACAAAAAAGAAGAAAAGGTAAATAATTCAAGAGAAGAAACAGAATATGTACCACATAAAGGGGAAGAGCATTCACAACGCAGCTGCTAGCCTGGCCAGAGCGAGAGCTGAGCAGCGGACGTCGCTATTCTCGCTAGACAAGAAGTCTGAGCCCTTGGGCAAGGTAAGACCGTCTAAACTCGCCCGAAAATAAACTAGAAAACAAGCGAACATAAATAAAACGTTCAATGAAACTGGAAGGACCCAAAGACAAACCAAAATCTGGAGGACCAAAGAATGTTACAAGTGGAGAAAATGCCATCCATATGTTGTCCAATCAAGAAAATCCGCATAAATGTACTAGAATACAGTTTGAGTCACCCATCAGTGTGGAATTTGTTGAGATCACAGATATCGTATCATCATCATACACAATCTAGCTCTCCCGCTTGTGGAATACCCTACCCAGTGACATCAGAGACTGTCGGAATTTAGTAGCGTTCAAAAGCAAGCTTATTAAGCATTTTCTTACTGTGTAGAGTAGGTTTAATTTTTACTTAATCAATAAAAGAAATGCTTCTCTCTTCTTAACTTTAACAATAAACTGTCTAGCTTTTATTAATCAGTTAATCTTTTAGTACTTTGATTTTTATTCTATTTGTAAATTTAATATTAATTGCCTGATGGCCTTATCTCTACCAAGTTAAATAAATAAATAAATAAATAATAAATAAATAAATAAATAAATCTATACTAATAATAAATCTGCAGCCAAAATTTTTCTGGTAATTTTCGATTTTACAAAAATAATTGGTCCTAATATATATAATTAACCACCCTGTAACCGAAAATCGCTTTTTTGAAATTTTTGTTTGTATGTCTGTCTGTCTGTCTGTATGTTTGTTACCTTTTCACGCGATAATGGCTGAACCGATTTCGATGAAAATTGGAATATAAATTAAGTTCGTTGTAACTTAGATTATAGGCTATATGGCATTCAAAATACGTTATTTAAAAGGGGGGGGTTATAAGGGGGCCTGAATTAAATAAATCGAAATATCTCGCTTATTATTCATTTGTATGAAAAATGTTGCATAACAAAAGTTTCTTTAAAAATGATTTCTGATAAGTTTTATTCTCTGAAAAATTTTGATAGGACTGATATTTAATGAGATAAATGGGTTTTAAAATTAAAATAACTACCATCTAAGGCGGTGTATTAAAATAAAAATCAAATGACTTCGTCTATAAGGGGCCTTGGACACAACAATCGAAAGCCATGAAACATAGCCTACAGACAATGTTTCTGTGCTTGTATTAAGTAATATCAGAAGCTAAATTAACCGATTTGTATAATTAATTATTATTTCACCATTGGAAAGTGTAGTTTCTCTAGATGGACATAATGCTATAATGTTATTACAGTAACCTGTGAGTGAATTGAGGACAGGTAAGATTAAAATAACTTCTTATGCACAGAAAACTTGATAGGTTATTTTGTATATTCATTTCCTGTATTTCTTATTATAATGTTTATGAACATATTCATTTTTATCTCAGAGAATTAACGAACAACGAGAGTGTATTGATTTAGTATGCAGTAATAGTACGCTAGCTTAGCAATCCATTATTTTATATTTCAAATTTTAACTATGCTCAATTGAATCGTGTTAAAATACATAAAATACATATGAATAAATGCAATGCAAAAAAATTGGGTAATGAGCCAAGCAGATTATGTTGCGCTGTTGTAAAAGTTGTTCCTCCTGAGATTCAAGAGCTCCCACAACAAATTAAAAACTTTCCAATTCGAGTACATCCGTTATCAACACACTTTTTCATAATGTAATATAATATAAACATAATAATAAATCTGTAGCCAAAATTGTTCTGTTAATTTTCGCTTTTCCAAAAATAATTGGTAATAACAATCAAGAAACATGTTAAAGGAATTGTCATTGCACCAAATGAGTGTCTCTGGATCAAAATGATCGCATTTTAATATTTTAAATACAATTTAAATTAAGTAACATATTAAACGATTTATCCTTCTATCAAACACGAATGTTCCCTGGATGAAATGTCTTATTTTAATTATGTAATTACTTTATATTTATTTCTAACGGGTGCAGCGGAGCGCACGGGTACGGCTAGTAAATAAATAAATAAATATAGCATCCATAAAAAATCAGCTTTTGCAAGAACTAAGTTAACACTATTTTGACATAAGAAGCGATTTCTGTGGAACACTAATTGAAAGGGAAAATCAAAATTCGGAATGTATTAGGCACGTCACATTATCTGACGAGGCAGCTTTTATTTACATGGTAATGTAAACTGTCGATTCTGGTCTCCTCATAACCCTCTTTGGATTGAAGAAGCGTATACACAGATTCCTCAGAAAGTGAATTCATGGGCTTGTTTAGTTGGAATCAGAGTAAGTGGTCGATTTTTCATTGAAGGTAACTTCAACTCTGAAAAATGTCTACAGCTTTTACGTGACGTTATCCCAGCTTGAAGACAGATATAATGCCCCGATTAAAATGTAGTCATTCAGGAAAACAGACGGTCTCAACAAGATGATGTACCAGCGCATTCTGAAAGACGTATAAGAGATTTTCTGAATGAAAAATGTTCCCTGGTAAGTGGGTAAGTACAAGAGGTTACATAAGGTGAATGCCAGGTAATCTGTGGCAAACCCTCGGCTTTATCTCGCCAAATACCATCTCGCTATCACCAAATCATCGACGCTGAATAACCTAGTAGTTGATAAAGCGTCGTTAAATAACCAAGTAAAAAAACTGTCTATCCTAGATTAATCTTATCTAGCGTATTCTGGCCTAAACCTATACTAATCCAAATATGACTTAACTTTAACAAGTAACCTAATCCGTTTTACTTAAATGTGTTTGTGTTATTTTACATCAGTCATCAACTTATCAGATAGATCCATTTTAATCTGACCTACTTTACCTCTCCTATCTAATCTAGTTTGGCTTCATCTGAACAGAGGTCATTTAACCTAGCTTCTTGGATGAAAGAGTAATGGAACGGAGAAAAATTCTTTCCGGCGCCGGGATTTGAACCCGGGTTTTCAGCTCTACGTGCTGATGCTTTATCCACTAAGCCACACCGGATACAACTCCGACGCCGGTTAGAATCGTCTCAGATTAAGCTCCAACTCTTGGGTTCCCTCTAGTGGCCGCCCTCTGCACTACGTCATAGATGTCTATGAACGCAGGACCGAAGTCCACACATGTGCTGAGGTGCACTCGATATGAGTGACTAGTTGGCCGGGATCCGAGGGAATAAGCGCCGTCTTAAATCACGAAGTGATTTACGCATATCATATATATTATTTTAATGTACCGAAGTACATATGATATTTCCATGCAGATATTCTGCGTCATCATACGATGAAAGAGTAATGGAACGGAGAAAAATTCTCTCCGGCGCCGGGATTTGAACCCGGGTTTTCAGTTCTACGTGCTGATGCTTTATCCACTAAGCCACACCGGATACAACTCCGACGCCGGTTAGAATCGTCTCAGATTAAGCTCCAACTCTTGGGTTCCCTCTAGTGGCCGCCCTCTGCACTACGTCATAGATGTCTATGAACGCAGGACCGAAGTCCACATATGTGCTGAGGTGCACTCGTTATGAGTGACTAGTTGGCCGGGATCCGACGGAATAAGCGCCGTCTTAAATCACGAAGTGATTTACGCATATCATATATATTATTTTAATGTACCGAAGTACATATGATATTTCCATGCAGATATTCTGCGTAATCATACGATGAGAGAATTTTTCTCCGTTCCATTACTCTTTCATCGTATGATGACGCAGAATATCTGCATGGAAATATCATATGTACTTCGGTACATTAAAATAATATATAGCTTCTTGGAGTTTTTACCGGTAGCCAAAATTGGAAAAGAAAAACAACTGACATACTTTATGAAATGACTAGAAATATTAGTAATTTTTTTACAAATCTATTTAGCTTCATTGGACGCGATCCAGACAATCTCTGATAATACTATTAGTTAGGCCATGGGTAACAGAAGTTCAGCTAGGTAAACGTCTTCCTTGGAACTCAGTTTTCTCCAATAGGACAGAGTTTATGAATCTTGTTTCGTGATATTAATATCTCATAACGACGCAGTAGTTTCATTTACTAATATTAAATCCGAGCGAAGACATAAAAAGCCATAATAATAACCATACTAACCTAGTAATGCAGGCAGCTTTAAAAGTGTCACTGCATTCAAAGGATTCTGAAATTAGAACATCCGGGACGATAACAAAATTATTGTCGCTTTTAATTTCCGTTGAGTTTTATGGCAGGCAGAAGTGGAGTTCAGCTCCATGAAAAAAGACTTATCACTTAGAAAAAGTGCCGTTACGCTCTCTGATATCCACTTCAGACCAACACGAACTGCTTTTAATTTCCGTAGCAGAACAAAAGTGAAGTAATTTCGAGAACTTGAAATTGATATCATATTGTTTGATGCTAAGAGGTCGGCCATCATTCCGCACGTTCAGTTTATGCGAGGATACTGCCTGCTGGTTTAACGTGTTTTAATTGTTCTACATATAGGCCTATTACTTGCTTGATAACGTTACATAACGGGTAGTGCAAAAAAGTAACGTAACTGTATTTATGTTAAGAACATATAATATACATACATACAGTAAATACATAAATACATACATACAGTACATACACACATACATGCATACATACATACATACATACATACATACATACATACATACATACATACATACATACATACATACACGGGGTGTCCAGAAAGTAAGTTCCCCTGGTGCGGTATGAAATGGGGTCTAGAGACAGTAGTTAAGGATCTATGTGGACTGAAGAACTTTTTACGAATTTTATTCTCTGCGAGGGTTACATTTTATTAGTTCCAATTGAGAGGAGGGGCATAGACAGGCGACTGCTCTAGCACGTAGGCCATTTGGATGGGCCCATAGCACTACTCTGAATGGATTGGCGTGCATACCCTAAGGACTCCTAGCGGGGCCGCCCCCGAAATCTAGCCTTTAGAATCCCTTTACCTTTCAGTGTAAGTATCACAGCTGTCCCTCAACACCGGGTGTCCCACTAGCTACCATGAGTCCAGGGAAGAGCCCACGATACACAGCACTATTATCGCCGCGCTCTCATGGTTAACATTCGGCAGGTCTTTGAGCGGCTTCTTGCATAACATTCGGCAGGTCTTTGAAATTTAATTGCATTATTGTTTTCAATTTCTTATGTCGCCGCTCCAATCCCTCGCCTCAATTTCAATATTGCAACCAATAAGCTGCTTCTATTATTAAATGACACCTACTTGTCTAATCCACGTGGACTAAAACCGAGGTTGCAATGTCTTGTGCTGAGGACGAACATTAAGGTATGTGATTAAAAATTATTATTGAAGAGTTAAGAATGTCAACGTACTCGTATATGAAGTAAAAATAATACATGTTGAATCTATCGTACACTACTTTTAACACTTGAATATAAATAATTGATTAAATGGCGATCTTACTCGTGTTAATTACGTAAGCATGTGCGGCTTACAGCTGTTTCGGTGCTACTTCACACCATCCTCAGAGCCTTCTGTGTCTCGGCGTCATCTCAACTTCACTGCCTGTTGTGTGGGTGCGTTCGTGGGATGAAGAGTTGTATCAAATAGTGTGTGTGTTCTGAAATTGATCTGTATGTTGAGAATTTGATCAGGGTGTGTTTTAGTGTGTCTGTATATTTCATATTGTTCCAGTGTGTTGAGTTTCTGGTTTTTTGGTTTGTATGTGTAGGATTTCCATGTCTGTATTTATGTTATTGCATGTGTGGTTAGCATTAGTTATGTGTTCGGCATATGTAGATGTATTTTGTCCTCTGGTTATTGCTTTAATGTGTTCTTTGTATCGAGTTTGGAATGATCTGCCTGTCTGTCCAATGTAGAAACTGTCGGAACTATTACATGTGAGTTTGTATACGCCTGTGTGGTTGTATTTATTTGTTTGTGTGTTGAGATGCCTTTGTAGTGTGTTTTCTGTTCTGTCTGCTATGTTGTATTTCTGTTTTCTGAATGAGGAAACGTTTCGATTATCCAACTAAATTAATTTATTCTGAATTTAATGAATTTAATATTGAACAAATTTATAAGTATACGCTGTTAAAATTTTATCATAAAAATCGTAATAAGTTTGTATTACAGACACATAATTATGACACAAGACGAAATATTAATTCAACATTAATAGAACCTAAATGTCTCACATCTGCAGGTTTAAAGCATAGCATAAATTTTGGCCCTCGGTTGTACAATGCTTTAACTAAATTACACCCAGAACTTCTAACATGTAACCCACTAACATAAAACAAGAAAATTAGAAACGTGTTAATATCTTCAATTTTGATTAAATAAATTTATAACCTATGTGTATGAATTAATCAACCTATATTATATTTGTATTCTATAATTTTGAAATATATATATTAGTCCTACTTTTCACGTGTGATATTATTCTTCTCTAGTGTTAATATTATATTATATAATTCCATTGCCGCTGTAATTATATTTTAGTTCCTATTTTATTTTACTTATTTATTTTTATTATTATTTTTTTATTTTAATATTATATCTGAACTGCGACCGAGCACGAGCGCTGCTCATTCGGTCTCAAATTTTGTTAATACTACTGCATCTTCTTTTTATATTGCTTGTATTATTTTATTTGTATTTCTCTTTGTTTGTTTTGTAATTATATTCTTTATTCTGTATATATTTAAATTTAAATAAATAAATAAATAAAATCTTGTGTGTGTTTTTGTTTTCGTATGTTAGTGTGATGTAATTCTTGTGTTCTTGTTGTGTTGTGTTTTGTGTGTTTTTGTGTTAGTTTTTGTTTTGTCGACTCTACATTCGAGAAAATTCGAAACACGAGAAAGAAGCGGAGATGATTATGAAAGAGGGAAAGTGTAATTATGATGGAAAAATGAGTCCGAGTTCCAACGCCGAATGTTACCCAGCATTTTTGCTTCAATTGTTTCAGGGTTAACCTGGAAAAAACCTCAAACAGGTAACTTGTCTCAACATGGATTTGAACCTAGACCCGCTCGTTTCATGGTTAGATATTCTAACCGTTACGCCATAGGGATGGACAAATGCTGATCTTACACCACATGTTTTTACATACAGAATTACGATCTACAATTTTGTAGAGATGCGAGTTTCATCACAGTCGTCCAATTACATTATGACAAGGATATAGATTTACGAGGTGTCATTTCCACTCGAATGTTTACTTGGGGTGTTAAGATGCAGTAAAAATGTCCTGTGTAATTTGGGTTTAACACATTCTTTCGAAAGAGCAAAGGATGGTAAATATTTTTATAGATTGGGGTCAAGTAATAACACACGAAGGAAAGATGTTATGAAATATTTTAAAATAACGACCTCGTTAAGGGGCAATGTAACATACTTATTATCTGTTCGACGTTCCATAGTCCCTTCATTTCGTGTTGCACTAACCCAACTACAAAACAGCGTAACCTTACCCACCCACAGGAGCCATGAAAACAAATTGGTCTTGCAAACAGGATCAGGTTTCTTGTTCATTCTTACGCTCAACAACGACTTAAGTGACATCGTAGAAGCCATAAATTACTACGGATTATTAGAGACTGACATTCACAGTAATATATTCTCTGAAAGGAAATAATGCAATTGACGAAGAATTGGGCACTAGAGGAGGAAATTTTCATCCATTTTTAATCATAGCATGCTTCAATTCAACAATTTCAGACTTTAAATATAATATTGAATGTTGATAAATCGTAGACGTTTTATTAATACAGGGTGTTTCCGAGGTGGTGTTACAAACTTTCAGGGATGATGGCGAAGGGCACGTGTATCAATTTGAGATAAGGAACCCTGGTCCGGAAATGACCGACTCGAAATTTATAAGCAAAAATAATTGTATGGAAATTGAATTGTAATTTGGCACCATGTGCCCTCCTTCCCTTAACTTTTGGAACAGTCGTGGAAAAGTGATATGGGCCGGATGTCTCCTACATGGGTACTTGTCCCGATACAATCTGTGAGCTTGTCTACTGTTCCCATTGGCTCATCCGTATACGAAAATCAGGTCTGCTTATTCCGCTCTCGTGTACTCCTCCATTTCACTAGGACTGATCGACTGGACACTGCAACTTGTACACATACACTGCTGTCTACAGACGTGCATATAAGGACCGACCATGTCCGTTACACATTACGCTATCTGCATTGCTTTAGTGTAGTTTCCTGTCCCCACCCCTCAGACAGCGCACTGAATGGAATACTGTAAGTAGACAACGTAAACAACGTTAGATGAATGCAGTATGTGTAAGATGTACAGACAAATAGGTAGACATAAATAAAGTCTACAGGGGAATAAAATTCTCCTCCTTCAAAATTTTTTTATTAGTTTAGCCAGATTTTTACAGTACAATATAATGGTAGTTTACAAATTGGTAACGTTTTCATATTAATTACTTAAATTTAATTCTTGTATAGTATTGCAATCTGGATCTGAATGGTCATATGGTTTGTCAGACATGTGTAATGGGTTGTGAAATGTTAATTGCCAAAAAATACAAAACAAAAAAATTGTAAATTTACAAAATTCTAGTACTCCCCTTAAAGTGTGTCTTCTCGTGCTCAGGGAAGGATTCGATACATAATAAACTTTCATGCATAAACCTTATCTACATATTTTGAAATGGTAATGTAAATTACGGGAAAACGGCTAAACGGAGTTTAATAAATGACCCCTCATTTTGAAGCTTGGAACCTAAAGTTTTTCGGAACAGTAGTAACTTTCAGTGAAGCGTTAGTTTTCCTACATAATTTTCCTATTTTCCAAAATCCATCTCTCGTCACCTTTGAGAACTAATTGCATTTATTTATATTGCTATATTGATTTAATCGAATGCTTTGTTATAGTCCACAAAGGCGATTTCTGTTGGAATGTTATATTCGATTCCTTTTTATGCTGAAAAGTTTCAGTCTGTAGTGGATTACGTTTGTTCAGAACAAGTTCTGTTTTTCCATCTGGAATATTTTTGCAACGTGGTTACGCGTTATCGTATAATTTGAGCATAGATAAACTTTATAATCACATTTTTATTTCTCTGCAATCGTTGCAGTCTTTATGGTTTCCTTTTTTAGAAGTAGGTATGACAATCAGAGTGCTGCATTGGAGTTAAATCACTCGCTTGAACTCGGTCGAGTGTCGCACCCTCGAGTGAGATAAGACCGGTCGTGATACGCTCGTAATAAATAGAAGCACAGTACAAGGTCATCTCACCGACATGTCTTATCTTGTATGGAAGGCGACAGATAAGATACACATATGTTTTGCTCACACGGTAAAAATAAGGCTTTATTTTCTGCGTTTATGACAAACGTTTAATGGAACAGTCAATGGAACGTACCAAAACAGGAACATGCAGTTATAAATATAATAGTATGAAAAACTTCGATATACAGTTATTATTGCTAATTAATAATTATTCAATATTTGATTTACCACATATATAATATGATAGGTCCATACATAGTGTTCCGCCTATATACTGCGACAATGTAGAAACGTTTTACAAAATGTTATGGATATAGCAGTAGATTAATAACAATATTAATACAGAGATAACGTCACAGAAAATATAATAAAACGAATAATCATGCTGCACAACTGGTACAGACGCAAAGATTGATACATTTATTATTAGTGATTATTATTATTATTATTATTATTATTATTATTATTATTATTGTTTTTACTAGAAAACTTGATACAGTTCTTGCATTATCGTGATTGTGGTCTCCGTTTATAATAATTACATTTACATCCAATAACATCTATCAGATGTGGCAAAAACAAAATCACTCCTGTGTGGGGGGGGGGGAACATTTTCCTACAACATTTATATTACATTTTAAAGCAAGTTTTGTAGTTGTACTACGGAGAGGTTAGTTCAACACTGCAAAGTTTTGAAATGATAAACATCTATGATATTGCTACACAGTTCATCACTGTAACAAGAACGAATCGAAAAATCGAAGGAGAATTGGGAGGAAAATTTAAAAGGTACGCAAACGCGTCCGTGCAAGGGGTTGGGGGCTGTACAAAACTAAATATGTGAGCTCCAAGCCTGTTGGCCACTAGTCTCACTCCGGGTTTCGCTGCTCCTCTGAAGGAGCTCTAGAAAATTTTAAGAACGAATGTCTAACGTTCGGCTTATATCTTTCGAGGATTTAACGCTCGTGACAATTTATCTATCATGTATGTGCGCTACCTATCGGATTATGCTATGAACTACTTGGCGCTCGAGCGAAAACGTCCGATGCAGACCTGTGATTACAATGTTTTCATTCCATTCAATAGGGATAATGCTAAGTTTCTAGCATCTGTTTATCAGGTACAAGAATTTTTGCAGGAAAGATGTTGGTGCGTGTGTGTTTATGTCGTTAGAGCCAGGCGATATTTCTGTTTTGATACTCTTTTCTACAGGCTCCTGTCCTCTGTCCAGTTACCCACTTTAACGTCGTTTATGGCCAGTTCTTTATCCTTGAATTTTTAGTATTATATTCAGAGTGATGAATGAAACGAAAAGTGCAAAAACAAGAGTAACGTAAAAGTGAATCCTTTGTTATACGAGGTTTCACACCTTCTAAAGCTGCACATAAGAGGGGAGAATTTATTTTCGCCAGCTACTAAAGGAATATGTAATGTAATGGTGGGCGTTCTTCTTCAAATGATACTGTGAAAGGAATATTTAATTATAGTTTGTATGTTTAACAGTGGCTAATTCCAAGGCTGAAACAAAGCGAGAGGATTTCATTGTAACTTGAAGAAAGCACGTACATTGCGTGAGTCCAACATATTAGCTTTATGAAATTCATGAAGATCTTTTGTTTTTAAAGTACTAATTTGGGCACAACATCCGATGCTTTCTTTGACTCTCTGAATGATTGTATTTTTGACTAATACGAGTAAAACTGGTAGAATAAGGACATAGTTAAAAAAAGCGAGGAAAAAGTTTTTGTTGTCACTGTATCTCTTGTCATGATAGTGGACTCATTGCTTTATTCACAGAAAAGTTTAACACTTCAGTAGTCAAAACAATAAGAAAGAAATTAGAATAATAATGGTAATATTATTAGAATTGTGATTTTTGTCATCCTCAGACCGTCGAACTCACGAATTTCCACGCTTTTTGTGGAGCTACTTTCTGTGAGAACACTTACATTTCTTCACATATAGAATAACGGTGACTTCATATGGTTTATTTTAGATTTAAACAAAAATAAACAGCGATATAAGTCAAATGACAACCTATGTGATTTTTTCTTACTTCCTACTTAACCAACATAATTTGCATTCGAATTTTCTGAGCTCAGAATAAAAGTAAAGCAGCAATTGAGAATTTCAAGTTGCAGACTAACGGATTATAGAAAAATAATTATTATGCTTTGTTACCATATTTTCAAGAATTCATTTATTCCTGAAGAAGACTTCCCTGATGAAGTTAGAGCAATGATTTATTGCGGGCAATATTCCTTAGCTAAAATGTTCTTACTATGAACATGATATATTTTATGGGAGCATGTACTTGAAATCTCTGTTTCAGTAATGAATGGAAACTGTATCTGTGTATGTTTAGTAGTCTCAATAGGTATTAATGAATAAGGTACGAAATTAATAAGAGTCACTTCTGAAATGATTTCATGTTTGTAGAAATTTCAGTAGTCTAAAGTACATAATGATATCAATCTCCAATTCATAAGTCGTCCTCTATGCCCGAGTGGTTGCCATGGTTACTACCAGATTCTAGGAACTCGGATACAAAAACGACTGACGGTGATTGATTTTTAATTAATTCAATTGCCTGTGCAAGGAAAGTTAAGGTATGTTCTCTGTGTTACAAATTTACAACATGGAAAGGAAGCTTTTCCGTCAAAGGCAGCACTCTATTTTGTAATGTTCGGGCCACCTCTATTCAATAATAATTTAATCTGAGATGGTTATCAAGCGCGTGTATTGTCCTACCAAGATAGTAATTGAATTTTCTTCTTCCAAATGCCTCCATCTGAGGAATCGTTTTCCATATTTAAAAGCTGAAGATTCCACAATGTTTTTAATTTAATTTACAGATTGTCCTATTTTTCTCGTTCACTCAAAATATTTTTTTTTCTTATTCACAAATAATAGAATTCGATTCAATAGAAAAGGTCAACGCAAGGCAGAAAAATATGTCAAAATGGGAAAGGGACATGGTGAAGAGATAGTAAAAGACTTAGGCTGGGAATCTCTCAAATCAAGGCGACGAAAAACCAGACTCACCGCATTGTTTAAGGCACAAATGGGACACAAAGCACGGACCGATATCAATGCTAGATTAGCAACACCATCATACTTAGGAAGGGCTGATCATATTAGGAAGTTTAAATGTAGAAAACAAAGAACGGACGTAGCAAAATTTTCCTTCATTAACCGCAAAATAGTAGACTGGAACAGCTTACCTGCGGAAATCTTTCAGGGTGGTCCTCTCAAAATCAATACATTTAAGGAAAGGTTGAGAAGATTAGACTGAAAATGTAATTGTAGGTGCAGTGTAATTATTTAAGTTGTGTCATGTAATTAATTGAGTTGATATGTAATTAATTAAGTTGATATGTAATTTAGTTGATATGTGAATAAATTAAGGTGATATGTAATTAATTAAGATACGTAATTAAGTTGATTTGTAATTAATTAAGGTGATATGTAATTACTAAAATTGGTAATAGTTGGGTGAAATAGAAGTCCTTATAAGTTAGGTATACTTTTACGTATTGTTAGGCGTTATTATAGAATAGTTTTTATTTATAGTTCTAGGATTATTGCATCTATTTATTTATAGTTAGAAATAAATTTATGTTTATTTTATTTTATTTTATTTTATTTTATTATTTTTCTTTGATTGCTGTAATTGTATAATTTTAATGGTATTATTGTATATTATATATCACTGCCACCGGATGTATACCCAGTTGTAGTGTTAATAAATACCTACACATACATACATAGTACATACATACACACATACAAACGGACAATTTTTCCAAACATAAGAAATTTGAGAACAATGAGAAATTAATATTATTGGTATATCGTGCGTGGTTGTTTTTTTAGATTATGACCATAGTTCTACAGAATGTCCCTTTCAAATCTCCCACATTGCTTTCTTTGTGAAGAAAGTGCGAAGGAAATCTTTATAATTCACAAGTAAGATCAATATATTTTGATTCAAGTAATTTGTTTTCTGAATTGTAACATTTCATTTAAAACTAATTTAAACTAAACATGGCCTGTATAATAGCTGCTCATAAACTGTCTGTGGGAGTTGGGGGCGTCACATTTTAGCACTGCCTAGATTCGGCACTATACCTAAATCAGACTCTGTCCCTAACAGCTCAATATTCATTTTTACATGGTACCTCGACTTTTATTTTCAGTATACTTAACATCTATCAATATCACTGTTAATAGCTGGTCTTGAATCACCTCCGCTTCCATTCACTGCCATACACTCATCTGGTTTATTGTTTTCTTTATCCATTCCTCCCACTCATCAGCTATCATTAAAGTTGGATTTACTGCATTTTCCCGTATTGCTTCACTTAACTTCCTTCCTACCGTTTATTTGTAACATTTTCTCAGTCTTTTTTATTTAAATCAGGAGTCGTCATCTCAGTGCACTATGGTGCAGGCACAGTTTGCTCTCTGGTCAGTTCTAGCCCTTAGACTGGTATTCATAGTCGAAACTTTCGATTAAAGTGTCCTTTGGAAGACGCAAAGTATCACTTTTCCGTTGCACAGTCGACACTTTGGTGCAAAGGAACACTTTGGATGAAAGTGTAGTTCCGACCACACTTTGAGCCGAAAGTGACACTTTGTAGAAAAATGGCGGATGTCTTGGAAGTTGTCGAATTATTTATTAGAATGTGCGGAAGAGATGGCACAATTAGTGGACAATGTACAAAAGCACTAAGTACATTAGAGATAGGCCTAAAGATAATCCCGTGGAATTTTATAATGATATTGTGAATTTTATTAGTAACAACAATGTAATTTATTCGTCACAACAATAATTCCTTTCTACAATTCACCTTAAACGCTCTCGTCAACAATTGGATCTTCACTCAACACAGTATTCGTTATAGCACTCCACCGACGACAATGACAATTTACTTGGACTATTACGCACAACAATGAACTGTTAATCTTAACTAATATTTACAAATCACTATTTACAAATCAGAACTATCAGTTCTCAGTTCACAGTTCTTCTATCTCAGTCACTCGAGTTCACAGTATCTCGAACCACAGACCTTCAGAGACAGTTCACTGTACTCGAACTCGGGTCCCTCCAACTGCGGTCCACTGCACTCGAACTCAGGTCCCTCCAACTGCGGTCCACTGCACTCGAACTCAGGCCTTCGGATGCTGACGCAGATGCGGACGCACACTCGAGTCGAACTCCGGTACACAAGACTGGCTTGCTTGCTCTGGCTTTCTCACTGACTGGCTGACTAATCAACTGAAAACTCTGAAAACTGCTGTCGTTCCTTCGCGACCGTAATTTATAATCACAGCGACGTAGCCTCGAAAATTCGCGAGTCTTCCACTTCGACGGATTTCTGGAATAGTCGGGAAGGTCGTTCCACATTCACTGCGTTAAGTAGCAGCTGCGCGCGCAGCCTCCCCTTGCGTGTAGGCCCCTTTCCCCTTTCCCCGTGAAGCCCGCGCGATATGCTCTCTCGCGGGACGCTGGTCGTGAGTTCGAATCTCACGTCGCTGTCACAATATAGAATTTAAAAAACCGGTTCCAATCTGATAAAGAAACTTACTGAGATTGCTAATCTTTTCGATAACTGGTTGACAAAAACGAATAATAGATGTTTGCCAGTGCCTCCAATAATACAGTTATTGATTGCATTAAAATTCTATGCTACAGATATGTACCATACATTAATATATATAATATTATAGTTCAGATATTTCTGTAGTAACATTCGTATATTTATAACCTCAATTCGATGAAGTGATATATAGGTAGATATGCCTATATAACCTAATTTTTATTACTGAAACGATTTTTTTTAACTTAAATAATATTAAACTAACTTCAATCTAATGTAGGCATAACTATCTCAAATTAGCATTGAGAGACCTCACGTGCCTGCCTTCTAAGCAGATTCCATAATTATATTGGGTTTAAAATGATTTTGATTTTTGTTGACTACCGGTACCTGTATTTTGAGATAAGATTTATCTTGATGTTGATATAATCATTACTGTTTTGATACCGGTAATATATATTTTCACGCCGGTAAGCAATACATCTACAGTCTCTAGTTCATGTGCAGTCATAACCTCACCATGAAAAGAGATCTCATTATTAGGCCTTTTTGTTATGCATTGTAGAAACATTTGGCATTCAAAATATTCCTGAAGACCAGGCAATAATGGAAACGACAGAGAGAAAATAGTAGTAGTAGTAGTAGTAGTAGTAATAATAATAATAATAATAATAATAATAATAATAATAATAATAATAATAATAATAATAGGAGTAGTAATGTGTTTATTTCATTCTTTTTTACTTCTATTCACTATTCACGAAAAAGACAAAAATGAAAATAATAATAATGATTTATTTAACCTGGCAGAGTTAAGGCCATACGGCTTTCTCTTACACTCAACCAGGAGTAAAAACTGCGTTACAAAAACACTACAAATTTACAAAGTACACTACAATTTTACACACAAAACTGAACATGATAATAATAATAATAATAATAATAATAATAATAATAATAATAATAATAATAATAATAATAATAAAATGTAAACAACAAGTAAGAAGAAATCAGACATAATATATAACATAGAGAAAGAAAGAAAAAAGCATAATAAAATGTGAACAGCAGGTCAAAAATATATGAGGCATACAAAGTATAAAAAATAAGACAATTATTGATAATAATAATAATAATAATAATAATAATAATAATAATAATAAATAAGAATTGTAATAACAATAATAATAATAACAATAATAATAACAGGCCTAATAGCAATAATAATACTAATAGTAGTAATACAATAGTGCAGTACAAAGCATACAATGAATACAATATTTTTAAGTACACACAGTAAGGAAAATTATGATTATATATAGCTCAACTTATCACATTAGAGATATACCATTATCGGAAAATATGAAAACAAAAATATAAAATAAGTTAAATATCACTAGAACATTAAAAAAAATGTGAATACGTGGAAACATGCAATACAACACTTGTCATAATAGTAAGTTAGTTTGGCAACTCGTCATAAGATAATTTTCTAACTTGGATTTGAAAGATTTCAATGTTCGGCAGCCCTTGACTTCAGGCGGCAGAGAGTTCCAGTGACGAGAGGTAGCAACAGTGAAAGATGGGGAATACAGAGACGATGTGTGAAGTGGAATTTCTAGCGTGTTATCGCGTTGTGATCGAGTATTAATATTATGATGGCGAGAGAGAGTATGAAAACGAGCGAATAAATAATAAGGGGATGAAGTGTGCATAATTCGATATAAGAGAGAAAGTGAGAGCAGATTTCTCCTCTCATGTAACCTAAGCCATGATAACTTCTCGAAAGAATGTGAGATATGATCATAGTATCGAACATTACAAATGAAGCGGACGCACGCGTTATGAACACGCTGTAGTTTCTGGGCGGAATCAATCCTGAGATCACTGAACAAAACGTCGCAACAATCGAAGTGAGGTAGAATGAGTGTCTGTACCAGTGTCTGTTTTAATTTAGATGGATAATGATACAATCTTTTTAGTGAATGGAGAATAGAGAATGCCTTCTTACATGTATATTTAATATGCGTATCCCAACTGAGATTAGATTCGAAATGCACTCCGAGATTTTTTACGGTAAAGCTAAACGGGATGATTGCTTTATTCAGTTTCACAGGTGGAATATTCAGGTCGTTGACTTCAGGAATTAATCTGCGGTTCGCGAACAGAATATCCTGTGATTTACATGCGTTTAGGTTAAGCCCAAATTGTTGAGACCAGGAAGAGATGGAATCAAGATCTTCATTAAGACTATTAATGCTATCATTTAGTGCATCAGGACGGGCTGAAATATACAATTGAATGTCGTCTGCATATATTTGATATATGCAGTGCTTAAATGATTTAGAAATTCCGTTTATATAAATAGAGAAGAGCAAATAAAGGAAATAACACGATATATCAATGAAGGAGATAGTATAAAACCTAACTTAATGATATAAATTTAATTATATATATATGCACAAAACTTAACCTACTCAATCCAACTTAACCTAAGTATATAAACTAATAGAAGATATGTACAAAATCTAACCGAACTATATAAATCAGTGGAACGGATACATACAAAATTAAACTTAGCGACATATATCAAAGAAAAAGATATGTACAGAACCTAATCTAACTATATAAATTAATGGATCAGCGATGTACTGTACAAAACCTAACCTAATTTCACCAGCAGTATCACTAACTATTTAATAAAATGTTATATATCTGTACTGACTGAAATAATTTAAACTATCGTCAACAAAAACTAGAAACTGAAATGAAACAACTTTAAATATATATTTTCTTCCTCGCGCGATCAATTAGGCTCCCAATTCAAACCACAAGCATTGTAATTTGTAGGTTATACGTCATTAATTTGTTATTGTTTGTTTACTTGTTTTCAAAGGCATTGTGGGACTTCTGTTACCAACCAAATTGTAATTCTACATTTGCTGGCGTAAAGTGATACTTTGTAAAGTGCACTTCTTCATTCGTCTATGAATACCACTAATATGAAAGAGCCACTTTCGTCAAAAGTGTCACTTTGCAAAGTGGTGATATGAAGTGTCGACTATGAATACCAGCCTAAGACATCAACTGTGCAGCCGGAGGTGGGGGGAAGGAATCGGGTGATGGCAGTGGCGGCCGTTCACTTGTTCAACCCTTTTAATCAGTCTCTAATAATTATAATAAACACGGAAGAAGCATGCACTTCATTTATTTTAATAGGAACTGTGTAATAAGTAAACCACTTTTCAGTTTAAGACAAGAAACAATATGTATTTTGCCGTTATGTATTGTATCGGTTTTAAAAGTAAATAGTCTTTTTTATATTAAAGTAATTGAGAACTTACAGACCTATAGGCCTAATTCATTTTCACTATTACGAAATATTAAACAAATCGAATCCATTACTAATATTTAAATCATGTCATCCTATTCCTTTGTTCAAGTGTCGTCAATAAAATAAAATCAATTATCCATTTTTATCTGACACTATATATCATAAAACCAATTATTTGTTATTATGTATAACATATGAAACATATTATCATTTCTGTTACAAGGCTAAAGTAGGCTTAAATTATTTTATTACAATGTAAATAACAAATTATAAAATTTATTTTCGCTGTTCCTTAGCATTAGTTTTCCTGGATTTTTTAATCACTTTTTAGTTTAAGACAACAAGCAAGTTGTACTTTTTCGTTATGTATTGCAGAGGGTTTGAAAACAAATAGTTTTTTTTTCATATTAAAGTAATTGAGAACTTACATACCTATAATGCATTTTCACTGTTACAAAATACTAAACAAATCGAACCCATTATTAATATTTAAATCCTGTCATCCCATTCCTTTGTTTAATTGTCGTCAATAAAATAAAATAAATTGTCCATTTTTGGCTAAGAGGGATGAAGTTACAGGAGAATGGAGAAAGTTACACAACGCAGAACTGCACGCATTGTATTCTTCACCTGACATAATTAGGAACATTAAATCCAGACGTTTGAGATGGGCAGGGCATGTAGCACGTATGGGCGAATCCAGAAATGCATATAGAGTGTTAGTTGGAAGGCCGGAGGGGAAAAGACCTTTAGGGAGGCCGAGACATAGATGGGAAGATAATATTAAAATGGATTTGAGGGAGGTGGGATATGATGATAGAGAATGGATTTATCTTGCTCAGGATAGGGACCAATGGCGAGCTTATGTGAGGGCGGCAATGAACCTCCGATTTCCTTAAAAGCCAGTAAGTACGTAAGTAAGTAAGTATCAATTTTTTATTTGACACTATACATCACAAAACCAATTATTTGTTATTTTGTTTAACATATTGTCGTTTCTGTTACAAGACTGAAGTAGGCTAAATTATTTTATTACATGTAAATAACAAATGATAAAAATTACTTTCGCCGATCATTGCAATTGGTTTTCCTGGATTTTTAATTCGTTTTTCCCTCACTAACTGGTTTATGTTAGGTGTCAATGCTCGTGTAGAACACAATCGAAGAAGGGATTGTAAATTATGGTCAGGAAGTTGGCTTCTGTGATGGGATGCGTTGGCTTGGCTCGACACACTGCACACCACTACCTCCTCAGCTAACGTCTCGGGGCTCCGAACTAGCATGCAGGCCAGTTGACGATGGCTGATTTAAATGAATTGAATTTCTGACATTTTAATTTTTATCGTACATTGATAATCCCATCGTATTTGCTTGAAAGGGCGCCAATAACATTGTTCCTTGGGTTGTTAGAGACAAGTTAAAATTAAAATTTCTTTTAATTGGTCAGTAGTCAGTGACATGTATCGTTTTGAAACGATTTATTTGGTAGTAGTAACTGCGAATAGCTGAAAATAGAAGAAGAATTACAAAAAAGACTGCTGTTTCTGAAGAAAGGAACAAACAAAGAAAAGAGATAATCAATTTTGCAATGTATACCCTACTCTACGTTGAGTATACACATGACAGAGTTGGATGCGTCAAAGTATCTAGTAGTATCAATGAATTAGTAAGCCACGCATTCTTCATCGCACTTCTGCGAGAATCTGTCCCACCTCCAACAAGCCCAGTCTACCCAGCAGGGAAAGTGCCAATAAAACAGAAAGAACTACAAGACTTCGAAAAAATGAAGAAGTAGGCCCTACAACCCAAGTGAGCATACGGTATTTTATAAAGAACTTTTCAGCTGGTCTATAGGTAATAATAATAATAATAATAATAATAATAATAATAATAATAATAATAATAATAATAATAATAATGATAATAATAATAATAATAATGATGATTTATTTTAGCTGGCAGAGTTAAGGTCGTAAGGCCTTCTCTTCCACTCAACCAGCAAAAAGTGTATACTGGGTGTTCATTTCAAAGTGTGTCATGACGTCACTGTTGTTGGGTCAACGATTTGAAGCGAGTTTCAGCTTATATGTTAGAGGAGTTGCCTATTATTTAAGGCGTTCTTCAATCTGAACTTGAGAACGTGTACGGTATAACTTGAACGTCGTAGCAACGGATGGCGGTCTGTACGGTCTGTGTGCTACCATAACCTCTTTCGAACTCTGTTTTGCGCCGGCAAGTCGTACGCAGGGTATTTGTTATCATCGGTTGCGTACGGCAACATTCCACAATACGAATCAAATGCTCCGAGTCCATGTTGACCGTCGAAGTTAATGTCAACAAATACGTAAGTAATCGTCTTAACCCTCTCCCCATATCCCGACAGTACGTATTTCCAAACAGTTCACATTCCTGCCACTACCGGCGTTACCGTACGTATCAGTACTACTCTTCAGAATGAACGCCGTGCTTGTTAGGCAACTTTTCTGCCTCTTAGGTTATACACCTCTGCGGAAGTGTAGGAAGATTGAATTCTCAAGGCTCATCGGCTAGCCACATGACGGCATACAGCGAGCCATGACACATTTTGAAGTTAACACCCAGTATACATATGTATGAACTTACGAAGAATTCAACAATTTGATTTAGATATGAGTTACATGTATACAAGAGTTATTTACGAATTAAACAACAAAATACTATGAACTATTAATTAAACACTGAAATACAAACTATGTAGCAGAATTAAACTAAAATACATGGAATGTTGTTAATATATTTCAAATAATATTAGATAATAGAAAGAGATTATTACGAGAAAATTTTGAAAATACAGCACTATCAGGATGCATGTCTAAAGGAAGGAGTAACAGTGTAGTCAGTGATACTTTAAATCAGTAAGATTGGAGTGAAATGCTAATAAGGTTATATTTTAAGCTGTTCTTAAAGGTGTTTATTGTCTTGCAGCCCCTAACACTTTGTGACAAGGAATTCCATTGACGCGAGGTGGATATTGTAAAAGATGAGGAATAACAAGATGTTCTGTGAAGAGGTATATTTAGCGTGCCACAGATAAGTGATCTGGTATTTACGTCGTGGTTAGAGTATAGATAAGATAAACGAGACGAAAGGTAATTTGGTGTTGAGGTGTGCAGAATTCGAAAGAGTAAAGACAAAAAGTGTAAAGTCTACGTTCTTTAAGTCGGAGCCACGAGAGACTTGCGAAGGACGGTGATATGTGATCATATCTTCGGATGTTGCACACGTATCTGACGCACATATTCTGAGGTAGTAACGCAAAGTAACAATGACTGGAAAACAGTGTGAAAAGACTGATTTCTCATCATTCATATCTTTCTATTTTTTAAATGTATAATTATTCTACATTCTGTTTATTTACTGTGTATGATTTCCAGTATAATAATTCAATAATAGCACGAAAACTTCCGTATGATATTTGATTTTACTCGTTATAAATTTGTTTATTTTTAAAAGGGCGGTTTTCTTAATCTTATTTATGAATAAAACTTTTAGTATCCGCATAATGCGTCCAATTACTTTAAAAACCAACACAAATGTAACCTAGATTATCAGCCCACATCTCGGGAATCATATATTTCCATATAGTTTTCCTCTAATATAGTTTTTTTTTTTCAGTTTTCAACAAATTTACTTTTCCTGACTTACACCCTTAAAAATACAGATTCAAATATTTTCTTATCGCTGTATCACTTATACCGTTGACAATCGGGCCCATATTCATATGAACCGTTTTTTGTGAAACTCCTTTAAATATCACACCCTGTAGTTACAATGTTCTTCGTGAACCATCCTGTAAGTTTCAGCTTGTACACTTAAGCGTTCAGACCTGTGGAGTAACGGTCAGCGCGTCTGGCCACGAAACCAGGTGGCCCGGGTTCGAATCTCGGTCGGGGAAAATTACCTGGTTGAGGGTTTTTCCGGGAAAATGCTGGGTAATTTTCAGTGTTGGACCCCGGACTCATTTCACCGGCATTATCACCTTCATTTCATTCAGACGCTAAATAACCTAGATGTTGATACAGTATCGTAAAATAACCGAATAAAATAAAAAATACACTTAAGTATAAGATTAATATAGGCCATTCGTTATCTCGTGAAACTTACCTTTCACTTTTTTCTTTATCTACTAGAATTCCATCTGAGTTTAAAGTGATGAAAAGAGTTAATAATAAACTATCTTCTCCTACGTTAGGAAGTCTAATAGTATCAGTCTGCCTTGGCAGCAGGTTATGGCTGACTCGTACAGCAAATGCATTGGCTTCTTCCGTTGAGGATTAAATCCAATAACATGACGTAATCTTACATTTACGAGACCTTTCAAGCATATATTATACGAGTGATAGATCAAAGAAGTCTACTTTGCTCCTGAAGGAGGCTGAAGCTGCAGTGTTCGTTGACCTCAAACTCACGAGGTTGTATCTTACCCAAGTTCCTAGCACATTGAGGAAATCTAAAATAAATATACACAGGGTGATTCACGAGGATTTACCGTCACTTACGGAGCTTATTTCAGGAGACATTTTTAGCAGAAAATACATTTAAAGTTGAAGTTTTAAGGGTAAAAGAATATTACCGATGAAGAATGAACTATTCCGAAGTATCATTCTCTAATTGGCTAGTGTTCTGAAGAAAAAAAAAGTATTGTAAATTGCTTTGTACAGATTTTGTTTTTTAACTAAAAATGTCATCATTTTTACGTAATTGTCAAAAATTGTTACAAATCATACAATTTTAGGAACTTGATTGATGACAGTTTAATTGAATCTTAATGTACAGTCCTAAAGAATTTACAAGAGTGGTGTGATTTCTAACAATCGTTGTGATAAATGAGTAACAAAAATTTAATTTTGTAGTTAAAAAGTGGAAAAAAAAAAAAAAAAAAAAAAATCTGTAGGAAGCAACTATGGAATTTACAACAAAATTTTAACTTCAGAATACTAGCTTATTAAAGAAATGATACTCCTGAATTGTTAATTCTCTAACTGTAATATTCTTTTACCCTTAAAACTAAATAATAATAGTAATATACGTTACAAGAGCGGTATGTTGAAGTTTTCATGTTCGAGGAAAAGTTTGAAAAAGCGAACCGTAGTTGAGCTTTTTTAATTTCCGAGAATTGAAAGAAAACATACCGCTCGTGTATCGTACATTATTTTGTGCGAAGTTCGTTTATTACATACCTGAAAGAGGAATTTCTAATTAGTTGCAATTAAATCTCCATCTTGGTTTCTGTTCAATGACGGCAAATTTGCAAAACAAAAATATCTATCTTCAACATTGTTGCTTTAAAATATTTTCTGTGTTTACTATACTCCATCAGGTCGTATATACGTCTGCCTTTTCTTTTTCCCAGTCTATGATGAGTCTGGAATCTTGTTGATTTTTTCACGGCTTCCTTAATGTTACTTGCATCACGAATGCAGTAACTTTAGTGGAGTTGTAGAGTTTACTTAATTTTTGGAAATATTGAAAAACAATAATTAACAGTGCAATTTAGGTGAAATTGCAGTGGTAAATTTCCAATTTATAATTATTACTATATTGAACGTCTCTAAACATAATATGTTAAAAGCCTAAAGCAGTAAAATCAAAATGTCACTTAAGCGGTAAGAAGAGGGAAATTGTTATGTGTGTTAGGTTGGGAATACTGAATGTGGGATTTTAGACTTTCCGCGGATTGGTTTTGTGCGGAAACCAAGCAAATACGCACGATCTCGCACAAAGGTATTTTACAAGCAACTTCAAATTAGTGTAACTCTGAAACTATTGAGATTAGGACAAATGTTTATATGACATTTTTTGTTCAAAATGTCTTCGGAAATTAGCTCCGTAAGTGACGGTGAATCCTCGTGAATCACCCTGTATAAAGGAAGATATAAACAAAGACATAAATAAAAGTGAAAATAGTTTGTCTGTAAATGTGGAAATTGCTATATTTTTGTGAAAGACATGTCATATTTACGCGCAACGTAGACCTGCCATCTTGTGGGAAAATATGGAAATACAGCCGAGCTGGAAATGAGAACACAGTGACCTCAGACCTAATTAGGGCCCTGAATTTGAGGTCTTTATGGAAGTAATTTTAGCATTTTATTTTCCATGCATTAGCCATTTTTTTTTAGGGTTTTAAAAATTATTTTGGCCTTTTACAAAAATTTTACAATTGGGATTTATATAGACAAAACAATTAGGACGAATAACATTATGATATAGTAATGCTAACCTTGTATTGCCTTTTATAATAATTTATGCTCATACACTGCTATTTCTACAACACTAGCTTGAGGTAATTCTCATTAGCACAATTATTTTATGTACCTTTATAATGTATATTAAACAGAAGTGCATTATGCATTTCAATACTTATGTAGCACTATGTTTTCGGATGTGCAATTTTTCTCTTGTATTTTATCACTTATTTTTGTAGGCCAAGAAAGAGCTTTCTACGACGAGAGATGTCATTGGCGCATTATTTCATTGGTAGTGACCCCCGAGGTAATTCTACTATGAACTCATTCCCCTGAACAGCTGCTGTCACTTTCTATTTACTTGTTTCCGACAGCTTGATATTTTTTTTCATCAGTAGTGGAATTAGCGTCTTCCCTAATCCACTGCAGTATATTTTGGCACGTCAAATACTGTATCTTATTATGAACTCCACATGCACTAGCTGTAAAAATGAACTGAACAGGGCACCCAACTTCACAAAACAACTTCAGTAAAATAACTACACTGTTACACTCACTAGCAACATAGAGACGAGAAGTAAAACCCTTGCCAACCCCCAAAAGTGAAAGTTGCTTTTTAGTATCTTGTTGGTAGAAAATATCGCATTCCTTTCTTTTATATTCTCTCAGCAGGCCACGGAATGTTGTGAACATTTTTTCTACATCAAAGTAATATGACGTGTAGGGTTCCCAACTTTTTTTTAAGAAAATACGGGAGACTAAGGAATCGACAAAATTCCACATATGAATGAATGAATGAATGAATGAATGAAATAGCCTTTGGATTTCCCGTGAAGGGCTATGGCCTCCTAAAAGGGGAGCTCTTTAGAGATCATGCGGTGAGCTAATCCGCATGACTGTAGATTCTGTTCTATATAAGTTTTGTTCGTCGTTTGTGTGTGTACACTTGCGCTCTCACTCGATACTGGCAAACTGTAGCGATCTCCATTCTGCTCGGTTCTTGGCTGTTCTGGACCACAGGGGTCCAGCTAGGCTCTTGAAGAAGTCCGCCCATCTGGTCCCAGGTCTTCCTCGGTTTCGCCTCCCGATGCGTGGGTCCCACGTGGTGGAAATATGCGCCCATCTGCAGCCTTGGAGTCTCGACACGTGGCCTCCCCATTTCCATTTCAGGCGTTCCCCTTGGTGTGCCATGTCTCTGGTGTTTGTCATCTGCTTGAGTCTGGTGTTGGAAATCTTGTCTCTGAGGGAGAGTCCTAGGATTTTCCTCTCCATTTTGCGCTGGAAGATCTGAATCTGCGTCTTCTGGTTCACGGTCAGTTTCCAGGTCTGGCAGCCGTACAGTAAGGTTGGGAAGATACAGGATTGCAGCACCTCCAGCTTTAGTTTGCGGTTCAGTTTCTTGTCAAGGAGTATGAATTGCAGTGACCAGAAAGCTCTCCATGCTGATGCAATTCTTCTTTTTAGTTCTCTCGTCATGCAGCTTTTGAATCCGACCAATTGGCCCAGATAGATGTATTCCTCCACGTACTGTAATATGGTTGCGTTGACTTGGATTGGTCCACATATAAAATAGAAAAATTATTTGGTTCAGTTACTGAAAAACAACTTTATTCTACACTTCGGCAGCTAGGCTTAAATTAAGAGTATTTTGAGAAAGATTTTGTCTCACGTAATAGTTGAAGTCCATTGCAGTTTGCAGCTCTGATTTGATTAGATGTGTCATGCTCCTGTTTCGAACATCTGTCCAATTATTGGTCATGAAATGAAACATCCTCTTTGTATGAGCATTACTACGTCTTGGTATGTGTAGTCAGTTATTCCACATTAATAACATTAACACGCAAATCTAGTATTTCAGGTGAACCTTCCTGTAAAGCAGATTTGAATAATTTCAAGGGAAAAATTGTTCCGGGGCCGGGTATCGATCCCGGGACCTCTGGTTGAACGTACTAGCGCTCTCCCAACTGAGCTACCCGGGAACTCCACCCGACACCGTCTCAAGACTAGATTTGCATAATATATACGTCACTGTGTACGTTAACAGAAAACCACAATTCCAAGTCACACAGAGTTTGTGTGCACTCGATGTGGGTCTCTGGCGTTTCGTCAGCCCACGCGAGTTGTGTGGATATAAAGGGAAAAGTTGAGACGGTGTCGGGTGGAGTTCCCGGGTAGCTCAGTTGGGAGAGCGCCGGTACGTTCAACCAGAGGTCCCGGGATCGATACCCGGCCCCGGAACAATTTTTCCCTTGAAATTATTCAAATCTGCTTTACAGGGTGCTTCACCTGAAAGATTAGATTTGCATAATATATACGTTACTGTGTACGTTAACAGAAAACCACAATTCCAAGTCACACAGAGTTTGTGTGCACTCGATGTGGGTCTCTGGCGTTTCGTCAGCCCACGCGAGTTGTGTGGATATATAGGGAAATGTTGAGACGGTGTCGGGTGGAATTCCCGGGTAGCTCAGTTGGGAGAGCGCCGGTACGTTCAACCAGAGGTCCCGGGATCGATACCCGGCCCCGGAACAATTTTTCCCTTGAAATTATTCAAATCTGCTTTACAGGGTGCTTCACCTGAAAGATTAGATTTGCATAATATATACGTTACTGTGTACGTTAACAGAAAACCACAATTCCAAGTCACACAGAGTTTGTGTGCACTCGATGTGGGTCTCTGGCGTTTCGTCAGCCCACGCGAGTTGTGTGGATATAAAGGGAAAAGTTGAGACGGTGTCGGGTGGAGTTCCCGGGTAGCTCAGTTGGGAGAGCGCCGGTACGTTCAACCAGAGGTCCCGGGATCGATACCCGGCCCCGGAACAATTTTTCCCTTGAAATTATTCAACATTAACACGGTTTGATTTTAGGCGGGTCAGGACTGAAACCCGTTTCTGGCAAGCATTACATTCTATAAAGTTGGCCCATTTTGTGCCTTTCTTGGAGAAGAAAATTCATCTTATAATCAATTATTATTCACGGCAAAATCAAATGTTTTGAATAAAAATTTTTACATTATGTAAAAATAAGTGAGAAAAATGCTCGAATAGAAGAATAATACTGGAGCCGGGAGTCTGTTAAAAATTAGGGGCAAATATGGGAGATCCCAGGATATTCGGAAAGACAGGCAACCCTAATGACATGTAATCTGTGTAAACATGATTTTTTTTACAAATAACTGGTAGGTCTACAGGGATTCGAGGAAAAGTTCTCAAAATGTGGGTCGTTTTGTATTTGTATTTTTTTTCTTTATGTTTTTATTTTGTAGGTGGTATATATATATATATATATATATATATATATATATATATATATATATATATATATATATATATATTCCTCCTTGCGCTACTACACGAGTATATTAAATAAATATGTCCTATTGTCACTGCGCCGTATATGATTTATTATCACAGTAATGTGATAACGTTACTTCCATTGGGCGGGCGTCTCTGTCACGGCAGCGCAGTGTTGTGTTCAATGATGTTACAGATTTCCTAACTTCAGCGTGCTTTGAAGTGTATGCCACAACTCCAACTCTTTGTTAGGTTGCATAGCAGAGGTACGGACAAATAAACCAAGGACAGAGTACTAAATGTTACTAAAGCACTAGATTGGAGTAAATGATATTTTTAAAATATCGCATTGTCGATATAGCGTTGCTAGGGAAACACCATCGGCAGACTGAAATGTGTTTTCCAGGAACTTTAGTCAAAGTGCAATTCCATTATGGGATGGATTTGTGTATGATGAGAGATGTTGAAACGGTTTTCAAAGGTTATATAAAATTACACATTTATTAACTATAGTCCCGTCGCCCTAATTTCCGGCAGCCAATCGCGTTGCAGGTCGGCTACATTTAAACGTGTGCGTCTTGTGATTCGCTGAGGAAGACGTTATTCATTTCTTAAGGCTCGATAAATACTTAATAAAGGGTGCGTCAGAAAGAACGGATGGATTTCAAACTATCGATACGCAACGAGGAGAGAGATATAGTGAGGGGGACCACGACTGTTGGTTCAGCCATAGAATGCAGTTTCAGTTGAGAATATGGTGTTGGTCTGGTGTACAACGTGCTTTCATCGTAGAGACATTTTTGAAAAATGAAGAGTCTGTGATCGCCACTCAGGACTCATTTCGACATCGGATGTCACGCTAGGATTCCAACTCGGAATACAATTTTGCGGTGGGTGGCTTCATTTCGTATCACAGGTTCAACATTAAAGAAGAAATCACCTGGACGAAATTCTATTGCACTGAGATTGTCCGAGGCTACGGTAAGATCTCGCGCCCTGCGACTTCTTTCTTTGGGACCATTTGAAGGCGTAAGTTTGTAAACATCGATCACATACACTGGACGAACTGAAGACAGCGATTCGTGAAGAAATCGTGGCAATTGCACCGGCTATGACTGTGAAAGTGATGGCGAACATCAGAAAACGCCTCGATGCCTGTATTGAAAGCCAAGGACATCATATGGATAATGTTGTTTTACATAAATAAACTGCATGTATTGGTGAATATGTTGATAACAATAAATTTTTGATTTGATGAATCTTTACAATTTTCTTGCCATGTGAAATCCATCCGTTCTTTCTGACGCACCCTGTATAATTGCCCGCCATTTTGGCTCTTTCGTTGGCGTTCTCAGAAAGCACACGAGGACGTTATTTGCCGCTCAATTATTTGCTGAATTACAGTGCGTTTGATTTATTATCATAGGAGCTACGACATGATAATGTTTAACGGTGTGGAAAATAGGCAACACAAGAACAAAAATGGCGAACGATACTACCTACCTAGACTTTATAGAGCCTTCATTTCCTAAGACGTAAGCAAAGAGGAGGAGTCACGCCGGGAATAACAGCGTCGCCACTATATACGTAAAAATGTTTACAATAAAATTAAACTTGTTGAAAATTAAGGATAAGCTATGATAAAGGAGTTCAAAATAAAATTTTGTTATAATCCCAAACGTTCAATTGTTTTTATTCCAAAGACCTTTCATTATTATCATCTCAGCTTCGATTCGACTGTTTCTCTGGATATTATTATTATTATTATAACACCGAATGTTTAGTTGTTCAGAATCACAGTTGTCCGCATTGGGATCATCTCGCCGAATACAATCCGTGATAATATTTATCCTCAGGCAATTTAATTTCGATTTTTAAACTTATGTTTGCTGCCATTAGATACTTATTCATCGACTTCTGGTCTCGAAATAATTATCACGACAATAAACATTCATTAAGCTCAATTAAATTATGAGGAAACTTCAAAACCCTTTGTATTATAGAAAACTATTTCGTTTATATGACGTCATTCCATTTTCGGCCAATGAAGTGCAATGAAATTTTGAATTCCAACCAATCACAGTCACAATTTGCGATAATTTTTGCAGCTAGATTTATCGCTATCAATTTATCGCATGGTCGTTCTTTTGTTTAGTCGTTGTCGCCAACTGTTTCCCCGTAAATTGATGATCATGAATACATTCAGATGCAACTACACGGTTAAACTTTTCTTTCAACTTTAAAGCAATGAATGCAAGATTGATATTTAATATTAATTAATATATTTACGCAGTGAAGACGACGTTCAAAACGGCGCACCATGTAGACACAAAATCTTCATGCGTCTTAATTGAACGTACCTTTTAAACTTGATTCTTTCAATATTCTTCCCAGATTACACGCATACGCGATTGGAATATTGAACTGTGTAGATGCAGCTTTAGTTCCGTTACACACTACAGCGAGAATGCGTTTGTCGAGCTATAAAAATGCTTTCGTGTAGCACTCATTGTAACGATCGAAATAAGGCACAGCTGACATTGGTCCTGCTCCCACAGGTAACTTAACCTGTAATTGTAGTCTATAAAATTTGTATTTTCTGAATGAAATGAAACAATTAATAGAAAGTCAAATGTTCAAATTTATGTAACATCATCACATATCAAACCCAAAGGCCTTGCATAGTAATAATAAGGTCTTTGATCAAACTGCTGTCCGTATGGCGTAATAAAATTCGTGTTTTAATTAGGCCCATCTATACAGAGATGGCTTCACTGTGTAGCAACATGTCTCGCTGTGAATACATAAGCATTGGTGTATAGCTGTCCCCACTGTTACTGTTAAATTAAATTATGATTTCAGCAGATAATGAAAATGTATTTATGTTATAATAATAAGAGAAAAGTGCAGTACATATAATTAATATTGCTAAACCTGTATTTCGCTTTTCGCAATTGGCATTACTGAATAATAACATCGAATTTCTTTATTGCAGTAATCGATATTCATCTACGAGTATTTCAACTTCACAATGTCTTAATAGGTTAAGCATTCGTAAATATACAATTATTAACATTTTGTGATTGAATTTTAGGGATATATTATTTACGTTTTTATTTTATTCGCGAAATAGTCCTAATGAATGTCACTCGAGGTCTGAGATTTCCAAGACTACTACACTTTTACTACGTCACACTACTTTCGACCAATAAAACTGTACGAAAGTACGTTTTTCAACCAATTATGGCTGCTTATCGCACAATTTTATCGCGTCCCTAGCTTTTGTTTAATTTTATCGCGTCCCTAGCATTTGTTTAATTTTATCGCGTCCCTAGCATTTGTTTCTTTGTTTGCCAACATTTGAAACTGCGCTGGTCTGGACGTCAAAAAAAAAAATCACAAACCACTCCAGTCGATGCACAGCAGGTTCAAATATGACTCGCATTCGCATTCAAGAACAAGAATTAATAAAAATCACTGATCATACCTATGCATCTTCTGAAATTCTATTTACAAATAAATGAAGAGCACCATTCGGAAATCCTGAATAAGTTGTATACACCATATAGGCCTAAATCAACGAGTTCCACTTCTATTACGCACACTTCCAATATAACATCAATTGAACCACCAACAACATTCAAATTTGAAAATTGTACATTCAATAATTATTCTTTTTAAAATTATTCATATTTATTTTTTATGTCATGGTCGTTAATTAAAACTTTTCTAACACTTGTGTATATTAGTTAGGTTATGTTATAGCTTCTGCTATATGATATTATGGATAGTAACGTATCAGAGATTGTGTAATATTAAGATTTATTGAAAATCATCTGTTAAGTTACGTTGATTACTGGGATTCGTATAAATGAAGTGGAATGCAACTGTTTTAATAAAAATGAAACTGAATCAACAAGGCCTTCTTGACTAGTAACACTGGCATCGTGATATAGATCGATAACTTCTCGACGAGAAGGCATTGCTAGTAATCATAACTCACTACTGCCATCTAGCATGCATCTAGCGTAATATTTGTAATGTTGAGATGGTACAATAATACATTTGAAGACAGTTGTATTTTCGTAATTCAATTAATATTTTATTGTATTAGAGTACTTCGTTACTTCTAATCTTTATATACTTTCTTCTAATCGTGTAATAGTCAATTAAATCCCACTCAAGTTTTGATTTATCGATAAAATCCTAAAATCTCTAGTGAGATTACTGTTGATAAATCCACGAGCGTGGATTTATCGGCAAATCTTAGACCTCTCGTGACATTACTACAGTTAATTATTCGTATATTTCTGGAGAATATGGTGTAAAGGCCTAACTTCTTTGTATTCTCACTAGATGACTGAGATGGAAAACCACATTCTCAATATTAGCCTACCGAAATTAGTAGCAACGTTTATTAGGAGGCTTCTGGAAGGAATTTAATGGTGTTCATACGGATATATTATTGAGATCAATAAACTGTTCAGATTGAAAATTTAATAAAGGAGAAACATCTATTCGGTTATTACTTTTATCTTCATGAGAAGCCGAAATTATTTGTCCCTTTTATTTAAGAAAACGTGTGTAGGAGACTCTTTAAAGATTTCATGTTTCCATTTATTAAAAACAGACGAACCAACACGAAACAAGGGAAGATGTTAGTAATTCCTCCAAATGTCACCAAGCAATCTAGAAACCAAGTTCCATGTTTCTTGCCAACATCTGGTACTAACTTCGTCATATCTTCATTCTTCAACTAGAGGGTGGTTAGTTGGGGGTTTGAGAGGGGGATGATGACGATAGGGGTTGGACAGCCTTGATACTTATATACATATACTCCTACCCGCACCACGTCTGCAATTTCCTTAAGGCGTTTCTCCAAAACGAGGAGCTACCCTTGTTGCTGGGGTGAACCTGTAACCTAAACAGAACCCACTCCTTTAGAACAAAAGTGGCGCAAAGTACCATTGCATATTTCGAATGGAGCTAATATTAATTTTAAGACATTGTAAGATATACCAGAGATACATTGTCAAAGACAGACTGAATCAAATATATAATTGAAGTAGAGGGATGAAAGAATGTCGACTATTTTGTATCTTAGGGGTAAGACCTGGACTTTTTTGTAATTAGAGGCTATGTTTTGAAATTAGTTTAAATCCTGCTTACATATATTATTTGATTCGTTCGCTATACTGGAGAATTAGCACGGTCACTTTGAACCGTGCCGTTACGTTTAGCACCAAATTTAAGTAAATACACAATGTCACCAACATAAGAACGTGACGTTGGTGTGTGGCGTAGTTGGCGGGAGAAATTTTTTCTCTCTCTGTCTACCTCCTTCGTTCTGAACATTATTGAGAGATAGCACCACTGTTAGCGACAATGTATATTTGCGTAAATATTGCGAGTAAATTATGACGAGTGCCTTAGATGAGAGGCTCGGGACAGAAACAGTTTTGCTGTAGCGCATGCGCGGACCTCTCATGCAGTGGGAGCGTGATCCTTACTTGAATTTATTTTTGCGTGTACTTGCAGATTAAATGATTGAGATCCCTTCTTGCTCCGGTTACAGGCCTTGCATTTACGAAGGTTATGTTATGTTAGGTTAGGTTAGCTTAGCTTAGATTAGCTTAGCTTAGGTTAAATTAGCTTTGGTTAGGTTAGATTAGTTTTGGTTAGGTTAGCTTAGCTTTGGTTAGGTTAGGTTAGCTTTGGTTAGGTTAGCTTAGGTTAGGTTAGCTTAGGTTAGGTTAAATTAGCTTTGGTTAGGTTAGATTAGTTTTGGTTAGGTTAGCTTAGCTTTGGTTAGGTTAGGTTAGGTTAGCTTTGGTTAGGTTAGGTTAGCTTTGGTTAGGTTAGGTTAGGTTAGCTTGATTTGGTTCGTCCATGTAGTAGTTAAAATTATATAATATGACAGTTTTTGATTCGTAATATTGTTAAAAAATAATAGGCCTATAATGAAAGCGGTGAATAATTTCATGGTCCTTAAATTTTTTTTCGTAAAAGGCTAGGTATTTTTCTATAGGCCAGAAATAAAACAGCAACGCCGTCATAATTACGTACTTTACGCTTTGGCGAACATTAACCGGAAATTTACTTTCCGTCATTTTAATTGTATTCCGTGAAACACATCTTTTTTCCTGTTAATTTCCATGTGATAACCTAGTTTATTATCTTATTACATCTTCATTTTCATTTAATGCATTCAAAAAACCGCCGTTGTACTACATAAAACCTTGAACTTGACTAATGGAGTGAATTATTTAAGAATATAGTCGCGAATTTGACTACCACCATTTCGATTATATTTTGTTTGATACGGCTCGGTACGGCCCGGTGACTAGTGGCCAGCGAGTAGAGTCGACTATCGATATTGGTCTGCCGTGCGTATTATCCAGTTGTTCCATCAATTAAATTACAATAAATTAGCACCAATGTAAACCCACACGTATTTAATCTAAATTGTAGGGACAGAGATTTGTTAAAATTCTTTTGATTTATCGTTCATAAAACACCTTAAATCATTCATGTTTTTTATTTCATCTGGCAAACCATTGTATAATTTTAAGTCATAGACCATATCTATTTTGTTGAAACTTGTCAATCGATGTAATGGAACATTAAAATTATCCTTAAAACGAGTGTTCTAGTAATGAAAATTACTTACTGACTTACTTACTGGCTTTTAAGGAACCCGGAGGTTCATTACCGCCCTCACATAAGCCCGCAAGATTAATCCATTCTCTATCAACATATCCCACCTCCCTCAAATCCATTTTAATATTATCTTCCCATCTACGTCTCGGTCACCCCAAAGGTCTTTTGCCCTCTGGCCTCCCAACTAACACACTATATGCATTTCTGGATTCGCCCATACGTACTACATGTTCTGCCCATCTCAAACGTCTGTATTTTATGGTCCTAATTATGTCAGGTGAAGAATACAATGCGTGCAGTTCTGTGTTGTGTAACTTCCTCCATTCTCCTGTAACTTAATCCCTCTTAGCCCCAAATATTTTCCTAAGAACCTTATTCTCAAACACCCTTAATCTCTGTTCCTCTCTCAAAATGAGAGTCCAAGTTTCACAACCATACAGAACAACCGGTAATATAACTGTTTTATAAATTCTAACTTTCAGATTTTTTGACAGAAGACGAGATGACAAAAGCTTCTCAACCGAATAATAACAGGCATTTCCCATATTTATTCTGCTTTTAATTTCCTCCCGAGTGTCATTTATGTTTGTTACTGTTGCCCCAAAATATTTGAATTTTTCCACCTCTTCGAAGGATAAATTTCCAATTTTTATATTTCCATTTCGTACAATATTCTGGTCACGAGACATAATCATATACTTAGTCTTTCGGGATTTACTTCCAACTCTATCTCATTACTTGCTTCAAGTAAAATTCCCGTGTTTTCCCTAATCGTTTGTGGATTTTCTCCTAACATATTCACGTCATCCGCATAGACAAGCAGCTGATGTAACCCGTTCAATTCCAAACCCTCTGTGTTATCCTGGACTATCCTAAAGGCATATTCTAGAGCGAAGTTAAAAAGTAAAGGTGATAGTGCATCTCCTTGTTTTAGCCCGCAGTGAATTGGAAAAGCATCAGATAGAAACTGGCCCATACGGACTCTGCTGTAAGTTTCACTAAGACACATTTTAATTAATCGAACTAGTTTCTTGGGAATACCAAATTCAATAAGAATATTATATAAAACTTCTCTCTTAAATCACTACTTCGATAAAAATGGTTCTTATTAGAATGTATTATTTCCATGAGCTTAAAAATATATAAAGCATAAACTGTTAAAATATTACAATTTAAAATATTTCCTACATGATGTAAGATTAACAACACCTGCCATGCATCTCACAACATGCTTCTGAGCTATAAAAACATCACTCATCTTCGAACTTGACCCCCAGAAGCATATTTTATGCCATATAATAATCTCGATTCTACTTCGGCATAATAAAAGGACTGTGTGGTTCTATGACAAATAAAAGATCTCAAATTTATTATTTCGTATAACGTAAACATTCATTTTCACAATTAGCGGTGAACAATGTAATTTCCAATTCAAATGTTGATCAAATATTACGCCAAGAAATTAAGTTGAATGTGACTGGCATACTTGGAGCTGTAAATATATAATGTATAGTTACCTAAAAAGAATGAGACGCTGAAATATTATAAGTTCCAAATGCAAGACACTGCCCTTCCATGTTTGACTTACCGGTACTTAAATTCAACCTAATTTTGTTTGTTGTTAGAATTTTTACGAATCTCATTGCAATAAAGCAACTCTGTTATTTTCATTCGTTTATACAACGCAATTTTTATACAGGCTGAGTAAAAAGTATGGAACAATGCTTGTAACTATCTTATTATTAATTTTATGAAGAATATATTTATAAAAAAAGTTGTAAGTTACTAAAGAAGATATATTTTGAACACGTTTTCAAATACTATACTTTCCATTTATAAAGAATATGCCAATGAGTATTTTTTTAATGATATCATTTACTTATTTCCGAATTTTTGGATTCGTCAGGTCCCAATACGTACAAAATAATATTTTTTTGCCATGTATAAACTATTGTTTTGTAAAAATTACCTCTTTTGATGACAATGTATTTGTGCTGAATAAAGAGAAATTTTAATTCTTCAGTAAGCCTACACCAATTTGAGGAGGCTTTTGATTAAATAATTGCATACAAAAGCTAATGGAAATTAGTGAATAAAACTAATAAAAACAATTGAATAACAATGGTTAAACATTAAACAATTTCAAAGACAGATTTATGGATTGTTTTGTAGTAAATGGAGCCATTTTGAGCACCTTTTCTAAACTGAAATTAACATTTATGATATAACACAACAATCCTAATTCTGATTTTAATATATTTTTTGCTCTGTCAAACATGTATTGCATTGTTATAGCAGTTAAATTTCAATGACGCATATCCTGCAATGTGTCGTTTTTAAATTATAAATTTAAATAATATTAATATTGGTATTCAATTTTTTTATTAGCTGTATTCACTTGTTTCTATTCGCTTTTGTCTGCAGTTGTTTAATCCAAAGCCTCCTCAAATTGATGTACTGAAGCATTACAATTTTCCTTTATTCAGTTAGTCTGTTTACACATTGTCATCAGAGGAGGTAATGTTTAAAAAAACCGTAGTTTTAACAACGTCACAATAATCGAAATGCGATTACTAGGGTAAGGTTTTGTTGCTGGAGCAAGAAGTTTGTTAAGCGACTCTAAGAGTGAATGGAGGAACAAGATTGTTTTGTTTATTTAATTTGATAATTGCAATTCAGATTATTATCGCGAAAGAAACCGAGATTTTTTTAACATTTGAATAAGGTTTGGTGTATTGTTAAGTGTAAGGACAGACAGATTGCTGTTATCAAGAACTTAGCTATTACATTACATTTCACTGAGATATTAGGAAGCCAAACATAAAAAATATGTCACGTCTACTCGATAATTTATGAATACTTTGATGAGATGAAAATGTTGGTCCCCAGTCACTTAATTATTCCCACGTTCTCTGTTACTGGCAGGGTTACCAGATTTTAGATCTACCAAGGAGGGACATTCTTTTTCTATCATAATATATAGTACAGTACTCATGTTTTGTCTTAAAGAAAGAATGATATGAATATGGGCAGAGTTAACATTTTCATGACTACAAAAAAATCTCTTTGTATACAGTAGAAGAAATTAATATGAATCTCAAAATTGAAATGTTAATAAAAAGATCATATTGTAGACACAGGTATCCAAGTACAAAACAATATTTATGTGGCTGTAAGTAACACCACGTGTCTCTGGCGTCTTTCTGAAAGACTTGTGGCAATAATATGTTAAGCCAAATTATTAGCTTAATGACTTAATAGTACTTCTGTCTCATAGATTTCCCCAGCTGTTTTCACATCAAATATAAAGCAAAAATTCCAAAAATATGGCACCAGATGTGACAAAACATTTAAACTTCAATGTTTATTAATTCATAACAATGACACAAAATTTACTGATATCTGAATTCGTATTCATGTTCTGTCTTAGCACATTACTGCTCCAAATCAATAATTTAACAAATCGTACAGTATACATTTTCAGAGCTTCCTAAATATTTATTACTGGACTTTATTATCTTCTGCAAGCTTTTCTTCATTCTCTTTGCCATGCATTTGTGATGAACGTCTCTTTTTAAATGTTTAAAAATATCGCATTCACCACAGAATTAGCTGTTACAAAACTTACACTTGCCAAAATATATATATTTTTTTAATATGAAAACCTAATCGAAGCGGGACTCGGAACTTTTACATGGAAATCAGGACATCTCGAACTTTCCGCCCGAAGGCTGTCATCTCAGCAGATTAACGTAGCTGATATTTAATGGTAAATAGCCACACTGGAAAGACATGTGATCTGTATTCACTTTAGCGCTTGTTGATGTATTGTTTGGTTCATTAGTTAATATACTGAGTAACCATAACGCTGGACGATTTAGTATCAAATCTAGCGATTAATGGATTACTTGACGCCCTGAGGGGTATCTACTCTACTGGATAACTGGCTGATTAACAGCTGTGTGTTCAAGGTAGCCCCTCGAATTAATTGCTTCATTGGGTGGAACAATCTCCATGGAAATGAATGATGAATAATGCCTTAACTTAATTCCCAGCTGAAAGCTTCCAACAGGAAACGTAGGCCTGCCATTTTTCACTCACTTCTGCAATGTTTATTAATTTTTTTTTTAATTTCTTCTTGCTCGCTTCTGATATCGTAAATATTAAAAATTTAACTGTTGATATTTCATTTAAAAATGTTTGGTTAATAAATGAAATTTAATATGGTCTAACAATCACAATAACAGTTAAGGTCCACACCTGTGGAGTAACGGTCAGCGCGTCTGGCCGCGAAACCAGGTGGCCCGGGTTCGAATCCCGGTCGGGGCAAGTTACCTGGTTGAGGTTTTTCCTGGTTTTCCCTCAACCCAATACGAGCAAATGCTGGGTAACTTCCGGTGCTGGACTCCGGACTCATTTCACCGGCATTATCACCTTCATTTCATTCAGACGCTAAATAACCTAGATGTTGATAAAGCGTCGTAAAATAACCCAATAAAAATAACAGTTAAGTTAATATTTAATTTCATTCATTCATTCATTCATTCATTCATTCATTCATTCATTCATTTATTTTATTCCATAGATCTTACATGAGCAATGAAGCTTTAAGATGTGGAACAAGTCAAAATTTTACAATAGGCCTATTACAATTACAATTTTTACAAATTTTTATAGTTTTACAATTTAGTAATTTTCTACAATTTTTACACTTTTGTGCAATTTTTAGAATATTTTGGCGAGATGTAGTGAGATGAGGTGAGATCCGAGGATTCGCCAAAATATTACCTGGCATTTGCCTTTTGATTGGGGAAAACCTCGGAAAATCCCAACCAGGTAATCAAATCAAAGGGGTTGATGCCGAGGACTCGCCATAGACCATCCGGCTTCAGTCCCATGGCTGTGGAAAACCTCGGAAGAAACCAAAGACCAAAGGGGATCCAACCCAAGCCCGAACGCAGCTCCGGATCAGCAGCCCAGCGAGTCTGCCGACTGAGCTACATCGATGGCTCTACTAAAATATACAATACATAGCCAATCGGATTATTAAATTTACAAACGCAAACGATCATTCATCAGTTGAGCTATATGTATAATACAAAACAAGTAGGTTAATTAAATTTAAGGCATAAATAATTCAACCAGTTGTGATATACAGAAATTGGTAATGCATATCAAGCAAACTACTTCAAATTACAAACACAAACAATTTATCAATAGAGCTATATAGATTACTATTTAATTTAAAGCATATACAATTCATCGGCTAAAACTATACAAATATATACAATACAATGTAGCATACTTCCATTAAGCTATACAATCAGAAAATAAATAATTTATACATCTTGATTACACAACTTTTAACACTGTATCACTTGGGAATATGTATTTTATAAACTTTCTTGTGTTAAATTTCTATCGTATCTGTTAAAATGTTCCGACCTATTTATGGGTCATCTTCAGAACTGGTCGTTGTTGGTCTTGGCGTCTCTTGTTTTGTTTCTGTGTGGGTGCGTTCGTGTGATGTAGTGTACAGTCAAAGAGTGTGTGTTCTGAAATTGAGTTGTGTGTTGAGAATTTCATTGGGATGTGTTTTTGTATGTCTGTATACTCCATATTGTTCCAATGTGTTTAGTTTCTGGCTTTTTGATTGGATGTGTAGTATTTTCATGTCTGTGTTCATGTCTCTGTGGGTGTGGTTAGCACCTGTGATGTGTTCTGCATGTATGGAGTGTTTAACCTCATTCAATAAATTAAATTACAACATAGCATATAGAACAAATTACACTCTACAAAAACATCTCAACACACAAACAAACAAATACAACCACACAGGCGAATACAAACTCAAATGTAACACCTGCAACAACTTCTACATAGGACAGACAGACAGATCGTTCCAAACACGTTACAAAGAACACATCACAGCCATAACAAAATTACAAATGCCTCCACATATGCAGAACATATCACAAATGCTAACCACACCCACAGAGACACCAAAACAGACATGGAAATACTACACATCCAACCAAAAAGCCAGAAATTCAACACACTAGAACAATATGAAATATACAGACACACAAAAACACACCCCAACGATATTTACAACACACAACTAAATTTCAGAACACACACACATTTTGACTCTACACTATACCACTGGAACACACCCTCACAGGAAACAGAACAAGTGGCGCCAAGACCAACAACGACCAGTTCTGAAGATGACCCATAAATCGGTGGAAACATAAACGAAGTACGTTAGAATTTAACACAAGAAAGTCTGACCATACATATTCCTATTATTTTCTCTTATTTGACAAAACTTACTCTAAACAATGAGATCTATGGCTCCTGTCAATTAATGTATCTCCACTGTCTAGTATATACAGTCACGAAGCTTGAGGTGTTTTTTTTTGCAAATATCGTGATACAGCTCTCCAAGCGGTTAGCAACTAGAAACAATAGACTGTCCATGGTCGACTTTGGACTCTGTCGTATTTCTATCGAGTGCTAGCTCGTTGCGTATTTCACATTGATGCTTGTGAAATGTTCGTTATTGGTTGTAATGAAAATGTTAATGGCTAAAATATAATAATTGGAATAATAATATGGGACAAGGAGGAGACGTTTGTAGTGCTATAAACTGTAGCAACAGTAAGAGAAAGAGGCCAGAGTTATCCTTTTTCCGATTTCCGAAAGATTCAGAAAGGTTCCTGGGTTTCCACAAGAATGCTGTGCAGGAACAAAACTCTTAATTTTGAAGTTCTTTGTGACTGTTAGAATACATTATATCCTTAAATTTCACAATGAAATGTTTCAGTCTAACCGAAAGGACATTAGATACCGGTTAAAGTTCTGTCACTTGGGCTGCTAAATTTCTAGAGAAATAAAGGTTAGGACTATTTTTTTTGCAGAGGATATATTTTTAATTGTAGCTTTATTTTTGTTATTATTTTTATGTGTTATTTTACTAAAGACGTAGAAAAATTAAGTTGGTTTTAATGAAATTTGTTGACCATGTTTTATTTTCAAATCTGTTGGGATTATTATTGGTTAGACCTATTTTTTCAAAGGATGTGTTTTTAATTATAGCTGATAATTTTGTTGTTATTTTTATTTGTTGCTTTGCTAGAGACGTAGAAAAAGTCTGTTGCAATAAAATTTATTGATCACGTTTTATTTCCAATTCTGGTGTGATAATTATTGCTTAACCTCATCCCCCTTTGTTAACTACGTAAGCCTACACTACAAGTACCGGTACACGTAAGTTACTCCAGTAATTCATATTTCCATTATTATTGCTGTAAAGGGAAATGCAAATTAATATTTATTGGTTTCATATTTAATTATCGCTATAATCTTGAATGAGTGAAGCTATTATAGTAAATTTCAGTTCATTTTGCACAAACAAAAATTATATTACTTATTTCTTGCAGGTATCTTCGAGTTTATGGTGGGATTTAAAATATACTTCATTAAAATAATAAATTAACTTTATGCGTTTAATATTTCAATAATGGAAGGAAGGTGTTAATATTTCCAAAAGAACACGACAACGAAAGTGTAACATATTTTGTCGTCTGCTAGGAGAGAGATCTGCGATGATGAGGCGATAGTAGCGATCCTAGTGGTGGGCAACTACCCATATTTGTATTTTTACTACATATTGAGCTTCGCGACTGTATATAGTAGACTGTGGTACTAGGAACAATAGATAGTGATAGATTTATTGATATTAGTTCACAAAAGTACAAACTTAATAATTTAAAAAATGATCTATATACAAAAGTAGTTATACATAATGAATATACAATTTCCTAAACTAATTAATTTATCGCAAATCTCGGTAATTAATTGTTGAAACTTACACTTACTTCTGGTTTTAGTGCATGTTTAAACCAATCGTGATAACTATTAAAACTTTAAAACTTATTTATCTGCTCCTTTTCACAATTCTCTACCATGAACCTTTTTAACTTAATATTTCTTCTCTTTTTTTTATCTTTAAACATCTAAATTTATTCCATAACTTCCATATTTATGTTTAATTATAGGTTCACTTATGCCTATTAACTAATTCTTCCATGCCATCACACTGCATCCAGGTTAGCAGTTGTCGACATATAGCCAGCACAGTGCAATAGCTGAATCGGTATTTGTCAGTGACTACAGTAGGTCAGTCTAAATTCCTGCTACATGCTTGTCAGCAAGTTATTTGCTTATTTATACATCTTGCAGCACTTGACATATTAATTACGTAAATGAATATCAATTGCATTTACAACATTCTTTTCCATGCTCACATTTTCGTTTAATTCTATTCTACTTTTTACTAAATTTATTTTATGTGTAATCTTATTGAAATTAAAATCTTGAAATATACAAATTAATTTGACGTTGTCTTTATACACAAAGAATTTTGCTACTAAATACATCTTTCTTGTTCAGATTAATTTTTTTTTTCTGATTATAGGAAAGTTAAGTTTTTGTTGTTGCCGACCTATTAGTAATTAGTTTTGTTCAGTACTTGTACCATTTTCTGTATTTGATTGTTCATAATTTTTTCTGCTAGTGTTTCTATATAGCCTTTTACCTCTAATTAAGTGATCGTCTTCAACTTCATCTTCCTCGGTAGAATCCGCCAACCTCATCAGTGTTGACGGTGTGTCAATTCCTCTAGCTCGCCTCAAACTAGGAACAATAGACTGGGCACATACTATTTCGCATTGTTTGTAATGAGGCGATACTAGCGATCCTAGTCGTTAGCAACTATCTGTGGATGCATTTTTACTACGTATTGAGCTACGTGACTGTATACAGGGTGTTAAAAAGTACGGGGCACAATTTCAGGTATGTATTTCCCACATGTAGACAATCAAAATAGTTCATTAAAACATGTGTCCGGAAATGCTTTATTTCCGAGTTATGGCCTTCACAACATTGAAATTCACCGGAACGTTTTTCTTTCCGCAGGTCGTTGCCGTGTAAGGAGACATTAAGAGGGCACTCTGACAGTTCATTCCGAGGCGAAGGTTACATTCAGTGTTGTGTAGGCGTTAGACTGTGCGACATGTATTCAAATCAAGAGCTGGCAGAGATACACTTCATGTACGGTAAGGCGGACGGCAATGCTGCGCTGGCTCGTCGTTTGTACCAGGAGAGGTACCCACAGCGACAATGTCCAGATCGGAAGACATTTGTACGTCTCCATTACCGTCTGTGCGAGTATGGAAAATTTAACTCTCCTGGTCTGGGAAGGGGACGACCAAGATCTACAACTCCAGAAGTACAGGAGGAGATTCTGGAGGCTGTGAACATGACTCCTTCTATCAGCACACGAAGGGTAGCGTTGTAAGTCAATATTCCTCATACGACTGTCTGGAGACTGTTGAAAGAGTATCAATTGTATTCTTATCATTTGCAACGTGTATAGGCCCTGTCACCAGCAGATTACCCTGCACGAGTTAGGTTCTGTCAGTGGTTCTTGCAGCAATGTGGTGTAAATCCGAACTTTCCTGCCTTAGTATTATTTACAGATGAAGCACAGTTCACACGAGATGCCATAACCAATTTCCACAATCAGCATGTATGGGCGTATGAAAACCCACGTGCAACTGTTCCATCTCATCATCAGGTGCGGTTCTCCCTCAACATGTGGGCCGGTATCATTGGTGATCGAATAGTAGGACCCCATGTACTTGTAAACAGACTTACGGGGCAGGCGTACACAAACTTCCTGGAAAACACCATACCTCATGTTTTAGAAGACACTCCACTGATAAATCGTCAACACATTCACTCCTTGCATGATGGTGCTCCTGCACACTTCAGTCGTACGGCTCGCCGGTACTTGGATCTAAGGTTTCCTGATCGATGGATAGGTAGAGGTGGCCCAGTTGCTTGGCCTCCACGCTCACCTGATCTGAAGCCTCTCGATTTCTACGTGTGGGGCCATTTAAAATCATTGGTTTATTCGTCTCCGGTGCCTGATTTGGAATCCCTTCGGAATCGAATTGTGGCATGTTCTGAAGACATACGCAATACTCTTGGAGTTTGGGATCGTGTTCGCAGGTGAATGAGACATCGATGTGAGGTCTGTATTCAAGCAGGAGGTGGACATTTTGAACATCTTCTGTAATGACAACGACCTGCGGAAAGAAAAACGTTCCGGTGAATTTCAATGTTGTGAAGGCCATAACTCGGAAATGAAGCATTTCCGGACACATGTTGTAATGAACTATTTTGATTGTGTACATATGGGAAATACATACCTGAAATTATGCCCCGTAATTTTAAACACCCTGTATACTAGACTGTGGTATTACCTTACATTCCACTTTGTATATGTCTATCCTCCTTGCTACTGAAGTCAAATATGAGTCCCAGGAATTTGGAGATAGATATGCTGTCCCTTGTCGACTGCTGTTCTACCAAGCATTGTCGTTAGTAAACGCACACAGCAACAAAACATGTAACCGTGTCTGTTGACGAGAGAAGTGGTCATCGCTTTAGAATTGAAATTGCTCTAAATGGAAATGGCGTTTGACATTATTCTTGCATCAGGGGCAGGAACCTAATCCGCGGTTCTGATCTGCATGAGGCCACAAATTCCTTATGTTAACAATACAGCTGCGGAGAGTGAACAGGCAGTGTGGGGTGACACCTGTTTAGGTATTCATGTATTCGGCACTGTCGCTCCGCCACGGTTACACCCACAAAATTTCGACCTCGTGTTGTATACATAACAGACCTAACCGCGCCACTCGACGCTGCACAGCTTCCTTCGAGGGCCGTATTGATGTCTTTGTCTCTGCGTGTGGTTTATGGATCACCTGAACACAGAATTCTGATCTACACGAGAACCTAGCTTGTACTCAGTCCAGTTATGTCTAAACCTGTTTTGTAAACACTGGGGCATTGAAGATTTTGAGAAGATTAACTCCATATGTAGATGAAATTTTTGGGGATCAACAATGAGGTTTTAGGTGTAATAGATCAACTATTGATCAGGTATTTTGTATTCGACAGATAATGGAGGAAAAAATGGAGTATAAGGGTACAGTACATCAGTTATTCATAGATTTCAAAAAGGCGTATGACTCGGTTAAGAGAGAAGTTTTATATGATATTCTTATTGAATTTGGTATTCCCAAGAAACTAGTTCGATTAATTAAAATGTGTCTCAGTGAAACGTACATCAGAGTTCGTATAGGTCAGTTTCTATCTGATGCTTTTCCAATTCACTGCGGGCCAAAGCAGGGAGGTGCACTATCACCTTTACTTTTCAACTTCGCTCTAGAATATGCCATTAGGGAAGTCCAGGATAACACAGAGGGTTTGGAATTGAACGGGTTACATCAACTTCTTGTCTATGCGGATGACATGAATATGTTAGGAGAAAATCCACAAACGACTAGGGAAAACAGGGGAATTTTACTTGAAGCAAGTAAAGAGATAGGTTTGGAAGTAAATCCCGAAAAGACAAAGTATATGATTATGTTTCGTGACGAGAATATTGTACGAAATGGAAATATAGAAATTGGAAATTTATCCTCTGAAGAGGTGGAAAAATTCAAATACCTCGATGCAACAATAACAAATATAAATGATACTCGAGAGGAAACTAAACACAGAATAAATATGGGAAATGCCTGTTATTATTCGGTTGAGAAGCTCTTATCATCCAGTCTGCTGTCAAAAAATCTGAAAGTTAGGATTTATAAAACAGTTATATTACCGTTTGTTCTAATGGTTGTGAAACTTGGACTCCAACTTTGAGAGTGGAAGATAGGTTAAGGGTGTATGAGAATAAGGTGATTAGAAACATATTTGGGGCTAAAAGGGATGAAGTTACAGGAGAATGGAGAAAGTTACACAACACAGAACTGCACACATTGTATTCTTCACCTGACATAATTAGGAACATTAAATCCAGACGTTTGAGATGGGCAGGGCATGTAGCACGGATGGGTGGATTCAGAAATGCATATAGTGTGTTGGTTGGGAGGCCGGAGGGAAAAAACCTTTGGGGAGGCCGAAACGTAGTTGGGATAATAATATTAAAATGGATTTGAGGGAGGTGGGATATGATGGTAGAGATTGGATTAATCTTGCTCAGAATAGAGACCAATGGCGGGCTTATGTGAGGGCGGCAATGAACCTGCGGGTTCCTTAAAAGCCAGTAAGTAAGTAAGTGCATAGAATAAGTAATGACAACAAGGCTGTAAATCAGCGCTCCTAGTGGTGAACGTAAGAAGGCTGCAATTGTTTCATGAATTTGCAATACTGAATGTCTCGAAGTAGCCATATATTGAGTGACTGTTTCTCATTCGTAGTAAACAATACAGCTCTAAAGCTACGAAAAAATGCTCATAAAAATCTAAGTTGCAAGAAAAAAAACATGCAACTCGGTGTTTTATGGTATTAAATAAGGGTGAAGGGTGAAATTTATATGTTCTACATTTTTCAAGCGGTCGTGAATTTTTATACATATAATCACGGTGTGATAGGTAATGATGTGATGAAGTTTTATTTCTGTGAGTCAATTAGTTTCTGAGTTATTAAAAAAATATTCTGATAAACTTGCATATTTCAAAATTAAATGTATCGCTCAATTTTTCAGTAAAACGTTTGAAATTAGTTACAAGACTAATGACATATTTAGTAAAGTATCAAGTATCAGTTTTCTTATTGCTTTACTACAAAAGGGGAAAATCTTTATAACCAATCCATGTCTAAAAATATACATTTTGCATTGCCATTACAAATATTAAATTTTTTTATTTAAAAAGTATTCATTTAATCACAAAACCCATGCGGTATTTTGTTAACCACAGTAAATAGAAAATGCAGTAACAATTTAATGTTTCTAGCATCAATATTGTAAGAGACTTTACACTTCGAACCTGACAAAATGTGATGAAAATAAGTGTGAGAAAACAGCTTGTAAAATTTGCACGAAATTGAAATAATTTTTATGCTTTCGAGCACTACAGAGCTTTGAAACTTGCTCAACATATAAATAAGAGATTGCAGATTTATTTTTTACAAGAAAACGAAAATGCGATTTTTTACTGAATATGACCAAAATTTCACCCGTCAACCCCCTTAACTTATAGTTATGAAACTATGATAATTATGTTTTAAATTCAGACTTATATGTGCATGAATAGTAAACTATATGTTTAAAATTTATTCGTGAAATACCATGTTTTTAAAAAATGCGATAGCAAGAAAATCTGACCTGATTCAGCAAAATGAGTTTAATTTTTTGAATTCAGCATGCACTAAATATAAAAGAACAGCTGGAAAAATGTTGACCTGGAAAATGACGCAGACCAGTTTAATTGAAGTTCACACACACGATGCGGCAGATTTAGCTACTGAAGCAAAAGTTTGAGTGTGAAATAGTAAGTGAAGTGGAATTCCGAGCAAAGGAGAGAAGTGAAACAACCTCCTCACATTATTTTTTATTTGTAACATTATTTCCTAAATAAATGCTCCTAAATGAAAAAAAAATTGTAAAAAGAAAAATAAAGTGTTTATATAATTGGTTTTTACCTTAAAGTTATGCTTATCTTTCAGCTGGGCTTATCGGTTTGTGAATAAATTTTGTGGGTAATTTTACAATATCTTTTCAATTGAACTTAAAACAAAATGAAATTGTTCGGGAGAAAGTCTGAAATAATCCTTAAAATTGGTGGGTTCATTTTCAAGATGTCTTAATATCAGTGAATTAAAAGACCCCTCTCTATATCTATTTCTAAACATGACATGAATTACTTTAAATATCCATACTTGTTTTTCAAGGCAAAACTTATATTATTACGTTATCATATTGTCATCCACTTATCAGCTGATCAGACATGGTCAACTATATAAAACACTTTACTAATCCGCCTACCAAGTTCTCCGGTATAGAAACCACTCTCTGACGATGACCGCTGGCGATTTCATTCGTCGACGATGTTCGTTCGACGAAGATCGTCGTAGCCAAACCGTATTATGATTGTTTGATCATATAAAATTTAATTTACAAATCAAACATTTTAAACAATAAATTAAATATCACCCAATTAAATTTTTAGCATTTTTGACATCAGAAGTCATTAAGAAGAAAATTAAAAAATATAATAAACATCGCAGAAGTGAGTAACAGATGGCAGGCCTACGTTTCTTGTTGGAAGCTTTCAGCTGGGAATTAAGTTAAGGGATTAGCCATCATTCATTTTCATGCAGAGCGTTCCACCCAATGAAGCAATTAATTCGCGGGGCCACCTTGAACACACAGCTGTTAATCAGCCAGTTATCCAGTAGAGTAGATACCCCTCAGGGCGTCAAGTAATCCATTAATCGCTAGATTTGATACTAAATCGTCCAGCGTTATGGTTACTCAGTATATTAACTAATGAACCAAACAATACATCAACAATCGCTAAAGTGAATACAGATCACATGTCTTTCCAGTGTGGCTATTTACCATTAAATATCAGTTACGTTAATATGCTGAGATGCAGACTTCGAACGGAAAGTTCGAGAAGTTTCCAGTAAGCAGTGTTGCCAAATTCCGGATTTGGCGGGACATGTCCCGATTTGCATATAAAAGTTCCGAGTCCCGCTTCGATTAGGTTTTCATATTCAAAAAAATATATATTTTGGCAAGTGTAAGTTTTGTAACAGCTAATTCTGTGGTGAATGCGATATTTTTAAACATTTAAAAAGAGACGTTCATCACAAATGCATGGCAAAGAGAATGAAGAAAAGCTTGCAGAAGATAATAAAGTCCAGTAATAAATATTTAGGAAGCTCTGAAAATATATACTGTACGGTTTGTTAAATTATTGATTTGGAGCAGTAATGTGCTAATAAAGAACATGAATACGAATTCAGATATCAGTAAATTTTATGTCATTGTTATCAATTAATAAACAATGACATTTAAATATTTTGTCATATCTGCTGCCATAATTTTTGGAATTTGTCCTTTATAGTTGATGAGAAAACAGCTGAGGAAGTCTATGAGACAGAAGTACTATTAAGTCATTAAGCTAATAATTTGGCTTAACATATTATAGCCACAAGTCTTTCAGAAAGGCGCCAGAGACACGTGGTGTTACTTACAGCCAAATAAATATTGTTTTGTACTTGGATACCTGTGTCTACAATATGATCTTTTTATTAACATTTCAATTTTGAGATTCATATTAATTTCTTCTACTGTATACAAAGAGATTTTTTTGTAGTCATGAAAATGTCAACTCTGCCCATATTCATATCATTCTTTCTTTAAGACAAAACATTAGTACTGTACCATATATTATGATAGAAAAAGAATGTCCCTCCTTGGTAGATCTAAAATCTGGTAAACCTGAGAGTAAGAGGGGACATGGGAATAATCAAGTGACTGGTGACCAACATTTTCATCTCATCAAAGTATTAATAAATTATCGAGTTGACCTGACATATTTTTTTTGTTAGGCTTCCTAATATTTCGTGGAAATGTAATGTAATAGTTGAGTTTCTTGATAACAGCAATCTGTCTGTCCTCACACTTAACAAAAACCAATCCCTTATTCATATGTAAAAAAATCTCGGTTTCTTTCTCGATAATAATCTGAATTGCAGTTATCAATAGTAATCTTACTAGACGTTTTGATTCATCTAGAGAAAATCAAAACTCGAGTGGGATTTAATTGACTATTACACGATTAGAAGAAAGTATATAAAGATTAGAAGTAACGAAGTACTCCAATACAATAAAATATTAATTGACTTACGAAAATACAACTGTCTTCAAATGTATTATTGTACCATCTCAACATTACAAATATTACGCTAGATGCATCCTAGATGGCAGTAGTGAGCAATGCCTTCTCGTCGAGAAGTTCTCGATCTATATACGATGGCAATGTTATTAGTCAAGAAGGCTTTGTTGATTCAGTTTCATTTTTATTAAATTGCAACATTCCACTTCAGTTATCCGAATCCCAGTAATCAACGTCACTTGACAGATGATTTTCAATAAATCTTAATATTAAACAATCTCTGATACGTGACTATCCATAATATCATTTAGCAGAATCTATAACATAACCTAACTAATATACACAAGTGTTAGAAAAGTTTTAATTTACGACGACGACATAAAAATAAACATGAATAACTTTAAAAGGAATAATTATTGAATGTACAATTTTCAAATTGAATGTGATTGGTGGTTCAATTGATGTTATATTGGACGTGTGCGTAATAGAAGTGGAACTCGTTGATTTAGGCCTACATGGTGTATTGAACTTATTCAGAATTTCCGAGTGGTGCTCTTGATTTATTTGTAAATCGGATTTCAGAAGATGCATAGGTATGACCAGTGATTTTTATTAATTCTTGTTCTTGAATGCCAATGCGAGTCATATTTGAAACTGCTGTGCATCGACTGGAGTGGTTTGTAATTTTCTGTTTTTTGACGTCCAGACCAGTGCAGTTTGAAATGTTGGCAAACAAAGAAACAAATGCTAGAGTAGTGATAAAAATAAACAAATGCTAGGGATGCGATAAAATTAAACAAATGCTATGGACGCAATAAAATTGTGCGATAAGCAGCCAAGATTGGTTGAAATACGTCGTTCGGTACCGTTTTATTGGTCAAAAGTAGTATGACGTAGTAAGAGTGTAATAGTCAAATTAAATAAACAAAACAAACTTGTTCCTCCATTCACTGTTTGAGTCGCTTAACAAACTTCTTGCCCCAGCAACAAAACCTTACCCTAGTACAAACCCTAGTAATCGCACTTCGATTACTGTGAGGTTCTGTTAAGTGACCTGAGTTATGAACTGTCAGTCAGGTTACATTGTTTATGGTAACATACTGTGTATCATCTGTAGCGGGCGGGAGCAGGGCGAGGCGCGGGTGACATCTATACTTCTTGCTGTACTCAACTGATGTCTATTCTACATCTTGATTAGGGGAGAGTCGGGTAGTATCGGACATCGGGTAATATCGGACAGTGAGTTTCTTTCATCTACCACACGATGATAGTACCTGATTGGCATGGTTACGTTTCTGTGATGTCGCATAGAGACACGTAACCATGTCATTGAGGTACTACCATATGGTGGTGGATGAAAAAAACGCACTGTCCGATATTACCCGATGTCCGATACTAACCGACTCTCCCCTATACAACTTTTATCACTGTATCACTTCGGAATATGTATGATGAGACTTCTCTGTGTTAAATTCAACGTACCTCGTTTACATGTTTCGACCTATATATGGGTCATCTTCAGAACTGGTCGTTGTTGGTCTTGGCGCCACTTGTTTTGTTTCCTGTGAGGGTGTGTTCCTGTGGTATAGTGTAGAGTCAAAGAGTGTGTGTGTTTTGAAGCGAGTTGTGTGTTGAGAATTTCGTTGGGATGAGTTTTTGTGTGTCTATATATTTCATTTTGTTCTAGTGTGTTTAGTTTCAGGCTTTTTGTTTGGATGTGCAGTATTTCCATGTCTGTGTTGATGTCTCTGCGGGTGTGATTAGGATTTGAGATGTGTTCTGCATATGTGGACGTGTTTTGTAATTTTGTTATGGCTGTGATGTGTTCTTTGTAACGTGTTTGAAACGATCTGCCTGTCTGTCCTATGTAGAAGTTGTTGCAGGTTTACATTTGAGTTTGTATACGCCCGTGTGGTTGTATTTGTTTGTTTGTGTGTTGAGATGTTTTTGTAGAGTGTTATTTGTTCTGTATGCGATGTTGTAATTTAATTTCTTGAATGAGGTTGCAATTTTGTGTGTGTTTTTGTTTTCGTATTTTAGTGTGATGTATCTTTTGTGTTCTTGTGTTTGTGTTGTATTCTTATGTTTTTGTGATTATGTTTTGTCTTACGTATTATGCTGTCTATTATGTTAGGGTTGTATCCGTTTTCTTGTGCTATGTATTTGATTGTGTTTAGTTCTTCGTTGTAATCCTGTTAGTTCATTGGTATGTTGAGTACCTAGTCTGTGTACCATTGTTCGGAATGCAGCTTGTTTGTGTTGTGTGGGGTGGTTGGATGTGTTGTGTATGTGTGTTGTTGGTATGGGTGTTCTGTATACTTTGAATGTGTGTTTTTTGTCTATTTTGTTATTGTGATGTCTAGAAAATTTATGTATTTGTTATTTTCAATTTCTAATCTGTAGTGTAGCTTTGGGTGTATTTTGTTTATGCGTTGATGTTGGTATTGGATCTGTCTTTTGTTTCCTTTGTATATTATTAGTATGTCGTCTACGTATCTGTGCCAATATATGATGTTGTCTGCGTGTTTTTTGTTGTCTTTGTTTAGTAGGTATGTCTGTTCTATATGGTGTAAGAATATTTCAGCTAGTATGCTGGAAATGGGTGATCCCATGGGTAGGCCTTCGGTTTCAGTGTAATATTTGTTATTGTATGTGAAGTAGTTCTGTTTTGTGATGATGTCTGTGATGCGGATGATTTTTTGATTTGTTCTTGTGGTGTGTTGTTTTTGAGCACTTGTTCTAGTATCTGTAGTGTATCTTTTATGGGTATGTTTGTGTATTGGTTAGTTATGTCGAAAGTTGCTAATGTTGTACCTTGTGGGATACTGTATGTTTTTTTTATTTTATTCACTATGTCTATGTTGGTCTTTATTGTTGTTTGTTTTTCGAATTTTATGTTGTTCCTTATGGTTTTGTCCATGTATGTGGCTAGTTTGTGTGTTGGTGCATTTCGATGATTGACTAATGGTCTGATGGGTATGTTTTCTTTATGTATTTTCGGTTAGTGCGTTTAGTTTAGTTACTTCTGGTTTGATTGGTTTTAGTTGTTGTTTCATGTTGTTTGGAACAAGTGGCGCCAAGAGCAACAACGACCAGTTCTGAAGATGGCCCATAAATAGGTCGAAAGATGTAAACGAGGTACGATGAAATTTAACACAGGAAAGTCTTACCATACATATTCTGAAATCTATTGTTTTGGTACGAACTTCGTACCAATGCTTATAAGAATATGATTGTAGATTTTGTAAACTCTTGAATTGCTGTTGCTGAACTTGAAGTGGGGTGGAATGAAGTGAAGGTTTGTGCTAAAAAGTTGTCAGGTAGTTTATTTCTCAACTGAAGCATGAGTCCAAGGATGAGTTACCGTTGCTTCGAATTCATTTATTGTACGAGGGACGGGACGAATCCAGGTAGACCAGAGATGATTAGGCAGGTCGGGTTGTCGCGATGGCTAAAGTAGGATCTGTCACGGCCTGCTGTAAGTGTATAATTTGTAGCAACTGCTGTATTTATGGTGACGACTTTGAGCCGCTTGTGCTGAAGGGAGCCGCTTGGTGGTTTTCTCTTTGTTATTCTCGAAGGTTCAATCCGCAACACGAAACGTATTTTGAATATTACGTTTGTCTGTTACACCAAGTATCACTTGTGATGGCTGTGCAGGAGATCGCCTCTCTCCCTTCATTCTCTCCTCTGCTTGTTAGTTACGAAGTACGACTGCTAAATCAAATTAATTAATTAATTCCTCTCACACTGGAAAACTGAGAGACAAAAGCAAAGACTGCCCGGTCACTCCGCACGGTATACAACAATGGCTCCAGGTAAACAGACCTTGCAAGTCAAACTTTCCATCCGTAGAATATTGCTAAGCTCATTGAGCCAACAGAACTCGAATAGAATGTCGAGCAGGGTCTCCACTAGTTGAAAATAACAGGTACCCAACTTGACGGGAAAAAAGTACTAGATCTGGGAGAAAAGTAATAGATTCATTTCTCCCTATTTTACAAATACTTTTGTTCCTTATTTTGTACAGGGATATCATTTTATTTTTCCTAACATTTCTAATACATATTAGCCTGGCTATACCTTTGGATGAACGGTTACTCCCACTTACACGACTGGATTAGATTATACTGGCGTAATATACAAACAAATTACTTTACTAGGTATAGGAGGGAATAAAAATAGTTCATCCATTTACGTAAACTAAGAAATATCGCAATTTTGAGTTTTATAATATTCATTAGGTTTTTGTTTAATCAAAATACAGTACTGTATTAACAGTGAGTGTTTTTACTCACGAACTGAGCTGTCCATGCGGACGTATTCATTATGCAGTGTATATTATACTGTCTACAGCACATTAGCGTACACTATAGAGAATGAAGTTAAATTGAAAAATAATCAAATATGGATATTTAAACACATTTTTGAAAATGGTGGCCGTTCATTTCGATACAGGCTTCAGTTCTAATGTGCATATTATCGCACTACAGACTATTGCACCTAATTCCAATTACCAGTTTCGTCCTTCGTACCAGTAACTCATGTTGAAATAATTCTGTACCTACTCTATAAAAGAGTACATTACGTACTGTAAATTCAATCTTCACTTCTACCCGATCCGAAATCTACTGTCCGTCCAAGTGGTTATGTCGCAGGGTTGTATAAAGGGGGAAAATCACTTGACAGTTAATTACTTAACGAGGCCCTTTCATTTAAGTTATTTTAAAAAGTTGTATAATATTACGTAGACGTCCAATTCCTAACAGAAATTAATGTTTTCAGAAAAGAACTAAGACAGCCCAGCCACTAGCCTTTACAGAGAGGCGAATAGAAGCAGATGGGGGAAACCGGGATGCGACGTAGGCAAATGGACGCCAGTACCTGTGCGAAAATGATTCAATAGTGATAGCTCTTTCGTCACTGGAAAACGCGAACATATTTTTGGAACGTACTGTTTACTATGACCGTAAGGCTACTATGACTGTATATGCGGTCTCGGTTCTGTATGGAGGACGGTTGAACTTAGTAGAAGGGGTGGGAGTGAATTACATTAAAAAACTCAGGTACAATAAAAATTGAAGTAAAATAAAATGATGTCCCTGTATAATATGTAATATTTAAATTTACTGAATTTCTCTTTCGACGTACCTATAATTGCTTTACATATACAGGCGTGTTATAGAAAATAGGAACATTCTATTACTTAATCCAAATTTAGACTTTCAGTCTACTGTTTCAGCCGTACACTCTGTATTATTAAGATACCGACACAAGTCCATAACTACAAAAAAAAAATATAAAACGTGGCGAACACCAAACAGAAACTATATACAGAGTGTCCCATTTATATTGTGCATCTATTATAACCTTTTTGTTTGGATAGGTATTGGAATTTTTGTTTTTGAGCTTTATGTTAGAACCAGGGGCAAACATCAGTGCAGAGATTTGGTGCATGTAACTACATTATGGTACGAGGTACACGTGACGTCATCAATTTTTCAAATAAGACTACGTATTTTAATTATGTTATATTGATTACATACATTAAGACGAGTTCAAAAATGTATCACAGTGTCACCTTCCCAATCAATAACAACAACAAAATGCAGAATGATAGCCTTCAGAATTTGCCGTTTGTTGTGGTACCCCATTCATCTTGTGCATTAACTTACACAAAACGAAAGACGACTGACGTCCGTACACGTCATGTGTTGGGTGTTTGCTGTTTTAACATGCAAACAAACCACAACAATTGTCGACGCCACAATTCACGTACAGTGGCCTGCGCATTCTCCGGACTTTTCGCCACTCGACTTCTTCCTGTGGGGAACTATAAAGGACAGTGTGTATCATAACATTCTGACAAGACCAGACGACATGCAGCAACGCATTTGACAGGCTTGTGAGTCCATTCTGCCAGCAAGGTGCAGGGCAGTCATACGGTCTTTCGGGGAACGCCTTTGAGTGTGCATTAATGTGAATGGTCATCATTTGGAACATCTTCTGTGACTCTCAAAGCATAACATTATCACATTGGAAGTACGTTTTTGTTTCGTTTTGTTATTGTTATTGATTAGTCAAATGACATTGTGATACATTTTTGAACTCGTCTTAATGTGTGTAATCAATGCAACATGGTGAAAGTATGTAATGCTAATTGAAAAATTGATGTCGCCACGTGTATCTTGTACCATAATGTAGTTACATGCACCAAATCGCCACATTCATGTTAGCCCCTCATTCTAACATAACGCTCAAAAACAAAAATTCCAATATCTATCCAAACAAACAAGTTATAATAGATGCACAAGATAAATGGGACACCCTGTATAGTCCGGGTCAGCTTACTTCATACCCTAAGAGTGAAATCTAATCATTTTCTCCCATACCTATATATGCTAGTGGATTGTGGTGATTTTCTAGTTTGCAGGTTACTTTCATTTTGTCAACATTATAATTTCGATATTGACAAATGAGCCGTTGAGAGCAGAAGTGGTGTAAGTCAAAAATGGACAATGAGGGTTAAAGTAAACATTCTGTAAAATACAGCACTAAGTAGCAATTAATATTCAATTTATTTAAACTATTATTAGTCAGTGGATAGCAAGAATGCAATATTAATTGCTACTTTGCGCTGTATTTTACAGAATATTTACTTTAAACCTCATTACCCAATTTTGACTTACACCACTTTTACTCTGAACGGCTCAAATAGTACAAATGGCAGTGATTTTGTAATAGTTATCTTGGCAGCTGAGTCAGACATTGTCGGTACTGGAGTTCCATGGAATTTAAAATTGTACTAGATTTCTGAGCCCGTTGCCGGAAGATAGCGAAATTTTTTAACATACTAATAATTAATTAATATCAGCATTATTAATAATATATAATAATTCATTTTTGTGTTGCGTTGTGGTTACAATTCAAGACTATAGTCAAGTTAGTGTAAATAAATATAACATACTTCGGTGTGATAATGCAGGTAGGTAATCCATAGAAATATTATTTCACATTTTAATTAATTTCTTTCGAGTTTAGATTTTTATTGCAATAATGTAGAAAAGAGGAAAAACCATGGTAACGACTCCACCAAGAAAGTGCAAAGTGTGCTGCGAGATTGGGGATGGATAACTTCCCCTACTGGAGTTCTGTTCTTTCAGATTTAACCGAAAGAAGATAATGAAGAAGGAATTATGTTCATGTAGACAACAATTAGAACTAGAACACTAAAATTATTAGGAGTAAGAATTCTTAAGCTACATTTCATGGTGATATTCGGTTTTCGGAGGGACTATACCAGATTTTTTCCGAAGAATTTCGACGGCATTGTGCTCTACCAACATCCCTGAGGGAAGAAATTGTGATAATTGTGTTTAAAAAATCCTTACAAATCCTAATTAATCACATGGTGCCACATTAATAGCAATTCTAATTTTCCATGCCCTTTTCTTTGTTTCCTTTTTTTTTTAATTTAATATCTATGTTTACATATTATGTATATTAACTTTTTTGAATTTATACTGAGTCCGTAAGGGCTACCCTCAGTGGGTGGCAGTTTTTGTAATAAATAATAAATAATTTCATGTGATTACACAAAATATATTTTTAGGTTAGGTCTAGTGAATCAATTGTTTAGTGAAACCAATGAATTTCGTATTGCCAGACAAAATACTTGACATATTGATCCCTTTCTCGTATAGCTCACCTACGAAAATATGTTGCAAATTGAGCCATTCAGAGCAGAAGTGGTGTAAGTCAAAATTGGGTAATGTGGATTAAATTAAACTTTCTATAAAATACAGCGCAAAGTAAAAATTAATATTCAATTTATTTAAACTATTAGTAATCAGTGGATAGCAAGAAGGCCATATTAATTGCTACTTTGCGCTGTATTTACATAATTTTTACATTAAACCTCATTACCCAATTTTGATTTACACCACTTTTGCTCTGAACGGCTCAATTATTGAACTATTTAGAATAATCTTCCAACATAAAAGCAAAGTACGATAAGTAAATAAGTCATTCAGTACGTAAGATCGGGATTTTACTTTATATAGTGATATCTGGTATTAGTTGGCAGCACTGGCAAGACGGCAATGTCTGCTGTGTAGGAACTGTTCTTACGTGACCTTCACGGCTTGAGTTCGAACTGTGAAAATGAACGTGAAAAACAACAGTATAGCTTCCCATCTCACTCAAGTACGGAAACTGTGTGTGTATCTGGAAACCTTTAGATCAGAAAAAAAATTATCTTCATTATTATCTTTTTTTCTATAATTAAACGTTCAGCAGAGTTCGTATGGGACAGATTCTGTCAGATGCGTTTCCAATTCACTGCGGGCTAAAGCAAGGAGATGCACTATCACCTTTACTTTTTAACTTTGCTCTAGAGTATGCCATTAGGAAAGTCCAGGATAACAGAGCGGGTTTGGAATTGAACGGGTTACATCAGCTGCTTGTCTATGCGGATGATGTGAATATATTAGGAGAAAATCCACAAACGATTAGGGGAAACACGGGAATATTACTGGAAGAAAGTAACGCGATAAGTTTGGAAGTAAATCCCGAAAAGACAAAGTATACGATTATGTCTCGTGACCAGAATATTGTACGAAATGGAAATATAAAAATTGGAGATTTATTTTTGAAGATGTGCAGAAGTTCAAATATCTTGGAGTAACAGTAGCAAATACAAATGATACTCGGAGAGAAATTAAACACATAATAAATATGGGAAATGCCTGTTATTATTCACGTTGAGAAGCTTTTTTCATCCAGTCTGCTGTCAAAAATCTGAAAGTTAGAATTCATAAAACAGTTATATTACCGGTTGTTTTATATGGTCGTGAAACTTGGACTCTCACTTTGAGAGAAGAACAGAGGTTAAGGGTGTTTGAGAATAAGGTGCTTAGGAAAATATTTGGGGCTAAGAGGGATGAAGTTACAGGAGAATGGAGAAAGTTACACAACGCAGAACTGCACGCATTGTATTCTTCACCTGACATAATTAGGAACATTAAATCCAGACGTTTGAGATGAACAGGGCATGTAGCACGTATGGGCGAATCCAGAAATGCATATAGAGTGTTAGTTGGTTGGCCGGAGGGAAAAAAACCTTTGGGGAGGCCTAGACGTAGTTGGGAAAATAATATTAAAATGGATTTGAGGGAGGTGGGATATGATGATAGAGACTGGATTAATCTTGCTCAGGATAGGGACCGCTGGCGGGCTTATGTGAGGGCGGCAATGAACCTGCGGGTTCCTTAAAAGCCAGTTACATCTCATGACCAATATTCACAGGAGAAGAAAAAAGAAGAAGAAAATAAAGATGACGGTTATGAATCATTCAGGGACTTGTCAATTTTGAATGATTAAAACTTATACAAAATCAGAGTGTTTCGTTTATTGAAAGTTTTAACGGAGAATACACTACGATTTACTTCAGTAATTAAAGCAGCATTGCATAGCATAAAGTGAATATTTCCAAAATCATGTCAGGATTCTAAAATTTAATACCTAACTTATGGGAGGAATTGAACTATGAATAGTTTAGGTATATGTTCTCTATCGCAGTTGATTGAGAGGCTGTGAACTTGAAGTACGCCAGTGTTTGAAGCGTCAGAAGTGCGTTACATTTAGGGACAGTGAAATGTACGAACTCAATACGGGAGTGGAAACATAACACTTCATTGTTACAATGGGCACCGATCGGTTTCCAAAATATCCGCTCTTCGCATGATACGGCCCAAAATAGTACACAAATACGACCCGGTATCTCATTAAATTAAGCCAGGAAAGAATTATTTGACGTAATACTGTTCGTGGACATGTGATTTACTGATCGATAAGTTTAACGAGATATTGAAATATCGAGTGAGTAGATTGTTAAGTGATTTATTGACAGATTCATTGATTGGTTCGGTGTTTGACAGTGATTTGTTGAATAGATTGTAGGTATACGTTATCGCTGAGTGGAACTGGGATGGGAGAGTACTAAATATATCACGTTCTTCTATAGCCTTCTGGACTAGTTTTAGTTTTTAAATTCTTGCATTATATCTGCCTACACTTAAGTAGTAACTTCAAAGACCATTTTGTGTTAACACACAATTATTTACGTTGTAAAATATTTACACAATAAGATAAAATAAGGGTATTTCGGCTTTAAACTTTCGTGAGAGAATTAAACTCATCCAGGTTTAGTGAAAACATAATATGAAAATCAAAATTGTAATACAAAATTCAATCATATAATAATTATTTGTTAGACTTGTGGGCTCAAGTGGACCCAGCAATAGATCATACCTTAAATGGTCGCAGTGCTGGGTCATGGTGCCCCCCCTACTGAAATTCCAATTCATTCAAGGGTATCTGGAATGAAGAAATGTTATTGTTCCTTTGATGTTTATTTTATCAGCTAATCTATCCCTTTTGACATGAATAACTTCTCTACGTTTTGTCCAGTATTATGGCGCCATCCCAGAAAGTTGACTGACACATTTTCAGGATAAATTTTGTCACAAGCATAATTTCTGAACTACACGACATCAGGGGTGCAGATGCAGATAATTTGTACTTACTTACTTGCTGGCTTTAAGGAACCCGGAGGTTCATTGCCGCCCTCACATAAGTCCGCCATTGGTCCCTATCCTGACCAAGATTAATCTAATCTCTACCATCATATCCCACCTCCCTCAAATCAATCTTAATATTATCTTCCCATCTACGTCTCGGCCTCCCCAAAGGTCTTTTTCCCTCCGGTCTCCCAACTAAAACTCTATATGCACTTCTGGATTCGCCCGTAGGTGCTACATGTCCTGCCCATCTCAAACGTCTGGATTTAATGTTCCTAATTATGTCAGGTGAAGAATACAATGCGTGCAGCTCTATGTTGTGTAACTTTCTCCATTCTCCTGTAACTTCATCCCTCTTAGCCCCAAATATTTTTCTGAGAACCAGATTTTCAAACACCCTTAATCTCTGTTCTCCTCTCAAAGTGAGAGTCCAAGTTTCACAACCATACAGAACAACCGGTAATATAACTGTTTTATAAATTCTAACTATCAGATTTTTTGACAGAAGACTAGATGACAAAAGCTTCTCAACCGAATAATAACAGGCAGGTAGGTTGTAGTAATAAAAATCATTAGAAGTAAATGAATAGTAATATTTTAAAATGGATAATGTCCCCCTTGAATGGAAATCATGGATAATGTGTCTTTTGAAAGAAAATGGTTTTATTGTAAAATGAAATGAATTGGCATTTCAAAACTGCATACTGCATTTTAACAAAAATATTCAAATGCTAAAAACTGGAGCATCTCTAATAGCTTCCCACATGGCATCATCTTGATCTAGTCTGCATCAATGATGAACTTGAACAATTTTAGCTTCTCGTCATTTCGCCAATCTTAGCTTCATAATGCTTATTTAGATAATTATCAACATTTTCCTTTCAATCTTTTTTATACTGTTGCCTTAGGTTATTATAGGAAGTGCCAAGTCACTGCTTACAGATCAATCCTCGAAGTAAAATTGTGTATAAAACGGTCACCTTAATTTGTGTTCAGTAAATATTAGTATTTAATTCCGTGTAGATTTTATTTTGTTTTAAACTACAACATAACTACAAAGAATAAACCGCTAAACTTATCGTGCTTCCTTGGCTTTTTTCACGCTTCCTGTCCAGGTGTCCTCGATATTTTCCTTGTTACCCCTCCCACAGGTACAGGTGTTTGATATTGTTCCATTTGCACTGATTTAATATAATTTAATGATTAAAAATGAATACAATTATAATAAAACTCACATTCAAAGGAGTTGAAACTGATGACAGCGATGCTCTAGCAGTCAGCTTTGTTGTTGACATCATGTGACTCCATTCATGTCTCCTATTGCTGAAGAGGATAATGTACTTTTAGCATTGAACTGCTGCATGGATAGTGTCCCTTGTGTAAAAATTCGCTATATTTATTTATTGATTTAATCTGACAGGATTAAGGCCATAAGGCCTTCTGTTCCATCCCACCAGACAGCACATATAAATACAAAAAAGTAATACAGACGCTGGTGAAAATAATACAAATTAAATTAAAGCCCTATTGAGGGTCAACAGGGTCAAAAGAACACTACAGAGCTCTCATCGAGCCAATACAAGAAAAAAAAAGAAAGAAAAAACAGAGATAGCAATGATGATAGTGATAACTGATAGCTCATAATAATAATAATAATAATAATAATAATAATAATAATAATAATAATAATAATAATAATACACTCAGGGACAAAAAAAACCGGACACTTCTATATTTGCTTGTATTTTGTTGCCAATTATTTCAAAATGAAACAAAACCCATTTAAACAAAAAAATGTTTCATTTTAGCACCTTATACGACAACATTTGAAAAAAAAAATCTCTGATGAGAAAATTTACCAAAAATTACAAAGGGCGTATAACTATGGCATCGTTTGGTCTAACTGTTTTTTTCATTTTATGGTGCCTTAAACATTAAAAACTTTTTTTAGTAACGGGTATTACCCCCTCTGGCTTGAATAACTGCATCCATACGTCTTGGCATGCTCTCAATTTGGTTAGCAATGTCTTCTTGAGGAATAAGTTCCCATTCTTCGCCAAGTGCTCGCCTCAACTCTTGTAACGATTCTGGTCTCGGTCGTCTATTCTTAACACGCCGTCCCAGCATGTTCCACACGTGTTCAATTGGGTTCATGTCTGGACTCCTTGGTGGCCATGGAAGAACATGGATTCCCACTTCTTGGAGATAATCTCCGACCGCATGGGCAATATGCGGCCGTGCATTATCATGCATTAAAACAAAATTATCGCCTACAAATTGGCCAAATGGCACAACATGATCAGCCAAACATTCATTTATATACCTATCAGCTGTTAGTCTTCCATTTTCAACAAAAACCAACTCTGTACGAGCATCCGTACACACTCCTGCCCAAACCATCACTCCACCACCTCCATACGGCACATTTTCGGAAATGCAACACTGTGAAAATCGTTCTCCCCTCCTTCTCCAAACTCTTTCACGTCCATCAGGTGAGCACAGATTGAAACGGGACTCATCGGTGAACAGAACACAGCTCCACTGTCCATTTCTCCAATCCCTGTGATCATTTGCAAAACGCACTCGTTCAACTCGATGCATCTGAGAAGTCTGGGACCAGTTGCAGGTCTACTTGATATCAGTCCACTTGCTTTCAACCTCCTTCTAACTGTTTTGGCCGAAATTGGGCGTCCATGCATGTTAACGAATTGCTGGGCTACACTAGTAGCTGGCAGGTTGCGCTCCCTAAGAACTCTCAAAACCATATACCTGTCTTCATTTGGATTTGTAGCTCTTGGACGACCCGAACCTGGTCTTCTGGTATATTCTAGGGTCTCTCTATAACGTTTTATGGCATCATGGGTTGTGCTTCTAGCCATATTCATAACATTTGCAATGTAACGTACACTGCGTCCATTATCGTAAAGGGCTACAGCTCGAGCCACATCTTCAGGTCGCATCTTGTTTTAAGACAAATGTTACAACCACACTTAAACTCAGAAAATGTAAAAATAAAGAAATAATGAATGATAACGATAATGAAGCACAAAATGGTTGAGACAAAATTGTTGTAGCTGAGATTCCGAAAGCAGAATTGGAATATTTGGTTGTAATGGCTTGTTTATAAAACAAAAAACAATCAACAATGTATACACGTCTCCATAACAACAGATGGCTACCATAATATTGTACGAGAAGATAATGTTTTGCAAAATACCAGCAAATATTAAAGTGTCCGGTTTTTTTTGTCCCTGAGTGTATTAATACAGAGTGATTTATGTAGATCTGACACATTTCTTTCTTCAATTAATCCGTTGGAGATTCATTCAGTGACCCAATTTAAGCACCAAATTAAGCAGAATGTTCTGGAGTTTCGATTCCTTGTTACTAGATGCGCAGATGTTTATGTTTTATTCCTATTGTTGGCAGCACTAGATGCGCAGATGTTTATGTTTTATTCCTATTGTTGGCAGCTGTTTTCGACATTTTGTGTCAACGTGAAAATGCAGTACACATTAAATCAACAACTCTTCCTTGTGAAGCAATACTGGATTACGAATTCAATTACAGCTACTCAAAGGGCATACCAGAGAGAATTTGGTGTTCGCAATGCTCCCAAAAGAAACACAATACTGGGACTGGTAAACAAATTGGAAACAACTGGATCTCTGGTGAGTGCAAAGGGCAAGCATCGTTCATCGAGGCTTCCCACGGTTGTTGTTGACGTAAGAGCACGACTGGAGCAGTCACCCAAAAAATCATTAAGACGTTTGTCACAGGAGACAGGGTACACCTACTCAATGTGTCAGAGAGCTGCGAAAAGTGCAGGCTTAAAGCCATATAGGGTTACGGTTGTTCATCAGCTACAGGAACCAGATAAGGATAAAAGATTGAATTATTGTCGTTGGTTTCAGACGTTCATTGTGCAAAATCCTGCCATATTGTCCATCACATGGTTCACAGATGAAGCATGGTTCCATTTATCCGGTTATGTGAACTCACAGAACTCATGCCATTGGGCCATCGAAAATCCACATGTCATCCATGAAGCACCTATGCACCCGGTTAAAATCGGAGTTTGGTGCGCAATATCCGCACAGAGAATAGTGGGGCCAATTTTTTTTAACCAGACTGTGAACACTGCAGATTACCGACTGATTTTCATGGAGTTTGTTGAGCAACTGGACGATGTAGAGCTGAGTCAAGGATATTTTCAGCAAGATGGCGCTACATGCCATACATCAAATGAATCCATGGAACTAATTGCAAGTTTCTTTGACGACCGAATAATTTCCAGGAAACTGTGGCCACCGAGATCTCCGGATTTGACAGCGCCGGACTTCTTTCTATGGGGTTACTTAAAAGACAGGGTTTACGCCACACGTCCCCAGACATTGGACGATCTGAAGCACAACATCACACAGGAGATTCAAGCTATTGACAACAGAGTCCTCCAACGAGTGGCCAGTAACATGGAACGACGTGTTGAGTTGTGCCTTATGCAGGATGGAGGACAATTTCAACATTTGCTATAGAGGTAAATACTCTCCCAAAATTCTTCTACATCTTAGGTATAATAAGTTTTCGCTAGCACAATTCGTTTTGAAACAATTAATGAAAGAAATATGTCAGTTCTATATAAATCACTCTGTACATTACATATTAATTGTCATTTTTACAACAACATACTTACAATATTTACTATATGTCATGGGCTAAGTCGAAGTTGCGCAACCTGACAGGTGTTCAACAAGCAATTCCGTGAACTAGAATGTGATTTTTAATTTAAATTTGAATTTGGTATTGTCCGACAGTCTCAGACATGGTCAGGGAGAGAATTCCAGAGTCGTGGAATAGATATGCTGAAAGATGATGAGTAGAAGGATGTTCTGTGCAGAGGAATAGAGAGAAGGTACATGTTCCGGGTTCGAGGTAGTGAAAGGTAAACAAAACGAGATGCTAGGTAAGAGGGTGTGGAGGTGTAGATGATTTTAAATAGTAATAAGAGAGAGTTGAAGAATCTTCTTTCTTTAAGTGGACTCCAAGACAACAATTCTAGTGACGGTGTTACATGATCGAATTTTCTAATGTTACAAACGAAACGAACGCAGATATTGTGAACACGCTGTAGTCTATGGGTAAGATCAGTATTTAGATTCGTGAATAGAGAATCGCAATAATCGAAGTGGAGCATCACTAAAGTTTGGATCAGGTTCTTTTTAAGGCTAGAGGTAAAACGTTGGTTAAGTGTCTGAGGGAATGAATTAGTATGTAATCTAATGGGGATAATGTCATTTTTGAATGAAAATACAAATTCTAGACGATGAAGGTTTACATGCAACATATGGTAGCAACTATAACTCAGTTGAAAAAAAAAAAGTGGATACTGTCCCTATTGCATCTATACCCCTCACATATTCTAGTGAAGTAAACGGCTGTCGACAGACTTATTTTCTATGTATCTATCGTGACCTGGAGTTCACTTTAATGCTGAACGTGAGCAGAGGTCTGCATCGGACGTTTTCGCTCGAGCGCCAAGTAGTTCATAGCATAATCCGATAGGTAGCGCACATGCATGATGGGTAAAATTATCACGAGCGAAATATCCTCGAACGGTATAAGCCGAGCCTTAGACATTCGTTCTTGTTACAGTGATGAACTGTGTAGTAACATCATAGATGTTTATCATTTCAAAACTTTGCAGTGTTTAACTAACCTCTCCATAGTACAACTACAAAACTTGCTTTAAAATGTAATATAAATGTTGTAGGTAAATGTTTCCCTCCCCACACAGGAGTGATTTTGTTTTTGCCACATCTGATAGATGTTATTGGATGTAAATGTAATTATTATAAACGGAGAACACAATCACGATAATGCAAGAACTGTATCAAGTTTTCTAGTAGTAGTAATAATAATAATAATAATAATAATAATAATAATAATAATAATAATTAGTGAATCAATCTTTGCGTCTGTAACAGTTATGCAGCATGATTATTCGTTTTTTTATATTTTCTGTGATGGTATCTCTGTATTAATATTGTTATTAATCTACTGCTATATCAATAATATTTTGTAAAACGTTTCTACATTTTCGCAGTATATAGACGGAACACTATGTATGGACCTATCATATTATATATGTGGTTAATAAAATGTTGAATAATTATTAATTAGCAATAATAACTGTATATCGACGTTTTTCATACTATTTTATCTATAACTTCATGTTCCTGTTTTGGTACGTTCCATTGACTGTTCCATTAAACGTTTGTCATAAACGCAGAAAATAAAGCCTTATTTTTACCGTGTGAGCAAAACATATGTGTATCTTATCTGTCACCTTCCATACAAGATAAGACATGTCGGTGAGATGACCTTGTACTGTGCTTCTATTTATTACGAGCGTATCACGATCGATCGTATCTCACTCGAGGGTGCGACACTCGACCGAGTTCAAGCGAGCGATTTAACTCCAATGCAGCACTCTGACCGTGAGTGTATTTATTCGTTCTTATATATTATATTCAACATCCCATTCAACAAATTCATGCATTAAAAATTTCCATTACGGCCTACCACACTTCTTTTTTCGCAAAGCTTTTAACTGTTTCGCCTGTAAGAAGACATAATATGTCCCTGTCTTATTTTTTTCTCTACTTCGTTTCATAATTTCCGAAAGCGAATTGAATCGCATTTAGATCGGAAATGTAAGTCGCGAGTCAAAGAATTATGTGACCAAAAGCTGAAAATACGGTAGCCTACCGGTAAAGGGGCTTTACTTTGTTTATGTAGTAGTATGGATCTATACAAACGTGCTGGAAGTCCCTTGTATCTCACACAATTCAGCAAATTACCCTTCATTGCGAATCCCACAGGCAGTATGTCTCTTTGAGCACTGTAACTAAAACTGATTGGTGAAAGCTTCCCAAGCAACCACTTATCGACATTTTCATGGTTCATTTCACCACAATAGTCTCCCATTGTACTTCCAGCACTATACATTCAAAATACATTCATTTACACTACCTGCATACGGAATTTCTATCTATTTCCTGTTTGGAAGTAGTATGGCTTCCAAATTATTAGTCTATTTACAAACATTTCTAAAAAAAACACTTTCGGAATATGTATGGTAAGATTTTCCTGTGTTAAATTTTAACGTACCTCGTTTACATTTTTCGACCTATTTATGGGTCATCTTCAGAACTGGTCGTTGTTGGTCTTGGCGCCACTTGTTCTGCTTCCTGTGAAGGTGCGTTCCTGTGGTACAAAAAACATAAGAATACAACACAAACACAAGAACACAAAAAAATACATCACACTAACATACGAAAATAAAAACACACACAAAACTGCAACCTCATGAAGAAATTAAATTACAACATCGCATACAGAACAAATAACACTCTACAAAAACATCTCAACACACAAACAACACAAACAAACAAATAATATCACACAGTCGTATACAAACTCAAATGTAACACCTGCAACAACTTCTACATAGGACAGACAGGCAGATCGTTTCAAACACGTTACAAAGAACACATCGCAGCCATAAAAAAATTATAAAATACCTCCACATATGCAGAACACGTCACAAATGCTAACCACAACCACTGAGACATCAACATAGACATGGAAATATTACACATCCAACCAAAAAGCCAGAAACTAAACACACTAGAACAATATGAAATATACAGACACACAAAAACACACCCCAACGATATTCTCAACACACAACTCAATTTCAAAACACACACTCTTTGACTCTACACTATACCACAGGAACACACCCTCACAGGAAACAGAACAAGTGGCGCCAAGACCAACAACGTCCAGTTCTGGAGATGATCCATAAATAGGTCGAAATATGTAAACGAGGTACGTTAAAATTTAACACAGGAAAATCTTACCATACATATTCCGAAGTGATACAATGTTAAAAGTTGTGTAATCAAGATGTATAAAAACACGTTATTGTCCATGAAACTCTTGTGAATGCATGGAATTGCACTGTCGTTTGCACAAAAATTTCCCATTTTCACGATGTACGAGAGTCATACTGAAAGTTATGAGCAACCCATTGTTATAAACCTTAATTTTTATTTTTTAGACAAACCAGGTACACCATCTTAATCTATACACTTTTCAACATAGTCTCCATTTCTTTGCATATATTTTCCCCGCCGTTCTGTAAGTTTGAAAATCCCCTTGCTGTAGATGTCCGTTTCATCTTTCAGAAGACACTGACGCACTGCTTTCCAACGTCTCGTAGCGTTGGCCTCGCAGCTGCTCCTTTACAGATCCGAAAAGATTGTAGTCGGAGGGTGCCAAGTCGGGACTGTAGGGAGATACGGAAGAGTTCCCCACCCAAATGTTCTGATTTTCTCCACGGTGACACGATCAGTGTGAGGCCAAGTGTTGTCGTGTTGCAGGATAATTTTCTTTCCAGGACGTTTCTCGCGCAATGCACGACGGAGCTTCAACACTGTCTGAATATAGCGGACAGCATTTATGGTCCTCCCAGGTTCAAGAAATTCAACCAAAATGCATCCCAGAACTCATCAACTCTCTCCTTGTTGCGTTCCGTGGAGGCAGTTCGAGGGCGACCGCTACGAGGCTCATCTTGGATGCTCGTGTTCCCATCTTCGAAATGTTTCACCATCTCCTAACACTGCTGGCGTCCATGCACACATCTCCGTATGCACGCTGAAGTCTGAGGTGAATTTCAGCAGCAGATTTTTCTTCTTTAAAAAGGAATTTAATGACAGCACGCTGTCGAAACGAACCATCGTTGTCGACAATTTTGCAAACATTGCCTGTGGTCACATGATAGAAGTTAATGACGTCACAATATGTCAATACATAGGGTAAAGTCTGTAGATTATGATCATATATTAGTTTTTGTTACTTTGATGGAATTGAAATTATAGCAATGTGTTGGTCATGACTTTCAGTACGACCCTCTGTAGTTGTAACATATTAGCTATATTATTCAATAGTTCTTTGCATTAGAACTTCCCTTGTCGACTCAAAGTTTTATTCCATCTAGAATTAATTCATGATCTTCTGTAAATCGTTTAGATTAGGTATGCTCTAAATTGTAAAAGCCCCGATTACACGGATGATGCTGCACTGCATAACACACACTGTGTACGGACTGGGCTCCGCAACTACATTGCAGCACCGCCCGTGGCATAGTTCTTACACTCTTACAAATACGGATAATAAACTGAATTTGAAAAAGGAGAGAATGTACACTGTAATATTCAGTTATTACATTATTTATTATATTTAATATAGTTATGATATTATTATATCACAGATAATGTTATTTTCTTATTGCACCATACATTGCGGTCTGTTTAAGATGTGGATTCTTTTCTGCAAGTAATCGGAAATCTATTTCCAACGTATTTACTGCAATGCGTAGCTGGCTCAAAAAATGCTCATCTGTTAATCGGGATCTATGTTTGGATTTAGCAACCTTCATTCTCGAAAATAATTGTTCGCACACGTATGTCGAGGCAAAGGTAGCCAACATAGTGGCAGAGAATAAGCTCATTTTGGGATATTTCGTTTTGTTAATTTCTTAATACTTCTATGCTTGTCAAGACATATTCTCTGCATTTAGTTTTGAATTCTACGTTACTTTGTAAATCAATTAACATGTCCTGGAACTGCTCTCTCACGGATTGTACTAAATTTACTATGAAAGGATTAACAAAAAGACTAATATCACTTTCCATACGTCTAAAATCACTAAATCTATGTTCTGTGAATTCAAATCTGAGTTGTTCCAGTATTACAGAGATATAATTAACTATATTTTGTTCAGGCATCATACATCTCTTTACAAGTTCACCATCCGTGAAGGGTTTTAGTGCCTTAGCTAATTCCCAACATACTACATAGGCTAACTTGCTCCAAAACATAGACTTTGAATTGTTCGACTCTCTTCAATGTTTGGCCTTTCATGAAGTGCTTTCAATTCTTGAAGCTGTAGTACCTCTGAAAAATTAATTTGTCATAACATGTATTTCTGTTGGAATAAAATCACCACAATAATAATAATAATAATAATAATAATAATAATAATAATGTTAGTATATGAATACATATTACAGAAAACAGCTTCCCTGTTACTTCGGCATGTTGTGGGTGGCAGAGCGTATAATGTTGTTTTATGTTGCTCAGTAGTATTCCTTACAGTACCTTACAACATAGTAAACACTTTGCCGAACACAAAACAATTAGTAATCTTCCTCCCACACTGTACGGAATGATCGTTTGCTTACAGAAGGTTTTGACTGTGTCGTTGTGCCGCACTGTTCGTACCTTACTAAGTAGGGGAAGATGTTGTACCTTGGGTCATTTTTACATTTAGTTTCTATTTTTACCATATTATGATCATTAGGTTGTCCAAATTATAAAATAAGATGAAGCTACTCTTTGAGATATCATTGGTAATCTTTATTTACGAATTTAATTACTCTGATAATTTTTATATTCAATTAAATGTATACAAGTATAATGGACCAAGGTACAACATGAGGTTGTACCTTGGGTCACCCGATGTTGTACCTTGGGTCACCCGATGTTGTACCTTGGTTCACATTATAAATTTAGCCTACAAGAAAAGAAACAAGAATACAAATTGTGGATAAACTTAAATATGAATGCAAAGTGTACAGTGTATCTAAAAATCACGAAACTTCTGGAATATAATAGGAAAGAAATTAAAGATACAATTCCTTTGCAACATGTCCATGCAATAATGCATTTTAAGCAGATAACAAACACAAAATCGATCTACTTAACATCATAATTACTGAAATCAATTGCGAATTGTAGTTGGGAAGTTTGTCTCTTAGATGAACCTTGTTGGTAGAGAGGTGGTAGCTTCATGACTATGTCACTTAAAGGCACACTATATTCATCATCTTTCGCCATAACAAACTTGGAGTCAGGAAGTTTTTTCAGAAATTGGACTTCCTGACTCCAACAAGTTTCTGTTGTGTCCGTTAGTATTAAATTAACTAATAATTTATAATGATTTGTACACTTCTGCTCATCATCAGTTCAATGTTGTACCTAGGGTCGACCCAAGGTACAACGCTTCAAGTGGACCGAGGTACAGCTACTGCTCATTGTGAACGGAACATCATGTTTCAAAAGTTAGGTTATATTCTAACAATAATCTAATATACCATTCGAACAAGAAAGAAGCAAAGATCTTACCTTACTATTGGAAATGTCTTGAATTATAACACAGCCCCGTAAAAAAAATAAAGAACACACTACAAATAAAATACTTTCTGAGATCAAAAACAAATTTCTTCACAAAGAAAGCAAACCACTGTATCTGAAGATCACGAAGCTTTGTGAGAGGACTCTTGTGTACAAATATGTAACTTGATTGTAATATTTTATTTTTCTAAACACATATGGCAGAGAAATGATGAATGACCCAAGGTACAACTGACCCAAGGTACAACACCTTCCCCTACTTGAACTGCCTTCCGCAGTCATCCGTCGAGCTTCGAACGAGGAACAGCACGCTCTGCATTGGAAGGTTGTGATTACAGAACGTAATCGGGAGTCAGAGAATGAGCATACCTGGTTTAGGTGAGCAAGGAAAATGAATTTCTGTTTCTGTAAACTGTTAATGCATTATTTTCTCTCACATAAAATAGCAAATGTTAGGACGAATAAACATTGATCGGGATTATAAACAGACCCGGTAGTTTGTAGAGAACGAAGTTCAAGGTACATTCGGGAGTGGACGCCACTTATTCTGGGTTATTATTTATATCGACAGCAACCTTGGTCCTTTCAACTTTGACTCGACTGTTCCAAATTTCGAACCAAATAACGATTCGCTGTCCTCCGCTCCTATCTCCGGAGCACTAATGTAAGTTCTCTGTCGAAGCAGTATCGGAGATTATGCTTATCGACTTCTTCATTCACATAAAAATTTACTGTCCGGGATTAACACAGTGGAAGAATTGTCACCTACCTCTATCTGAGCCGCCGGCGCGGTAGCGCGTTTGCTTGCTGATTGGCAGCTGCGCTGGGGCGTGGGTTCGTTACCCGCTTGGACTGATTATCTGGTTGGTTTTATTTTTTAGGTTCTCCCCAATCTTAATGCGATTATCAGGTATCTGTGGCGACTCCTCGCCAAATATTATCTCGCTATCACCGATTCATACGACGATAAGTAACATTGTACAAATCAAGATTTCAGGTATAACTCCCTGTAAAGTTGATTTGAATAATTTCGAGGGAAAAATTGTTCCGGAGCCGGGTATCGAACCCGGGACCTTTGGTTTAAAGTACCAACGCTCTACCACTGAGCTACTCGGGAACTCTAACCGACACCGATCCAATTTTTCCTTCTATATCCACAGACCTCAAAGGTCCCGGGTTCGATACCCGGCTCCGGAACAATTTTTTCCTCGAAATTATTCAAATCAACTTTACAGGGAGTTATACCTGAAATCTTGATTTGCATAATACACGTCACTGTTCGTTAACAGAAAACCACAATTTAAGTCACACGGAGTTAGTGTGCACTCGAAGTTGGTTGCTTGACGGTTGTCAGCCCACTTTGAGGTCTGTGGATATAGAAGGAAAAATTGGATCGGTGTCGGTTAGAGTTCCCGAGTAGCTCAGTGGTAGAGCGTTGGTACGTTAAACCAAAGGTCCCGGGTTCGATACCCGGCTCCGGAACAATTTTTCCCTCGAAATTATTCAAGTAACATAGTGGTTGATAAAACGTCGTTAAGTAACCAAATACGAAAATCATCTATCTGATCGAGTGTCGGAACTATTTGCATCGACCACGACATTAAATGGCTTACTTTTGCCTACATATTGTTTTCCTTTAAGTTAAAAATCCCCTTTCGGTTCTTGAAAGCATACTGTAGTATGTACAGTCGTGTTCCTAGAATTCCATCTGTATACCTATTGATTTGGACGGTGTACAGGGGAGTGAAAGATGGCATGGTTTGTGCTACTACTGTAGAGTATTAATGCGAGTTAAGAGGTTAGTTAGGTACAGCTTACAGCAGTAAAATGTTTGGAAATATTCAACATTTTTTTCCTCTATTACTGTATCTAACACAGTAATGAAAATTGGTATGTCTAAAACACTGTCCTTCTGTTATGTGAAATAAAAATATTTTTACGATTTAAAATTTTTTTTTCAAAATTCAGCCTACTATGCAGTGATGAAGCGTTTCCCTCATAACTCATAAACTTATCAACTTTTTTATGCTCTTTCTCTTTTATTTTATTGCTGAAACTGATGTTTACAATATAATACTCTTTCAACTACATTCCTTAATAAATATTTTTTTCATTGCAAGCAAAAATTAAATACAATAACAAATATTTTATAATATTATTGTAATACTCGTATATGAATATTCTTCAAAATTCGAAATTGATTACCAATCTCATAGTAAAATAGCCTACATATTACAATTTATTGTATAAATACAAGGTAACTGGGTCACACCCGAAAAAGCAAGATGCTTGAGGTCGGGTGTGACCAATAATGAAAACTGGATGGAAGGAGAAAAAATAAAAATAATAATAATAATTATTATTATTATTATTATTATTATTATTTATTTATTTATTATTAATATTTGTGTGCTGAACAACAGCCAGAGGTCAATTATAGTTCAGCACAATACACAAACAGAAGATACAAAGGTGCAAAACAAATAAATAATATCTTAAATAAACAAAAACATACATAAATAAAATAGATAACAAGAACAGTAAATACTAATAATCAAAACGAAACTATACCTTAAAAGGATCTAAATTGTGCCCATGCAAATTGGCATATTTTATGCATCTACAGACTGGAGAAAGTGATTTAGAATTTCTGTTATACAAAATTTTTTGAAATCTTAAACCTTTTGTAGGAACACGAAGGCTGATATTGTTTATGATAGACTCACAATCAATATCACCCTTGATAACTTTGCAAAGAAATTGATAATCAAGATTTAGACGTCTAGAATAAAGGCTACAACAGTTAAAATTTTACAGGTAATATCATAGTTAAAGTCAGAGGAATTGGGTATAAATCGAAAAGCACATAAGGAATAATAATAATAATAATAATAATAATAATAATAATAATAATAATAATAATAATAATAATAATAATAATAATCACAACTGTGATTAAATTGCTAAATGTAATTACACATAAAGTTTAAAAAGAATAGGAATAAAAACAAAACCAAAAAAAAAAACCAACGGTACCATAGCCTACAGTATACATAAATATACCAAGTTAAGAATACAACATTGTTAAAAATAAATGTACAGTAAGAATTTACATGATTATAATTTTAAAAACAGTTCGAGCACTTTTATTTTGTGTTAGAAAAAAATACTGATATTTGACCATTTTTTTAAATTAATTTATTTTTATCAGACAATTTATCAACAGTAGACAAGTGATCTTGCATCACATTGTAGATACGGCATACATAAATACACACAAAAATTTTATCACAAAATTTTGGGTAGTTTTTGAGTTATGTAGGAAACGCTTCATCACTGCACAGTAAACTAAATTAAAAAAAAAATGTAAACAAGTATTTTTAAATCTTCAAAATATTTTTATCATATAGCAGAAGGACAGTCTTTTACACATACTAATTGTCATTATTGTACAAGATACAGTAATGGAGGAAAAAAAATGTATATGTTCAAAATTTAACTGCTGTAAGCTGTACCTAACCTCTTCAGAGAAAAATGAAATAGACTACAGTAGCGGTCGTCAGCACTCGCTGAAATGTGTAACGGGTAAGCAGTGCGTCGTAATATGCTCCATCGTGCAGCAGAAAGAGGGAGACAGCCAGCAGCCACTGATGCACCAAGTGCAGTGTGTTATCCGCGAGTAAGATACGCTAGCCCGAGGGTGCACTGTGCTGATGACCCCTGGACTAGAGCATTAATGCGAGAGCTGGTGTCCAAGTGCGCGCAAGGAGCGGCATAAGTAGCATCGATTTTCAAGTCATTACATCCCGTAAAGGAGGAAAAAGCAAAACGAACGAATATCACGTTTCTTAACGAACGAAAATTAGCTTAAATTTGCGTTTTCATTAAATTTAAGGACCGTGACGTAACCTTTCAACTCCATGATGGTGTGTGGCCTATGTGTACACATTTTCTTGAAAATTGTATTAAGAACTTGAGGCCGGGGATTGCCACATAAAAAATAAAAGAATTATTCGGAAAGGATAGTTTTTTGTTCACCATCAATGACCTCTTCTCTTTCTCCATCCGTCAACAAGCTGGCAAAGCGTCTCGATCAGAAAATGAGTCTCTAATCCAAGAAGAAGTATGCGGTGGCGTCTGTCACTATGCTTTCTTTTGTCTGCTGCACATCAGGATCAAATTGGCTCTCATTTCCTTGACCGAAGTCCTCAAGGACTGGGAAGAATAGCACGACATGTTCTTTGGCTTCTCTCTTCAAACCCAAGCTAGCGTCAAATGACGTTCACTTTGTCTTCAACAAGAAAGAGAATAGTGTTGTTTGCTGGCTGGCATTTGTTAAGTTCTTGTAGTGAGCTGAAATTATCTAGACTTATGCGACTCTAGAGAGACACAAGTCATTATCAGTCATCATGAATTGTATCATCCAGTTCACAAATAAATTCGTAATCAGTTGATAAAGGAGTTATATGCGAAAAAATTGTCTAAATATGCCTGCAACTTTTCATTAAGGGGAGAGGATGGAATTCTTTGGTGAAAAATGTGTACATTTTCAAAAATAAAATCTTTAAAATACCCTTTCATATGTGTGGAATGCATTGCATAACATTTTGTGGGTATTTGTGTCCTTATCGGATGTTGAGTCGCCATTTTTAAACTTCCTGCGTTATGGATTTTTAAATCACACGCCACCTTTATTGTTGTTTTCTGGTAAATTAAATTTTCAAAACTTTTTTTTTCTTTAACATACCCTTTGATATATGTGGAATGCATTGCATAACATTTTGTGGGTATTTGTGCCCTTATCGGATGTAGAGTCGCCATTTTTAAACTTCCTGCGTTATGGATTTTTAAATCACACGCCACTTTTATTGTTGTTTTCTGGTAAATTAAATTTTCAAAACTTTTTTTTTTCTTTAAAATACCCTTTGATATGTGTGGAAAGCATAGCATAACATTTTGTAGGTATTTGTGCCCTTATCGGATGTTGAGTCGCCATTTTTAAACTTCCTGCGTTATGGATTTTTAAATCACACGCCACTTTTATTGTTGTTTTCTGGTAAATTAAATTTTCAAAACTTTTTTTTTCTTTAAAATACCCTTTGATATTTGTGGAAAGCATAGCATAACATTTTGTGGGTATTTGTGCCCTTATCGGATGTTGAGTCGCCATTTTTATACTTCCTGCGTTATAGGTTTTTAAATCACTCGACACTTTTATTGTTGTTGTCTGGTAAATTAAATTTTAAAAACTTTTTTTTTCTTTAAAATACCCTTTGATATGTGTGGAAAGCACAGCATAACATTTTGTGGGTATTTGTGCCCTTATCGGATGTTGAGTCGCCATTTTTATACTTCCTGCGTTATAGGTTTTTAAATCACTCGCCACTTTTATTGTTGTTGTCTGGTAAATTAAATTTTAAAAACTTTTTTTTTCTTTAAAATACCCTTTGATATGTGTGGAAAGCACAGCATAACATTTTGTGGGTATTTGTGCCCTTATCGGATGTTGAGTCGCCATTTTTATACTTCCTGCGTTATAGGTTTTTAAATCACACGCCACTTTTATTGTTGTTTTCTGGTAAATTAAATTTTCAAAACTTTTTTTTTTCTTTAAAATACCCTTTGATATGTGTGGAAAGCATAGCATAACATTTTGTAGGTATTTGTGCCCTTATCGGATGTTGAGTCGCCATTTTTAAACTTCCTGCGTTATGGATTTTTAAATCACTCGCCACTTTTATTGTTGTTGTCTGGTAAATTAAATTTTCAAAACTTTTTTTTTCTTTAAAATACCCTTTGATATGTGTGGAAAGCATAGCATAACATTTTGTGGGTATTTGTGCCCTTATCGGATGTTAAGTCGCCATTTTTAAACTTCCTGCGTTATGGATTTTTAAATCACACGCCACTTTTATTGTTGTTTTCTGGTAAATTAAATTTTCAAAACTTTTTTTTTCTTTAAAATACCCTTTGATATGTGTGGAAAGCATAGCATAACATTTTGTAGGTATTTGTGCCCTTATCGGATGTTGAATCGCCATTTTTAAACTTCCTGCGTTATGGATTTTTAAATCACACGCCACTTTTATTGTTGTTTTCTGGTAAATTAAATTTTCAAAACTTTTTTTTTCTTTAAAATACCCTTTGATATGTGTGGAAAGCATAGCATAACATTTTGTGGGTATTTGTGTCCTTATCGGATGTTGAGTCGCCATTTTTAAACTTCCTGCGTTATGGATTTTTAAATCACACGCCACTTTTATTGTTGTTTTCTGGTAAATTAAATTTTCAAAACTTTTTTTTTCTTTAAAATACCCTTTGATATGTGTGGAAAGCATAGCATAACATTTTGTAGGTATTTGTGCCCTTATCGGATGTTGAGTCGCCATTTTTAAACTTCCTGCGTTATGGATTTTTAAATCACACGCCACTTTTATTGTTGTTTTCTGGTAAATTAAATTTTCAAAACTTTTTTTTTCTTTAAAATACCCTTTCATATGTGTGGAATGCATTGCATAACATTTTGTAGGTATTTGTGCCCTTATCGGATGTTGAGTCGCCATTTTTAAACTTCCTGCGTTATGGATTTTTAAATCACACGCCACTTTTATTGTTGTTTTCTGGTAAATTAAATTTTCAAAACTTTTTTTTCTTTAAAATACCCTTTGATATGTGTGGAAAGCATAGCATAACATTTTGTAGGTATTTGTGCCCTTATCGGATGTTGAGTCGCCATTTTTAAACTTCCTGCGTTATGGATTTTTAAATCACACGCCACTTTTATTGTTGTTTTCTGGTAAATTAAATTTTCAAAACTTTTTTTTTCTTTAAAATACCCTTTGATATGTGTGGAAAGCATAGCATAACATTTTGTGGGTATTTGTGTCCTTATCGGATGTTGAGTCGCCATTTTTAAACTTCCTGCGTTATGGATTTTTAAATCACACGCCACTTTTATTGTTGTTTTCTGGTAAATTAAATTTTCAAAACTTTTTTTTTCTTTAAAATACCCTTTGATATGTGTGCAAAGCATAGCATAACATTTTGTAGGTATTTGTGCCCTTATCGGATGTTGAGTCGCCATTTTTAAACTTCCTGCGTTATGGATTTTTAAATCACACGCCACTTTTATTGTTGTTTTCTGGTAAATTAAATTTTCAAAACTTTTTTTTTCTTTAAAATACCCTTTGATATGTGTGGAAAGCATAGCATAACATTTTGTAGGTATTTGTGCCCTTATCGGATGTTGAGTCGCCATTTTTAAACTTCCTGCGTTATGGATTTTTAAATCACTCGCCACTTTTATTGTTGTTGTCTGGTAAATTAAATTTTAAAAACTTTTTTTTTCTTTAAAATACCCTTTGATATGTGTGGAAAGCACAGCATAACATTTTGTGGGTATTTGTGCCCTTATCGGATGTTGAGTCGCCATTTTTATACTTCCTGCGTTATAGGTTTTTAAATCACTCGCCACTTTTATTGTTGTTGTCTGGTAAATTAAATTTTAAAAACTTTTTTTTTCTTTAAAATACCCTTTGATATGTGTGGAAAGCACAGCATAACATTTTGTGGGTATTTGTGCCCTTATCGGATGTTGAGTCGCCATTTTTATACTTCCTGCGTTATAGGTTTTTAAATCACACGCCACTTTTATTGTTGTTTTCTGGTAAATTAAATTTTCAAAACTTTTTTTTTCTTTAAAATACCCTTTGATATGTGTGGAAAGCATAGCATAACATTTTGTAGGTATTTGTGCCCTTATCGGATGTTGAGTCGCCATTTTTAAACTTCCTGCGTTATGGATTTTTAAATCACTCGCCACTTTTATTGTTGTTGTCTGGTAAATTAAATTTTCAAAACTTTTTTTTTCTTTAAAATACCCTTTTGATATGTGTGGAAAGCATAGCATAACATTTTGTGGGTATTTGTGCCCTTATCGGATGTTAAGTCGCCATTTTTAAACTTCCTGCGTTATGGATTTTTAAATCACACGCCACTTTTATTGTTGTTTTCTGGTAAATTAAATTTTCAAAACTTTTTTTTTCTTTAAAATACCCTTTGATATGTGTGGAAAGCATAGCATAACATTTTGTGGGTATTTGTGTCCTTATCGGATGTTGAGTCGCCATTTTTAAACTTCCTGCGTTATGGATTTTTAAATCACACGCCACTTTTATTGTTGTTTTCTGGTAAATTAAATTTTCAAAACTTTTTTTTTCTTTAAAATACCCTTTGATATGTGTGGAAAGCATAGCATAACATTTTGTAGGTATTTGTGCCCTTATCGGATGTTGAGTCGCCATTTTTAAACTTCCTGCGTTATGGATTTTTAAATCACACGCCACTTTTATTGTTGTTTTCTGGTAAATTAAATTTTCATAACTTTTTTTTTCTTTAAAATACCCTTTCATATGTGTGGAATGCATTGCATAACATTTTGTAGGTATTTGTGCCCTTATCGGATGTTGAGTCGCCATTTTTAAACTTCCTGCGTTATGGATTTTTAAATCACACGCCACTTTTATTGTTGTTTTCTGGTAAATTAAATTTTCAAAACTTTTTTTTTCTTTAAAATACCCTTTGATATGTGTGGAAAGCATAGCATAACATTTTGTAGGTATTTGTGCCCTTATCGGATGTTGAGTCGCCATTTTTAAACTTCCTGCGTTATGGATTTTTAAATCACACGCCACTTTTATTGTTGTTTTCTGGTAAATTAAATTTTCAAAACTTTTTTTTTCTTTAAAATACCCTTTGATATGTGTGGAAAGCATAGCATAACATTTTGTGGGTATTTGTGTCCTTATCGGATGTTGAGTCGCCATTTTTAAACTTCCTGCGTTATGGATTTTTAAATCACACGCCACTTTTATTGTTGTTTTCTGGTAAATTAAATTTTCAAAACTTTTTTTTTCTTTAAAATACCCTTTGATATGTGTGGAAAGCATAGCATAACATTTTGTGGGTATTTGTGCCCTTATCGGATGTTGAGTCGCCATTTTTAAACTTCCTGCGTTATGGATTTTTAAATCACACGCCACTTTTATTGTTGTTTTCTGGTAAATTAAATTTTCAAAACTTTTTTTTTCTTTAAAATACCCTTTGATATGTGTGGAAAGCATAGCATAACATTTTGTAGGTATTTGTGCCCTTATCGGATGTTGAGTCGCCATTTTTAAACTTCCTGCGTTATGGATTTTTAAATCACTCGCCACTTTTATTGTTGTTGTCTGGTAAATTAAATTTTCAAAACTTTTTTTTTCTTTAAAATACCCTTTGATATGTGTGGAAAGCACAGCATAACATTTTGTGGGTATTTGTGTCCTTATCGGATGTTGAGTCGCCATTTTTAAACTTCCTGCGTTATGGATTTTTAAATCACACGCCACTTTTATTGTTGTTTTCTGGTAAATTAAATTTTCAAAACTTTTTTTTTCTTTAAAATACCCTTTGATATGTGTGGAATGCATTGCATAACATTTTGTGGGTATTTGTATCCTTATCGGATGGTGAGTCGCCATTTTTAAACTTCCTGCGTTATGGATTTTTAAATCTCACGTCACTTTTATTGTTGTTTTCTGGTAAATTAAATTTTCAAAACTTTTTTTTTCTTTAAAATACCCTTTGATATGTGTGGAAAGCATAGCATAACATTTTGTGGGTATTTGTGCCCTTATCGGATGGTGAGTCGCCATTTTTAAACTTCCTGCGTTATGGATTTTTAAATCCCACGTCACTTTTATTGTTGTTTTCTGGTAAATTAAATTTTCAAAACTTTTTTTTTCTTTAAAATACCCTTTGATATGTGTGGAAAGCATAGCATAACATTTTGTGGGTATTTGTGCCCTTATCGGATGTTAAGTCGCCATTTTTATACTTCCTGCGTTATGGATTTTTAAATCACACGCCACTTTTATTGTTGTTTTCTGGTAAATTAAATTTTCAAAACTTTTTTTTTCTTTAAAATACCCTTTGATATGTGTGGAATGCATTGCATAACATTTTGTGGGTATTTGTGTCCTTATCGGATGTTGAGTCGCCATTTTTAAAACTTCCTGCGTTATGGATTTTTAAATCACACGCCACTTTTATTGTTGTTTTCTGGTAAATTAAATTTTCAAAACTTTTTTTTTCTTTAAAATACCCTTTGATATGTGTGGAATGCATTGCATAACATTTTGTGGGTATTTGTGTCCTTATCGGATGTTGAGTCGCCATTTTTAAACTTCCTGCGTTATGGATTTTTAAATCACACGCCACTTTTATTGTTGTTTTCTGGTAAATTAAATTTTCAAAACTTTTTTTTTCTTTAAAATACCCTTTCATATGTGTGGAATGCATTGCATAACATTTTGTGGGTATTTGTGTCCTTATCGGATGTTGAGTCGCCATTTTTAAACTTCCTGCGTTATGGATTTTTAAATCACACGCCACTTTTATTGTTGTTTTCTGGTAAATTAAATTTTCAAAACTTTTTTTTTCTTTAAAATACCCTTTCATATGTGTGGAATGCATTGCATAACATTTTGTGGGTATTTGTGTCCTTATCGGATGTTGAGTCGCCATTTTTAAACTTCCTGCGTTATGGATTTTTAAATCACACGCCACTTTTATTGTTGTTTTCTGGTAAATTAAATTTTCAAAACTTTTTTTTTCTTTAAAATACCCTTTGATATGTGTGGAAAGCATAGCATAATATTTTGTAGGTATTTGTGCCCTTATCGGATGTTGAGTCGCCATTTTTAAACTTCCTGCGTTATGGATTTTTAAATCACACGCCACTTTTCTTGTTGTTTTCTGGTAAATTAAATTTTCAAAACTTTTTTTTTCTTTAAAATACCCTTTGATATGTGTGGAAAGCATAGCATAACATTTTGTGGGTATTTGTGCCCTTATCGGATGTTGAGTCGCCATTTTTAAACTTCCTGCGTTATGGATTTTTAAATCACACGCCACTTTTATTGTTGTTTTCTGGTAAATTAAATTTTCAAAACTTTTTTTTTCTTTAAAATATCCTTTCATATGTGTGGAATGCATTGCATAACATTTTGTGGGTATTTGTGTCCTTATCGGATGTTGAGTCGCCATTTTTAAACTTCCTGCGTTATGGATTTTTAAATCACACGCCACTTTTATTGTTGTTTTCTGGTAAATTAAATTTTCAAAACTTTTTTTTTCTTTAAAATACCCTTTCATATGTGTGGAATGCATTGCATAACATTTTGTGGGTATTTGTGTCCTTATCGGATGTTGAGTCGCCATTTTTAAACTTCCTGCGTTATGGATTTTTAAATCACACGCCACTTTTATTGTTGTTTTCTGGTAAATTAAATTTTCAAAACTTTTTTTTTTTTTAAACACCCTTTGATATGTGTGGAATGCATTGCATAACATTTTGTGGGTATTTGTGTCCTTATCGGATGTTGAGTCGCCATTTTTAAACTTCCTGCGTTATGGATTTTTAAATCACACGCCACTTTTATTGTTGTTTTCTGGTAAATTAAATTTTCAAAACTTTTTTTTTCTTTAAAATACCCTTTGATATGTGTGGAAAGCATAGCATAACATTTTGTGGGTATTTGTGCCCTTATCGGATGTTGAGTCGCCATTTTTAAACTTCCTGCGTTATGGATTTTTAAATCACACGCCACTTTTATTGTTGTTTTCTGGTAAATTAAATTTTCAAAACTTTTTCTTTCTTTAAAATACCCTTTGATATGTGTGGAATGCATTACATAACATTTTGTGGGTATTTGTGTCCTTATCGGATGTTGAGTCGCCATTTTTAAACTTCCTGCGTTATGGATTTTTAAATCACACGCCACTTTTCTTGTTGTTTTCTGGTAAATTAAATTTTCAAAACTTTTTTTTTCTTTAAAATACCCTTTGATATGTGTGGAATGCATTGCATAACATTTTGTGGGTATTTGTGTCCTTATCGGATGTTGAGTCGCCATTTTTAACTTCCTGCGCTATGGATTTTTAAATCACACGCCCGCTTTTATCGGTTTCCAGTAACTTCATTTTCTTTGCTACATTGCCAGACAAAAAAAGGATATAATTTCTGAACTATTAAAGATACATGCATGATATTTAGAACACACATTCTTTACTATTAGGAAACTTTTCTCTATAACAGAATTTTGTTAGTTGATTTCATTTTAAAAATGCGTCCGTTTGTTTGCAAGAAAGGAAATCAGAAAATTGTTATTAAATTCGATTCAGCAAATAGGACCGAAAACATCTGAGCAAGCTTCAGCTTTCCAGTCACTAACTTCTTAACATCGTATGCCATCGAACGTATTTTTCGTCACACAGTAGCCTGTTATGAGACAGAGATATTGCATCAAGCTGTTCCGGAGCTAATTCTCTTAGAATTGAAGGAAAATGTTCTTCGTAGACAGTAAAACCAATTCCTCTCCGGTGATGTGCGATTTATCCTGCTGGAATATTTTTAAAGTAACTTGGAATAATTAACTCGTCAACTCCTTTCCATATTTACATTTTCATCTTATTGACCAATATATCGCGTTCTTTCCGTTGCCAAATTTTCTCACTAGTGTAAGTAAATCAGAATGATAAAGTAGGGCTATTACTTGGGTTTGACTACTTTATTTCTAAGAGGCATGATGGGACCGATAAGCTAATTACTATCAATGACAATTAAAATTTATTACATGTGCCGTCTATGCTTATCCTTATTTAACAAATATATTGGTTATACAATATTTTGTTACATAATATACATAATATATTTTGTTACATAACCATCAAACTGGACGACTATTAATTCTGATCTTAACAATTTTAAAGCATTTTAGTTAATTTTATCATCAGCAATTGTAACACTTCATCACGGCCCATAGAGCCGCCTTGTATTTATAATGTAATTTTTGCCATACAATTATTGATTTTACATAGAAACATGTCATTTTAATTTTAATATTAATTGAGTTTACTTGTACGGCAACATATAGTGTACTCATACCATACATATGGGCTTACTTGTTTCTGATGATGGCTCCATAGAGCCGAAAACGTTAAATAGATATATTATGTAACAAAATATTGTATAACCAATATATTTGTTAAATAAGGATAAGCATAGACGGCACATGTAATAAATTTTAATTGTCATTGATACTTTATTTCTATTACTAGCCTCTGGGTACAGGCCTACAGAAGCTAGACCTGAACTTGTCCACATTCACTATTGATATCGCTTGCACATAATCCGGCTTTGATGTTTCACTAGCATTGTCTATTCTTGGTCATATAGTAGGAATACGTAATAACCATTTATCCATTGTGCAACTATATATAGTACTTAATCTCATCCGGGCAACCAGGGTCCGTCGGGTCCTGACACCGCTCCTTTTGTGGATAAAATGAAAGCTATAATTTCTGCGCAGTTCAAATTTCATAGTTTTGTTAAGTTTCGTGTTGTTTATGCCCAGGAAGCTGGATAATAATTCGGTATTTAATGTATTTTAAATTGTTAACTGCCTCCCATTGGAGGTAGCCCAGAAGGACTCAGTATACTCTCCTATATGAATTTTACAATATTAAATGTTTACATAAACTTTGTAGAAAGAAAATTAAAATAAACATATATGAATAGAAAGTGAATAAATAAAAAAAAATTAAACAGAGTGAATATGATGACTCAGAATTTGGGAAGAGCGTTTCAAAACTGAAGTTATGATGTCAGCAGTAAGTGTCTGTGGTAGTTCAAAAGTCTTCCTGAAGCTTCCAAAGAACTTGGGAATCACACCACGAGCTCCAATAAGAAAACCAATCACCTCAATGTCTTCAAGCTGGTATTTTGCTTTGAAGTAATCAACTGTTGGCAGATAAATGTTGATCTTTTCTTGATTGACATCCTCCGGCTGGCTACTCCCCGTTTCAATCCTTATGGTAGGATCAATTATATAACCTTTCTTGGTAGTCTGGGAATATGCTATGATTTCAATACGTCTAGAGGAGCCATTAATAGCAAGGCAAAAAACTTCCTCTTCTACTATCCAAGACTTTTTTCTTAAAGTAGTTGCAATTAAGGATCGAACATGATGGTGTCTGGCATTTCGGAGGAGTAAACCTCTGTTACACTGACCTTGGACGTGGGCAAGGGTTTCAGTCTTCGAGCAGCTATGTCTGCACCGGGATCCGTCCAAAGAGCGACCAGGTACTCCTCTAACTGCTGCTAAATTGGCGTTCATTTTGAGGCAGGTTACACATTCAGATGTAGATAGTCCAATACTATCACTTTTTTGCGTGAATTAACTGGAATACAGGGTATATTGGGGCTTAGTTTATTTTATTGGTTTATCTCATCTCATAACAAGGCTTCAATATTTCCAGGTATTCGGAGATAGACAGACAGAATGATATAAATGATAATAATTAATGTAAAGAGTGGATGTGTACGCGTGGAGACAGGGTGTGAGAGAGAGTGGTTGTAAATGTGAGAGTGTGACCATGAGAACGAGTGAGTGTGAGAGTGAGAGAGAGACTCTGTGACTCTCAAAGCATAACATTATGACACTGGAAGTACGTTTTTATTTTGTTTCGTTGTTATTGATTAGGAAGGTGACATTGTGATACATTTTTGAACTCTTCTTAATGTGTGTAATCAATGTAACATGATTAAAGTATGTAGTGCTAATTGAAAAATTGATGACGTCACGTGTATCTTATATCGTAATTTAGTTACATGCACCAAATCTCCACACTCATGTTAGACCCTCGTTCTAACATAACTCTCAAAAACAAAAATTCCAATTTCTATCCAAAAAAAGTTAGTAGATAAGAAATGGTGGTTAGAAAGCCTGTCAGACAGGCTCCCACAGGCTCCCACGTGACGTCATAGTGGGCGTGGCTAAAGTATTACGTCATAGTGGGCGTGGCCAAATTATTGCGTCATGGAGGGGGCGGGGCTTAAAGTATGACGTCACGGAGGGGGTGGGAGGCTTAAATTATGACGTAGGAAAGGGGCGTAACGTCATAAATGGCAATCTAAGAGTTCCATGTGACGTCATTGTGGGCGTGGTCAAAGTATTACGTCATAGTGGGCGTGGCCAAATAATTGCGTCATGGGCGGGGCTTAAATTATGACGTCACGGAGGGGGTGGGGAGCTTAAATTATGACGTAGGAAAGGGGCGTAACGTAATAAATGGCAATCTAAGAGTTCAAGGTTAAAGTGTGACGTAATGCATGTAATGGCATGACATGTTTATCTCCTCAATGTGGAAATTATGACGTAGGAAAGGGGCGTAACTTAAATTACGTAAAGGTTAAAGTGTGACGTCATGCACACGTGCAGGTATGTTGTGGCATGACAAGTTCATACATGTTTATCTCATCAATGTCGCTATGTGTGCTGAGTCATATCCGGCAATTGTTCTAGTTCATACATGTTTGAAAACTGCTATGTGTGCAAATATTATACATCCGGCGAAGAATTAATCTATCACACTTAAACACATACATTCTTTTAATGTAATGGTAATTTAATTGATTGGGGAATGGGTGTTGGAATGTGGGACATAAATGGATAAAAAATTAATCTAGCACACTTGTAAATTAAACAGGATGTGGCTGAAGTGACGTTATAAATTTGTAATTGAAGTTGGAAATGGGGGAGGGGGGTAAAAATGTACTTTAAGCCAATTGTTGAGTAATTGATAAAAAATATTAAGATTCTAATGTACTGGTAATTGAATTGATAAATAGTAATGGGAAATGGAAATTGGAATGTGGGAATTATTGATGGCGTAAATGGTTGTACTTTAAGCCAATTTATAAAAAAAATTAATCTAGCACACTTGTAAATTAAACACATACATTCTTCTCATATTATTATTATTCCAATGTAATACATTTAATGTAGATGTATATGTTGTGTAATGCATAAGTGTGCAAATAGTATGCAAGCTTGCTGAATCACTTCCGGCGACGATGCAATTGCTGAGTAATGATAAAAGCATGTTCTTTAAGCACCTGCAACGCGTCATATTACACAAATATTGCATGATGCAAATAATATGCAAGCTGTTAATTCACAAGACGCAAGTGCTGAATAATGGCCAGCTATCCAATGGATGTCCTGAAACTGGTTGTACTTTAAGCCAATTGTTGAGTAATTGATAAAAAATATTAAGATTCTAATGTATTGGTAATTGAATTGATAAATAGTAATGGGAAATGGAAATTGGAATGCGGGAATTATTGATGGCGTAAATGGTTGTACTTTAAGCCAATTTATAAAAAAAATTAATCTAGCACACTTGTAAATTAAACACATACATTCTTCTCATATTATTCCAATGTAATACATTTTGAGTGGTTTGTTTAGCGTATTTAATACATTATTACCAACATTCAGAATGTGACATTATTATTTCGTAATACATTAATTGTAGCAGATAAATCAATGTAGATGTATATGCATAAGTGTGCAAATATTATGCAAGCTTGCTTAATCACTTCCGGCGACGATGCAATTGCTGAGTAATGATGTTTTTGATTATGCAGCATAATGACCACCTGCAGCGTGTCGTGTTACACAAATATTGTATGATGCAAATATTATGCAAGCTTGCTGATTGACATCCGGCGATACAATTGCTGAATAATGGTATAAAATCAGAGGTTATAAAAGCATAATTGAGAGTCATGGATGCATAGTCGTGGGAAACGTTGTGACGCTATCAGCTTAATGCATAAAGAAGAAAATGGAGAATATATGCAATATTTGTGAAAAAAACTATTCTACGAAAAAGATTCTGTCACGACACAAAAAAGAAACTCACAACACAATCAGATTCAGATGTAAATTATGCGGAACAATTAACAATTATGGAAAGATGTATGGTTCAACATGTAAAAAATCATAATGTGGTAAGTATGTAAATAATGAACATGTACTGAGTTTGTTTAACAATTATGAAAATATTAATGATTGATTATTGTATCAGGTTACAGATATCAAAGGAGCTTATGAGAAACTGTACGGAGATGGAAACGTTGCATCTGTGATAAGCACTACATTGATTCCAACATCAGGGATGGTTACGCCATCTACCTCTGGAGTGGATATCGAGATGGCTGCACCATCTACCTCTGGAGCAGATGCCGGGATGGTTGCCTCATCAACCCCCATAGCAGCCTTAGTGTCTGGATCAAGCCAAGTATGTTCCGAATCAGTGTTTACGTTATCAGACAGAGCATTCAAAAATCGTTTGAAGACTTATATTGCTCTAAATTTGAAAAATCATGATCGTGAATTGAAAGATATTCTAGACTGTATCGCTGATGAAATGGAAGACATTTTAAAGACAAATTTAAAGGAGCAGCTTGCATTAAAATTTAACATATTTGTTGAATGTGTGTTTGCAAATGTTCATAACGAGACAATATTTCATAATTTTAAAAGTAAGAATGATGTCCTATACCAGTATTCGGATGTTAGAGAGTTTGTAAACAAACAAAAGGAAAAGATTCTGAAAGAGTTTGAAGAGTGTAGTATGAAGGGATCGGGATTGTTTTATGTCAAATTGCACAAATTAGAATTGCGAGTAAATAAATATACACCATTGATGGGGGGTAGTGCATATATAGAACTTCCTCACAGGTACAAGAATTCAAAATCTCTACTAAACATTGCCAACAGTGATATCTATTGTTTCAAGTATTGTATACTATCGAAATTTCTTGATGGAGACAAGGATCTCATGTCTAGCTATGTGAACAGACCAGATTTGGAATGTAAATATGATTGGTGTATTGATTTCCCCGTGGAAATTAAGGATATTGCAAAATTTGAAAAACGTAATGACATTTCTATTAATGTATTTGCACTTGATGAGAATGATGACGTGTTTCCTCTTAGAATATGTGAAAAGGAATTACCAGATCATAGGGATTTGCTATACATTAGTAATGATAATACATCACACTACTGTTGCATAACAAATTTCAGCGCCCTCGTAAAACCTCAACTTACAGCCTCTGTTAAAAATCAAATTGCCGTTTGTAAACGATGTTTTGCATATTTTCGGCATAATGCGTTTAAGTCATGTGCAGAACGATTAAAGGATCATGAGAGCGTATGTTCACAATTTAGCGCTGTTAGATCAGTATTTCCAAATAAGGAATATCTGTCTTTTGATCATCCAGAATTTTCACAAAAGGTGAGATTTGTGATTTATGCAGATTTTGAGTGTCTGCTAGAGCCCATTGAGAATTGTCATGGGAATCCAGACTCTAGTTACACAGTGCAATATCAGAAACATGCACCGTTTAGTTATTGTTATGTCCTTAAGGATAGTCAGGATACATACACAGATATGAAATTGTACAGAGGATGTGATGCGGCAAAGCATTTTGTGCAAGACATGGTAATGGAAACGAAAAAAATTGAGCAAATATTATTTGAGGATATTAAAGAAATGATTCCATTAACCAGTGAAGAAAATGTTGCATACTCGAATGCAAATATATGTCACATTTGCAAAAAGGGTAATTTTGCAGTTGATAATTATAAAGTTCGAGATCATGATCATTTGACGGGGAAATTTCGTGGTGCTGCTCACAATGAGTGTAATTTGAGGTATCAGCATCAGCACTTTATTCCTATTGTATTACATAATTTGTCATCATATGATGGACATTTTATTGTGAAGGAATTGGGCTATGATGACAACCCCATTCAAGTTCTACCAAATACACAGGAAAAGTACATCAGTTTTGTTAAAAATGTCCCTAGCACGTACAGAAAAAAACGTTATATGCAAATGCGATTTCTTGATTCTTTTCGGTTTATGCCATCCAGTCTAGCACAATTAGCAGACAATCTACCAAATGATAAGTTTTCAGAGACGAAAAAAATGTTCAAAGATAAATTTGATCTTGTTTCTCGCAAGGGTGTCTTTCCCTATGATTATTTGACAACATCAGATAAATTAGAAGACAATTGCCTACCGCCGAAGGAGAAGTTTTTCAGCAAATTAAATAATGAGCACATTACCGAGGAGGACTATAACCATGCAAAATGTGTGTGGGAGGCATTTAATATTCAGACGTTGGGAGAATATTCAGATTTATACTTAAAATCCGACACCCTCATCTTAACAGATGTGTTTGAAAATTTTCGCAAAATGTGTCTGAAAACATACGATTTAGATTGTATGTATTACTATACAGTACCAGGACTTGCATATTCGGCAATGTTGAAATTAACAGGTGTTGAATTGCAGCTGATTACGGACATGACAATGCTATTACTTTTTGAACAAGGGATCCGTGGTGGAATATGTCAGTGTGTGACTCGTCACGCAGTTGCGAATGATCCTAAAAGCGGAAATTTTGATAATTCTAAATCCCCTTCTGCAATTTACTATGTGGATGCGAATAATTTGTATGGATTCGCCATGTCACAAAAATTGCCATATGGAGGATTTGAATGGCTATCAGATGAGGAAATACATCATTTTGATCTTCAAGCAATAAATGATGATAGTGAAATAGGTTATATTTTAGAGGTTGATCTAGAGTATCCAAATCATCTGTTTGAAAAACACAGAGATTTACCATTTTGTGCTGAGTTTGCGAAACCACCAGGTGGAAAGCATAAAAAATTGTTGACAACACTGCATTCCAAACAACACTACGTGGCGCACTACAAACTTTTGCAACAGGCAGTGGATAATGGTTTGCAAATTGTCAAAATACACCGTGTTATAAAATTTAAGCAATCGTATTGGTTAAAACAATACATTGATTTGAATACTGAATTGCGTAAAAATGCAAAGAATAACTTTGAAAAAGACTTTTTCAAGCTTATGAATAATGCGGTATTTGGAAAGACGATGGAAAATGTTCGAAAAAGACCACATTTCAGATTAGTTTCAAACGATGAGAAACTGAAAAAACTAATTTCGAAACCATACTTTCTTGACAGAGTAATTTATGCTGAAAATCTGGTGGGTATTCATTTAGCGAGAACTCAAATTTTGTTTGATAAAGCGTTATATGTGGGTATGTGTATTTTAGAACTTTCAAAAGTGCACATGTACAATTTTCACCATAACATTATGAAAGAACAGTTTGACGATAACTTGAAGTTGTGTTATATGGATACAGACAGTTTTATATACCTCATTGAAACAGATGATTTGTATCATGATCTGCAAAATGTTCGGGATCATTTGGATACTAGTGTGTATTCACCAAATCATATTTTATTTTCAACACATAATAAAGGTGTGCTTGGGAAGTTCAAGGATGAAATTCCAAATTCACATATTGATGAGTTTGTTGGTTTGAAGGCTAAAGTATATGCCTTAAAGTGTTCAGATTTTGAAATTAAGAAACTGAAGGGGGTTAAGAAAAGCATAATTAGGAATGAACTTGCATTTGACGATTATGCAACATGTCGCGAGTTTGATGTCACTACTTACACAAAAAACAATACTATTAGATCATATTTTCACAATGTGTTTACAATGTGTGTAAATAAAGTGACTTTAAATTCTTTTGATGATAAGAGAGTTGTATTACAAGATGGGATTAATACAGTGCCGCATGGATTTTATGAACCCCCATGTAAAAGAAGGCGTGTGCAAGAGTAAAATGTGTATGTGTGTGTAAATAATAATAATGTTGTAATATATATAGTTTTGATTTAAATGTATGTGTGTAAATAATAATAATAATGTTGTAATTTATATAGTTTTGATTTAAATGTGTAAATAATAATGTTGTAATTTATATAGTTTTGATTTAAATGTGTGTAAATAATAATGTTGTAATTCATATAGTTTTGATTTAAATGTGTAAATAATAATGTTGTAATTTATATAGTTTTGATTTAAATGTGTAAATAATAATGTTATAATTTATATAGTTTTGATTTAAATGTGTGTGTGTAAATAATAATAATATTGTAATTTATATAGTTTTGATTTAAATGTGTGTGTAAATAATAATAATGTAGTAATTTATACAGTTTTGATTTAATCACAATAAACCTACAGTGCTTGTGTATAAATTTGTTTTTATTTCAATACATCGACGTCATCAATCCAACCGATATGTCGAATCGTAATCTTGCGACATATATGCAACCACTTGTCGAAAATCGTAATCTTGCGACATATATGTAGCAACTTCGACATGGTGTTGCATTATAGCAACACGAATACGATTTTCGACATGGTGTTGCATTATCGCAACACGAATACGATTTTCGACATGGTGTTGCATTATCGCAACACGAATACGATTTTCGACATGGTGTTGCATTATCGCAACACGAATACGATTTTCGACATGGTGTTGCATTATCGCAACACGAATACGATTTTCGACATGGTGTTGCATTATCGCAACACGAATACGATTTTCGACATGGTGTTGCATTATCGCAACACGAATACGATTTTCGACATGGTGTTGCATTATCGCAACACGAATACGATTTTCGACATGGTGTTGCATTATCGCAACACGAATACGATTTTCGACATGGTGTTGCATTATCGCAACACGAATACGATTTTCGACATGGTGTTGCATTATCGCAACACGAATACGATTTTCGACATGGTGTTGCATTATCGCAACACGAATACGATTTTCGACATGGCGTTGCATTATCGCAACAAGAATACGATTTTCGACATGGCGTTGCATTATCGCAACACGAATACGATTTTCGACATGGTGTTGCATTATCGCAACACGAATACGATTTTACGTTTATTTCTGTACGTGCTAGGGACATTTTTAACAAAACTGATGTACTTTTCCTGTGTATTTGGTAGAACTTGAATGGGGTTGTCATCATAGCCCAATTCCTTCACAATAAAATGTCCATCATATGATGACAAATTATGTAATACAATAGGAATAAAGTGCTGATGCTGATACCTCAAATTACACTCATTGTGAGCAGCACCACGAAATTTCCCCGTCAAATGATCATGATCTCGAACTTTATAATTATCAACTGCAAAATTACCCTTTTTGCAAATGTGACATATATTTGCATTCGAGTATGCAACATTTTCTTCACTGGTTAATGGAATCATTTCTTTAATATCCTCAAATAATATTTGCTCAATTTTTTTCGTTTCCATTACCATGTCTTGCACAAAATGCTTTGCCGCATCACATCCTCTGTACAATTTCATATCTGTGTATGTATCCTGACTATCCTTAAGGACATAACAATAACTAAACGGTGCATGTTTCTGATATTGCACTGTGTAACTAGAGTCTGGATTCCCATGACAATTCTCAATGGGCTCTAGCAGACACTCAAAATCTGCATAAATCACAAATCTCACCTTTTGTGAAAATTCTGGATGATCAAAAGACAGATATTCCTTATTTGGAAATACTGATCTAACAGCGCTAAATTGTGAACATACGCTCTCATGATCCTTTAATCGTTCTGCACATGACTTAAACGCATTATGCCGAAAATATGCAAAACATCGTTTACAAACGGCAATTTGATTTTTAACAGAGGCTGTAAGTTGAGGTTTTACGAGGGCGCTGAAATTTGTTATGCAACAGTAGTGTGATGTATTATCATTACTAATGTATAGCAAATCCCTATGATCTGGTAATTCCTTTTCACATATTCTAAGAGGAAACACGTCATCATTCTCATCAAGTGCAAATACATTAATAGAAATGTCATTACGTTTTTCAAATTTTGCAATATCCTTAATTTCCACGGGGAAATCAATACACCAATCATATTTACATTCCAAATCTGGTCTGTTCACATAGCTAGACATGAGATCCTTGTCTCCATCAAGAAATTTCGATAGTATACAATACTTGAAACAATAGATATCACTGTTGGCAATGTTTAGTAGAGATTTTGAATTCTTGTACCTGTGAGGAAGTTCTATATATGCACTACCCCCCATCAATGGTGTATATTTATTTACTCGCAATTCTAATTTGTGCAATTTGACATAAAACAATCCCGATCCCTTCATACTACACTCTTCAAACTCTTTCAGAATCTTTTCCTTTTGTTTGTTTACAAACTCTCTAACATCCGAATACTGGTATAGGACATCATTCTTACTTTTAAAATTATGAAATATTGTCTCGTTATGAACATTTGCAAACACACATTCAACAAATATGTTAAATTTTAATGCAAGCTGCTCCTTTAAATTTGTCTTTAAAATGTCTTCCATTTCATCAGCGATACAGTCTAGAATATCTTTCAATTCACGATCATGATTTTTCAAATTTAGAGCAATATAAGTCTTCAAACGATTTTTGAATGCTCTGTCTGATAACGTAAACACTGATTCGGAACATACTTGGCTTGATCCAGACACTAAGGCTGCTATGGGGGTTGATGAGGCAACCATCCCAGCATCCCCTCCAGAGGTAGATGGTGCAGCCATCTCGATATCCACTCCAGAGGTAGATGGCGTAACCATCCCTGATGTTTGAACCAATGCAGTGTTCATCACAGGTGCAACGCACAGTTTCTCATAAGCCCCTTTGATATCTGTTACCTGATACAAAAATCAATCATTAATGTTTTCATAAGTATTAAACAAACTCAGTACATTCTCATTGTTTACATACTTACCATATTATGATTTTTTACATGCTGGACCATATGTCTTTCCACTTTGCCAATTGTTCCACATAATTTACATCTGAATCTGATTGTGTTGTGAGATTCTTTTTTGTGCCGAGCCAAAATCTTTTTCGTAGAATAGTTTTTTTCACAAATATTGCATATATTGTCCATTTTCTTCTTGTCCATTAAGCTGATAGCGTCACAACGTTTCCCACGACTATGCATCCATGACTCTCAATTATGCTTTTATACTCTCTGATTTTATACCATTATTCAGCAATTGTATCGCCGGATGTCAATCAGCAAGCTTGCATAATATTTGCATCATACAATATTTGTGTAACACGACACGCTGCAGGTGGTCATTATGCTGCATAATCAAAAACATCATTACTCAGCAATTGCATCGTCGCCGGAAGTGATTAAGCAAGCTTGCATAATATTTGCACACTTATGCATATACATCTACATTGATTTATCTGCTACAATTAATGTATTACGAAATAATAATGTCACATTCTGAATGTTGGTAATAATGTATTAAATACGCTAAACAAACCACTCAAAATGTATTACATTGGAATAATATGAGAAGAATGTATGTGTTTAATTTACAAGTGTGCTAGATTAATTTTTTTTATAAATTGGCTTAAAGTACAACCATTTACGCCATCAATAATTCCCGCATTCCAATTTCCATTTCCCATTACTATTTATCAATTCAATTACCAGTACATTAGAATCTTAATATTTTTTATCAATTACTCAACAATTGGCTTAAAGTACAACCAGTTTCAGGACATCCATTGGATAGCTGGCCATTATTCAGCACTTGCGTCTTGTGAATTAACAGCTTGCATATTATTTGCATCATGCAATATTTGTGTAATATGACGCGTTGCAGGTGCTTAAAGAACATGCTTTTATCATTACTCAGCAATTGCATCGTCGCCGGAAGTGATTCAGCAAGCTTGCATACTATTTGCACACTTATGCATTACACAACATATACATCTACATTAAATGTATTACATTGGAATAATAATAATATGAGAAGAATGTATGTGTTTAATTTACAAGTGTGCTAGATTAATTTTTTTTATAAATTGGCTTAAAGTACAACCATTTACGCCATCAATAATTCCCACATTCCAATTTCCATTTCCCATTACTATTTATCAATTCAATTACCAGTACATTAGAATCTTAATATTTTTTATCAATTACTCAACAATTGGCTTAAAGTACATTTTTACCCCCCTCCCCCATTTCCAACTTCAATTACAAATTTATAACGTCACTTCAGCCACATCCTGTTTAATTTACAAGTGTGCTAGATTAATTTTTTATCAATTTATGTCCCACATTCCAACACCCATTCCCCAATCAATTAAATTACCATTACATTAAAAGAATGTATGTGTTTAAGTGTGATAGATTAATTCTTCGCCGGATGTATAATATTTGCACACATAGCAGTTTTCAAACATGTATGAACTAGAACAATTGCCGGATATGACTCAGCACACATAGCGACATTGATGAGATAAACATGTATGAACTTGTCATGCCACAACATACCTGCACGTGTGCATGACGTCACACTTTAACCTTTACGTAATTTAAGTTACGCCCCTTTCCTACGTCATAATTTCCACATTGAGGAGATAAATATGTCATGCCATTACATGCATTACGTCACACTTTAACCTTGAACTCTTAGATTGCCATTTATTACGTTACGCCCCTTTCCTACGTCATAATTTAAGCTCCCCACCCCCTCCGTGACGTCATAATTTAAGCCCCGCCCATGACGCAATTATTTGGCCACGCCCACTATGACGTAATACTTTGACCACGCCCACAATGACGTCACATGGAACTCTTAGATTGCCATTTATGACGTTACGCCCCTTTCCTACGTCATAATTTAAGCCTCCCACCCCCTCCGTGACGTCATACTTTAAGCCCCGCCCCCTCCATGACGCAATAATTTGGCCACGCCCACTATGACGTAATACTTTAGCCACGCCCACTATGACGTCACGTGGGAGCCTGTGGGAGCCTGTCTGACAGGCTTTCTAACCACCATTTCTTATCTACTAAAGTTATAATAGGTGCACAAGATAAATGGGACATTCTGTATGTCTGTGTGTGTGTGTGTGTGTGTGTGTGTGTGTGTGTGTGTGTGTGTATATATATATATATATCTCGTAGAAAAATATTTAAATTATCTCATTATTGTTGTTATTGTGTTATTATTATTATTATTATTATTATTATTATTATTATTATTATTATTATTATTATTAATTTCTTAGTGTTTGAGAATAAGGTGCTTAGGAAAATATTTGGGGCTAGGAGGGATGAAGTTACAGCAGAAAGGAGAAAGTTGCACAACACGGAACTGCACGCATTGTATTCTTCACCAGACATTTTTTATTTTTTTTTTTAATTTTATTGGCTTATTTTACGACGCTGTATCAACATCTAAGGTTATTTATTGTCTGAATTATATGAATGTGATAATGCCGGTGAAATGAGTCCGGGGTCCAGCATCGAAAGTTACCCAGCATTTGCTCGTATTGGGTTGAGGGCAAACCCCGGAAAAAACCTCAACCAGGTAACTTGCCCCTATCGGGATTCGAACCCGGGCCACCTGGTTTCGCAGCCAGACGCGCTGACCGTTACTCCACAGGTGTGGACCTTCGCCAGACATAATTAGGAACATTAAATCCAGACGTTTGAGATGGGCAGGGCATGTAGCACGTATGGGCGAATCCAGAAATACGTATAGATTGTTAGTTGGGAGACCGGAGGGAAAAAGACCTTTGGGGAGGCCGAGACGTAGATGGGAAGATAATATTAAAATGGATTTGAGGGAGGTGGGATATGATGGTAGAGACTGGATTAATCTTGTTCAGGATAGAGACCAATGGCGGGCTTATGTGAGGGCGGCAATGAATCTCCGGGTTCCTTAAAAGCCAGTAAGTAAGTACAGTACATGCACCAAATCTCTACACTCATGTTAGCCTCTCGTTCTAACATAATTCTCAAAGAAATAAATTCCAATACCTATCCAAAAAAAGTTATAATAGGTGCACAAGATAAATGGGACACTCTGTATATATATATATATATATATATATATATATATATATATATATATATATATATATGTATATATATATGTATATATATATATATATGTATATATATATATATCACAGAAAAAATATTTAAATTATCTCATTATTATTGTTATTGTGTTATTATTATTATTTATATTATTAATTTTACTATTATTATTATTGTTAATTTCTTACCAATGTTTATTATTGTCTCACTATCAGCACTTATCCTTCAATATTTATTTACTTTAATTATTATCTTTCATGTTGATATACGGTCATGTATTAATGTAATAAAGACAATTGTATTCAGTTATAATTAGTATTATCATTATTATTATTAGTATTATTATGTGTCTCAGTGAAACATACAGCAGAGTCCGTATAGGTCAGTTTCTATCTGATGCTTTTCCAATTGACTGCGGGCTAAAGCAGGGAGATGCACTATCACCATTACTTTTTAACTTCGCTTTAGAATATGCCATTAGGAAAGTTCAGGATAACAGAGAGGGTTTGGAATTAAACGGGTTACATCAGCTGCTTGTCTATGCGCATGACGTGAATATGTTAGGAGAAAATCCACAAACGATTAGGGAAAACACGGGAATTTTACTGGAAGCAAGTAAAGCGATCGGTTTGGAAGTAAATCCCGAAAAGACAAAGTATATGACTATGTCTCGTGACCAGAATATTGTACGAAATGGAAATATAAAAATTGGAGATTTATCCTTCGAAGGGGTGGAAAAATTCAAATATCTTGGAGCAACAGTAACAAATATAAATGACACTCGGGAGGAAATTAAACACAGAATAAATATGGGAAATGCCTGTTATTATTCGGTTGAGAAGCTTTTATCATCTAGTCTGCTGTCAAAAAATCTGAAAGTTAGAATTTATAAAACAATTATATTACCGGTTGTTCTGTATGGTTGTGAAACTTGTACTCTCACTCTGACAGAGGAACATAGCTTAAGGGTGTTTGAGAATAAGGTGCTTAGGAAAATATTTTGGGCTAAGCGGGATGAAGTTACAGGAGAATGGAGAAAGTTGCACAACGCAGAACTGCACGCATTGTATTCTTCACCAGACATAATTAGGAACATTAAATCCAGACGTTTGAGATGGGCAGGACATGTAGCACGTATGGGCGAATTCAGAAATGCGTATAGAGTGTTAGTTGGGAGACCGGAGGGAAAAAGACCTTAAGGGAGGCCGAGACATAGATGGGTGGAGAATATTAAAATGGATTTGAGGGAGGTGGGATATGATGGTGGAGACTGGATTAATCCTGCTAAGGATAGAGACCAATGGCGGGCTTCTGTGAGTGCGGCAATGAACCTCCGCGTTCCTTAAAAGCCAGTAAGTAAGTAAGTATTCACCCCTTCAGAAACAAAGTGAAATATTTCATTTGAGAAGTCTGCCTAATTTGTACAAATTTCTGTAGTTTGTGATATTAACCTTTGTAAACAGAACCTTAACCTAAAATGTATTCCTTAAAATGGAAAACATTTGCAATAACAGACGTTAATGTAGTGAAAATAAAAAGTCACATACCGTAAGGTCTTTTCATAATTTCCCGACTAAATACTTTCCAAGTGGCAAAAGCTAACAACTTTAAAAATATACTTAGTGTGCACAGAAAACATGTGTAACAGTTGCAGTTACGTTCAGATATGTCTGTGAGTTCTTTTTTTCAGTGTGTATTTTTACACAAGAGAAAACAGCAGTTGTTTCGTCTGTATTTAATAGTGAAAAATATAAATAATACTGCACGTTATTATTCAGGTTTGGCATGTGGGACGATGGAATTCTATAGAAACAAGTAACACGTGCATTCAATTTTTAAACATTGAACTTATTGTATTTTCGACATCCATCTTTTAAAATTTGTAAAAAAAACAATTGTTGATAATTTGTATATATTATTTAAGAGTTAAGAGAGGTTCTATTGCAAAAAGTATGTTTCATTGTATAACATATGGTCCATTATTAATTTGCATGATTTAATCGCCCTATTGAAGATGCTTTTTGACTATTCGTCTAGGTACCTTTTTCATGGGCTACCTATGTTGGCCGACCTTAGCATTCTGCTTCATGGGCTCCTGACCCCAAACAGGATGGTTCCTGGCACTGGCGCCTTTTACATTCGAGTATTAGTTGTTAATGATGGCAGGTGTAACACGAAAACAAATCAGTTTGTAACTAAATTAGCTGTGGAAATAAATTTTGTTTTAATCACTTTACAAGTTTTTTTAGGGGTATCGCATTTTTTATTTTGTTTAAAAGGTTTGTAAAAGGAAACGTTAAAGAACAGAGTAAAATGTACATGCCAGTCTTTTTAACAGAAATGTTTTTTCTATGCAAGTGATGTTTGGAATTTAAAGTTTTACATCGCTATTTTGGAGAAAGACTTCGGCCATATATGATTAAATTAACTAATAACTTTATTGTTGTTAAAAATTTGCAGAATTTGTCCACTATACAGAAACGGTTATGTAGGAAGTCTGGTGGCTTATTAATAATAACTTTAGCCGTTATTGGAGATGCAGTGGGAAATTATACAGGATGATTCACGAGGAAAGGTAAAAAAAATTAGGATGTGAATTCTGAAGTCATTCTGAGTGAAAACGTTCATATGAATATAGGTCCGTTTTCGAACGGTTACGGAGATATGGCTCTTTGATTTCACAAAAACTTCTGAGATTCCATTGTACTAACTCGTACTTAGAGACTGATTACGGACAAATTTAAAGTTTATATTCACGTAAGCATACATACTTAATATTCTAGAAGTCGGGGTCGATGTTTTCGTACATTTTCAAAGGTACCTCCTTCTGCTTCAATGCACTGTTGCGCTCGGGCGTGAATCGCGCTCATCCCTTGGGAGAGTTGCACGTGGCTGTCTTTATGCCGCATCCAAAATAGGTCGATTAGCGCCTCTCTCGTTTCCCCCTTCCTTTGCTATACTAAGTCTTTCATCCAATCCCATAGACAGTAAATACTCTTCAATATGGTACCCTTCTGTTCGGAAAGCGTCGTTCGTATTCAGCGACGGCACGCAAGAAACTTCCATCACACAAACCATAAACATACACAATATCGACGTATTCTGCAGTCGAAAATTTATAAGGCATCTTGAAAAACACAACTTAACACTTCCGATAACTGTACCTGTATAACTACTGTACTGTAGGTAGCTGACTGAACTGCTGTGAAGTGATAAGTGGTAGCGTATTTGTTGTGACATTTGTAATGCACCACCACCGGGTTTGTTTCTCTTCTCTTATCTACATCGCTCACAATGCAGATTCCAATGTTACGTCATTCATTGCGAACTTGACCTTGTCTCACGTCAGCAGCATATGGTATCGTCTGATTCACATTGGGGCGAGACGTTTTACCAAAATCTTGCATCTAGCTCCGCCGTCATTCGAAAACGGACCTATGTTCATATGAACTTTTTCACTCAAAATGGCCTAAGATATCGTATCCTATTTTTTTTTTACTTTTCCTCGTGAATCACTCTGTAATTCTGTAGTAATGTGGCAATCGATTTTTCTAATATAACATAATTTTCGGTGGTATAGGGTATGAGTCTGTATTTAGATCCAAATATATCACGATTGTATTCGATTTTCTACCTGCAGGAAGCATAATCTTAGGAGAACCAAGTCCAAAATACAGTGTTCTTCAGATAATGAAGTGGAGCTCCTACCTCGATGTAATAAAGTTATTGCATGTAATAATTATCTGTCCATGAACTAAGATTCATAATGGAAAAATTTTATGTCTACAATCATCATTAAATCGCTCTCATGTTTTACTGACAAACATTCAAGATAGCGATTTCGGAGGAATGTGATAAAGAGTGAGAGGTTGTGTATTAAAACCTCCAACCTCCTATTTGTAATGATACCTATTGAAAGATAAATGAGGCGTTCAAGCTAAAGTGGATCAAGTCCATGAGAAGTAGATTTGAGATAATAGCACTTAAAGTTAACTTACTCTAGTGATTTCACTAGCAATAATTTTATTGCTCCATACTCAAATTCTAGATTTGAATCGGTTATTGTTGGAAGGAACCACGTCCACTTTTTAAAGTTTTGAGATAATCGAAAAAACTGTTTTGTGGTAATCTATCGAAGATTAAACTTAAATATATAGTGCCCATATAATATAGGCATACAGAATTAGTGTAGACTTAGAAAAATATTCACACAGTCATTAGAATCTTTCTAATCTAGAAAACACATCATTGGACTTAGTTTCTTTCAACATGGAAATGCTCTATTTATAAAAATATAAACACATTTTGGCCTATGAGAACAAATGTTGAATTTATTAAATCACCTGTAACGCATGTCTTAAGGAAAAAAATCAACTATGAAACATGTTACTTGCATGGTGCAGTATAACACATTATTTTCACAAAATACAAAGAATGTTTACAGTAATCATACACCTATGTAATGAGAATAACTCAGAAAACAAAACAACGTTTTTAAAATATACATAGTATTTGATTGAATTAACCAATATAATTATTATTCTTGAGTAAATACAGAACAACAGTACAGATAATTACTGTTTTCGACAAAGTAGGTTTTCTTTTCGTTCCGTTGGCCATTGCAATATTTCATCATAGAAAGCTTTGCTGTCTCCTGATGTAGAAACATAACGATAAACTTCCCTCACATCTCCTAGTTTGCTTGTTTTGATTTAAACTCGTCCTTCAGGATAGACTTGCTGTAATAGACTAATAAGATTACAATTTCTCGTGTATTCCGTCCTCCATTATCTGCTACTGTTATCAAGAACAGAATAATCAAATCTGAACATTTAATACGACCAACAACTAGTAATCAACAATCAATGTCTGCAGACTCATAAAACCCGCGAAATATTGGAGGCAGAATATACTGTTAGCACAGGGCCGCCAACCTGGAATCTTCGTAGTTCCGTCACAGTCTACTATATACAGTCGCGAAGCTCAATATGTAGTAAAAATGCAAACATGGGTAGTTGCCCACCACTAGGATCGCTACTATCTCCTCATTATCGCAGATCTCTCGCCTAGCAGACGACAAACACTTTCGTTGTCGTGTTCTTTTGGAAAAATTAACACCTTCCTTCCATTATTGAAATATTAAATACATAAAGTTAATTTATTATTTTAATGAAGTACATTAAATTCCACCATAAACTCGAAGATACCTACAAGAAATAAGTTAATACAATTTTTGTTTGTGCAAAACGAACTGAAATTTACTATAATAGCTTCACTCATTCAAGATTATTGCAATAATTAACTATGAAACCAATAAATATTAATTTGCATTTCCCTTTACAACAATAATAATGGAAATATGAATTAATGGAGTAACTTACGTGTACCGGTACTTGTAGTGTAGGCTTACGTAGTTAACAAAGTGGGATGAGGTTAAGCAATAATAATCATACCAGAATTGGAAATAAAACGTGATCAATAAATTTTATTGTAACGGACTTTTTCTACGTCTCTAGTAAAGCAAGAAATAAAAATAACAACAAAATTAACAGCTATAATTAAAAACATGTCCTTTGAAAAAAAAAGTAGGCCTAAGCAATAATAATCCCACCAGAATTGAATATAAAACGTGATCAATAAATTTCATTAAAACAAACTTAATTTTTCTACGTCTTTAGTAAAATAACACATAAAAATAATAACAAAATTAATAGCTACAATTAAAAATATATCCTATGAAAAAAAAAGTAGACCTAACCTTTATTTCTCTGGAAATTTAGCAGCCTAAGTGACAGAACTTTAACCGGTATCTAATGCCCTTTCGGTTAGACTGAAACATTTCATTGTGAAATTTAAGGATATAATATATTCTAACAGTTACAAAGAACTTCAAAATTAAGAGTTTTGTTTCTGCACAGCATTGTTTCGGAAATCGGAAAAAGGATAACTCTGGCCTCTTTCTCTTATTGTTGCTACAATTTATAGCACTACAAACGTCTCCTCCTTGTCCCATATTATTATTCAAATTATTATATTTTAGCCATTAACATTTTAATTACAACCAATAACGAACATTTCACAAGCATCAATGTGAAATACGCAACGAGCTAACACTCGATAGAAATACGACACAGTCCAAAGTCGACCATGGACAGTCTATTGTTTCTAGTTGCTAACCTCTTGGAGCGCTTTATCACGAGATTTGCAAAAAAAACACCTCAAGCTTCGCGACTGTATATAGTGGACTGTGGTTCCGTGTTGAAAAGCACTATCTACAGGAGTTAGTTCCTTTCAACACCGAATGACAAGATTGACCACCTCAAATAAAGCGCAAGGAATCCAAAACCAACAGATGCAGCGTGCTTTCTATATTACAAATCGATAAAAAAAAAATGAAATTGACAAAAATGTGGACTTAGTTCCTTTCAACAGCGAACGATTCATTAAAAAAAATATAAATATTTGTGATGTTAATTGATGCATCGCTATGGTGACTTGATCGACTGTGGCTGAGAACATTGTGAACAAATAATCTGAACCAAACGTGACTGGTGTCTGTCACCTACCGGCGAATGCTTGGAATTAAGATTTGATCCATTACTTCTCGGAAAAGATCCAACTTCAGGTAATCAGAAAATAAATTAAACTCAGTTTATGAAAATTTGTGACTTGATCCACTTTAGCTCTGAACGCCTCATATATACGGGATGTAGTCTACAATTTGAAAATGTACGTTTGCCAAAGAAGTTGAGAACTTTGGGGACAACCATTGACTTAGTTATTCAGTGTTGGACATTGGCAGTCCAAACAAGTGCTTTTGCAAATCACAATACTTTTTGACAGAAAGGAAAATTACAATAAATGCAATGCATAATAAACGGAATTCCGCCCAGATTCATCTTGTTTACGCTACTGAATGGTCACGTCTCTCTCTGTATCCCACACGTCATTAACATTTCATTTCGCATACCATCACTCTTTCGAAACAGTTGTAATGTATGCCAGGTAATTCAGTGATGAAAGTCGTAACGGAAACAAAAAATAAACGTGAGATAGGAAAACAGCAATAAATTAACGGTACAAAATGAATACTGGCTGGTGGGGAGGGGCATGTAACATCAACTCTCCAACACTCAACCAAAAAACTACGCGCCCCTGTGATAATAGTTGCTCTGCCATATGTTACTGATAGGGCGTCAGGGGTGAAGGACGACCTTAACCTGATATACGATCTCTGATAATAATTTACTGTATACTGCCGCCTGATATTTGCTGTCAAATTTTCCACCTGTTAGTTTATAACAATGAGGCATCTCTGTACACACTACGGGTATAATGCGCCTATGTTGTGATACACAGAATCCACAGGGAATTCGTTGTCATGGCGGTCCGAGCTGCACTGACATATGCCATTAATATATTCCAGTTAAACATCGCTTCACAATAATTGATCGCCTGTGACCTGGTCCCTAACTATTAAGCGTAACGGAGGCATAGAGGTCAAGTGTAAGCTAATTGTTTAATTCCTAGATTTATGCTGCAATTGCCTTCACCTTCTGTTGGGTTAGATCTTTCAAGTATTCGACTTAAGCAGTGCTGTGAAAACAATGATAGAGGGAGAGTCACGGAAAATATTGCAAACCGCATGGTCATTTTTCATGTCCACGCTGGTAACACGATGCCAGGAAAACTCTACATCAGGGCAGGGCACATCACGTGATTCTGAGAAATGAGAGCTGTGTGCTTTAAAGAGCGGGTCTTGCGAGCGCTGTGACGTAAGCATACTGTACGTCATTCAGTGTCGGTGCAGTGGTGGCTTTGCAGTATGACGGCGAACTTTGAAGACGGAGGTTCCGCTCATACACTAAAGCGGCCCGCTACTCCCAATGCTTTTAATGTATCATGGGAGGAGGAGTTCTTTTTGGTAGAGAGCAGTGGATTAGCAAAGTGTTTAATTTGGCATAAAACACTCCAACTGATTAAGAAGTTCAATATCCAACGACATTATTCTTTACAACATGCTACTGAATATGACAAATATGTTGGTAATGAACGCCGTAAATTAATACAACTTAAAGAAAATGTTTCTCAGGTACATTATATTAGAGTATCTGTTTGATATTTATATTGCATTATAAGTTATTATAGTAGATTTAGTAATATATCATTTTAAATTATACAAGTATTATGATATATCATAGTATAGTATATTACAGTTCATGATATATCATATATCATATTATATATCATGAACTGTAATATACTATACTATGATATATCATAATACTTGTATAATTTAAATTTATATATTACTAAATATACTATAATAACTTATAATGCAATATAAATATCGAATAGATACTCTAATATAATGTACCTGAGAAACATGCTTTTTAAGTTGTATTAATTTATGGTAATATCATATCATATCATATATAATAATAATAATAATAATAATAATAATAATAATAATAATAATAATAATAATAATAATTCTTTATTTATACTGGCAGAGTTAAGGCCATAGGGCTTTCTCTTACACTCTACCAGGTCACAAAGTATACAAGCAGTTAAAATTTAACAAAAAGTTAAAGAACAGAATACTCACATATTACAAAGAGAAATAATAATAGCATAATAAATCGACACTAAACAACATGAAAATAATACCATAATAAAAAAAGAAAGTAGAATACATTGGAATATAGCGAAAGCAACTCATTTAGTACGAATGGTTAATATGGAAAAACGTAAGGAAGAATATATCAAAATGAAATGTAATAAAATAATAAAAAAAAAGAAAAGAAATACGAAAATTAAATAAAATTAACGATAAAAAGGCTATGATAATAAATTCATCGACTGAGAAAGACAACAAAAAGGGGAAAGGAAGGAAAGAAATATATAGCCTATATTTTTACAAAACTATAGCAGAGAAAAGGGCTTATAACTGAAAGCAATCTAATTCAAAAAGTGCAATTTTAATTTATTTTTGAAACTAGACAATGTCCGACAGTCTCTGACATGTTGTGGTAGAGAGTTCCAGACATGAGCTGCAGAGAGGGTGAAAGATGAAGAGTAGAAGGATGTTCTGTGTTTAGGAATGGAGAGTGTGAGCGAGTATCTATTTCGTGATATGAGGACAAATGTTGAAAACGAGAAGCTAGGTAGCTAGGGTTAGAGGTTTGTTATATTATATTATATTATATTATATTATATTATATTATATTATATTATATTATATTATATTATATTATATTATATTATATTATATATTATGTATTAACAGGATGACGATAATGCACTTAGTGAATCGGCTATGAGAATCGGCTACAAAATTTGCCACGAAATTGCGAAAGAATTTAAAACATTCAACGAAGGTGAATTCATCAAGCGATGTTTAATTATATTGGTAGATGAACTCTGTCCACAGCAAGTAGGGGAAGTGGAAGCCATACGCCTGTCTCGTAGAACCGTGGTGAGGAGATTGCGTATGGGTTATGTAAACAAGCCTAATGATTTGTGTGTGTGCATAGAGCGAAGTTTATTTCATTAAATTAATAAGAGTGTTATAAAGTCTGTACTGTACAATGGATTGATGTAATATCCTTATAAACTATTATGTACTGACAGACTGAATGACTAGAACAACCGTGGCTCTTGTTACATTAATGCAGGGAAGGTAGCTGTAATGCGAGTCCGCCACTGCGTGAGCGTTCTGCTCCGGCTTGGAATTGAAGTGCCTTGCGGAGCGAGAGCAGCTCTGGCCGACTAAATGGAGCCGCTCTCATGCCCGGTCCTGGTCTACTTATATAGTAGTATTAGTGGTAGTTGTGGTGGTGATTGTGATGGTGGTAGTAGTAGGTATATATATTTATTTAACCTGGTAGAGATAAGGCCATCAGGCTTTCTCTTCCCCTCTACCAGGGGATTACAACTACAATATTAAGAATACAGTTACAATTATAATTACAATTTATTTATTTATTCACTTATTTATTTATTTTTTATTTTTTTTTATTTTGCTTATAATTGTAACGTAAGATATAATATCTACAGAAAAAACATTAGCTCGCCCCTGAAAGAGTAGAACTCGTGCTCAGGGGCGGATTCCTGAATTGAAATTAATAATTATACAATACAATTTGTCTTATGTCTACTGTGCAATTATAGTATATAAATTTAAGTTTACAATTTTTCAATTTTTATAAAATCCATACCTAACTTTTTAAATTTAATACTACAACTATTAGAATTGACAAGATTGGGATATTTAAATATAAATCTATACTAATAATAAATCTGTAGCCGAAAATTTTCTGGTAATTTTCGATTTTCCAAAAATAATTGGTCCTAACATATATAATTAACCACCCTGAAACCGAAAATCGCATTTTTGAAATTTTTGTTTGTATGTCTGTCTGTATGTTTGTTACCTTTTCACGCGATAATGGCTGAACCGATTTATATGAAAATTGGAATATAAATTAAGTTCGTTGTAACTTAGATTTTAGGCTATATGGCATTCAAAATACGTTATTTAAAAGGGGGGTTATAAGGGGGCCTGAATTAAATAAATCGAAATATCTCGCTTATTATTGGTTTTTGTGAAAAATGTTACATAACAAATGTTTCTTTAAAATGATTTCCGATAAGTTTTATTTTTTTACAAAATTTTGATAGGACTGATATTTAATGAGATAAATGAGTTTTAAAATTAAAATAACTGCCATCTAAGACGGTGCAATGAATTAACAACAAATGACTTCGTCTGTAAGGGGCCTTGGACAACAACAATCGAAACAAGGTCCTTGGACATCAACAATCGAAAGCTATTAAACATAGCCTACAGAGAATGTTTCTGTGTTTGTATGACGTAATATCAGAAGCTAAATTAACCGATTTGTATAATTAATTATTATTTCACCATTGCAAAGTGTAGTTCCTCTAGATGGACATAATGCTATATAATGTTATTACAGTAACGTCTGAGTAAATCGAGGACAGGTAAGATTAAAATAGCTTCTTATGCACAGAAAATTTGATAGGCTATTTTGTACATTCGTTTTCTGTATTTCTTAAAATAATATTTCTGTACACTCATTTTAATCGCAGAGAATTAACGAACAACGAGAGTGTATTGATTTAGAATGCAGTAATAGTACGTTAGCTTAGCAATCCATTATTTTATAATTCAAATTTTAACTATGCTCAATAGAATCGTGTTAAAATACATAAAATATATATGCAATAAATGCAATGCAAAAAAAAATTGAGTAATGGGCGAAGCAGATTATCTTGCGCTGTTTTAAAAGTTGTTCCCTGGATCAAACGTCCTATTTTAATTATGTAATTACTTTATATTTATTTGTAACAGGTGCAGCGGAGCGCACGGGTACGGCTAGTTTGTTATATATTCTTGGTGTTAACGAATATAATGAACTATCCTGAAACCGAAAATTGAATTTTTTAAAGTATTTTTTATACCTGTCTGTCCGTATGTTTTCTTTCTACATTGTTCTTACCTTTTCACGTGATAATGGTTGAAAAGATTTCTATGGAAATTGGTAAAAAATAAGTTATGTGCGACTAAATATAACTTTGAAAATAATTCAGCAACAAACAGCTTACAACATACAATAAGCTAATTATTCACTAAGTAATAACAAAGTTGTATTTGAAAATTTAGACCTAATAGATTTACGTTAATTATATTTATGCTCGATCATGCCGAAATGTAGTAATTATACACTTGGTAGCAGTCCTTTAATGCATGTCATCAAAGTACACCTACTCATTAAAGTGCAGGTGTTCAGCCAATGACAAGTCAGCTTACAGGTGTTCAGCCAATGACAAGTCAGCTTTGTACCGTTCTAAAACCTCCAGTATCGATTATTCTCGGATATGCAATCGAAAGACAATTAGCGAAAAATCACGGAGGATGGAAATCGAATACTGTCGCAGAAGATTATGTTCTGTTACTATAATAATTAGCGTTAATTGTAAATAATATTCAAATAAATTCAATTTGTCATCTCGTTTTTCAATTCTAAATCAATTTTCAGGTTATATCAGAGTAATGTTCATCTTATTCTGTGCTAAGTTCAATGAAATTCGGCCTCGGAAAAAATCAATACTTTCGCGTCTGCGCACATCTCACAATGCAGGTCAATTCTCACAGAACCATAATTTTGAATACTTGCAAGTTAGAAATATGGTCGAGCATAAAAAGTCGTATGAAACTTGGCTATAATGGTAATTAAGACGCTCGTATGAAAATTATGAAACTCGCTTGCGCTCGTTTCATAAACAATCATACTTGCGTCTTAATTACTACCATTATAGGCTCGTTGCATAATGTACTATTATTTGTAACAAGTGCGGCCTTAAGAACGGGAATGGCTAGTTAGTCTTAATAAAAATAATCAATAATGATAATTATAGTATTATTATTATTATTATTATTATTATTATTATTATTATTATTATTATTATTATTATTATTATTATTGCTATTATTACATATTAACTACAAAAAATTCCAGACATTAATTTCAATTTCCCACAAATATAAAGAAAACGTCAATGAAACTTTGTTCCCCTGACTGGGAATGTTAATGTAACTTAGTGTGTTCGTAAGAATAACCGGGACCTTAGCCAGTGTGCAGCACATATAATCATTTTGTTACATTAACACAAAAAGGATGGTTTTAGGCTAATACTACTGCAGTGTGTAATAAGATACTGATTACCTTCAAATGTAATAGTTAAACAACTACTGAAACTTTGCTATCTACATTTCAATGTGGAGCGAAAGAATTTATATGTAAACTCCCCCGGACTTCAAGTCTGCTGCTCGTACCTTTAACAAATCTTCTCAGAAGTGCAGGCGATAAATTCGAAGAATCGTGGTATACCCTCAACAATACCCTCCAGGGAAATGGCAGTGGTTCGTAGGAAGTGCATAAAAAGAAGGAAATAAAACTACATTCCATGCTCCTTTCACCTTTGTTGATATCCTTCCCTTCTTTTGTTTATTTTACCTTTCTTTTGTTTACATTGGAATTTATTCCCAGAAAAGTATCTAGGACAGAAATGTTTATGTTGATATTTTGTGCTGTGTCATCAGAGTAAGACCTGACCTACTGTTGAAGTTCTTTCATCTTCTTAAAAAAAATGTGAACAACGGAATGACTTACGTCTTCCAATTCTGATATGGAAATGTTTTTGCATCTTATCAACATTTCATTTCTTCATATTTATATTACAGTAGTAATTCACTGCATAAAACTAAAAGTGTGCATAGGGCCTAGTATCCCTTTCGGAAACTATGCTGACAGTTTGATTTCCGTTTCACTATTAATAAAGAGAAGTTTTAATTTAGGTGAGACACACAGGATCTGTCGGGGCAGTTAAAAGATTTGCAATTAATTAGATACATTCGCTTCCCATATCTATTCTCCTTTTAATTTCCTCCCGAGTGTCATTTATATTTGTTACTATCGCTCGAAGATATTTGAATTTTTCCACCTCTTCAAAGAATAAATCTCCAATTTTTGTATTTCCATTCCATACAATATTCTGATCCCGAGACATAATCATATACTTTGTCTTTCCGTGAAATACTTCCAAACCTATCACTTCACTTGCAATCGACTCTAATAAAGTAACAATACTAATACTTCTTGACCTTAGCAAAGCTTTCAACTCTGTAAATTTTGACCTGCTCACCCTTAAATTGAGAAATCTGCATTTGTCAGAGATTGCTGTGAGTTGGTTCGAATCTTACTTACGGGAAAGACAACAATTTGTTGTATCCGGGAATCGAAGCTCTTCCTGGCTTAACATAACATCAGGTATACCACAGGATTCGGTACACGGACCATTGTTGTTCACAATATATGACAATGATATTACATCTCTTGTAAGGCATTGTAACTATCACTTGTACGCTGACGACCTTCAATGCTACATCTCTTCCCGCTTAGACCGAATAAATGACGCTATAGATAAATTGAACGAAGATATTGACTCGATTGTGACATGGACAAAGAAATTCCATCTTAATATCAATCCTGGAAAGACACAAGCAATTATATTAGGACACAAACGGCAAACCGACGCTGTAAAACACCTCGACATTTCCCCCGTTAAAGTACAGTGCATATCCCTTTCAGTTCTTCGGTAAAAAATCTTGGAATTCACATGGAATATAATCTCAACTGGGACATGCAAATCACAGAAACCTGCAGAAAAGTAAATTCTATTATTCATGTGCTGAAAAGGATAAATGTTCATCTCCCCTCTTGCTTAAAAAGGTCCCTTGTGCAGACGCTTGTATTTCCCTATTTTGACTATGCTGACATTTCACTGACTGATATTTCAGCGACAACAAAACGAAACTTCAACGTGCTCATAACTTGTGTGTACGTTTTGTAAGCAATGTTCGTAAATATGATCACATTACCCCATCCCTGGAAGCAATAGGTTGGCTTAAACTAGATAAGAAAAGAAATTTACATTCACTTCTCCTTCTCTTCGAAATCTTGAACTCTTCTATTCCTTCGTACCTGTCGTCTCGCTTCACTTACCTTTCTTCCCACCATAATCTGACCACACGCTCTCGCCATGAAACAATACTAACAATACCATCCCATCGCACCTTCTCATACTTATCCTCTTTCACAATAGCCCTGCCAAGACTCTGGAATTCGTTACCTGCTAGCATCAGGGACTGTCGAAATAAAATTGAATTCAAACGCAATCTTACTAGGCACTTGGCCAGTAATTGAGACTCGTTCAGACATGGTTTCTTGTAAATAGTTCTTTCAATCTACCACAAAATATCTCAATATCCGGTAATTTCATTACTATAGATTTTTGTTATTGTAGGTTAATCTGTAATTCAGTAAATACAAAATTATTCTTTGTTCTTAACTTCCATAATAAAATGTCTAGCTTTCATTAATCAAGTAATATTGTCGTACTTTAATTTTTATTGTAATTGTAATTGTAAATTTAATGTGGATTGTAATTTTATTGTTCATATTATACCGGGACATCATTTTATTTTTACTTGCATTTTTATTGTACCTGCATTTCTGAATGTACTTCACTCTCACCCCTTCACTAATGTCTTTGCTCCCGTCAGACACACAAACTTACGGCCGCTGTTGCATTCGAAGTCTTCAAGCAGTGAAGTGAACACTGAAGTGTATAGTGTGTTTCAGAAATATGATTGCGTTTTCTATAGAAGAAAGAACCTATATTAATAATATCGTACTAAAAATTTATATTCAAGAAACGATAAATTCAATTTCAGAGAATATGCTTCAAGATGTTTTTAATAATATGCGTACTGAATTGAAGCCTGCATTGTAATGAACGGCAACCATTTTCAGCAACTTGTCTAAAAATTCGGATTAGCTTTTTTTTTAATTGAGGTGGCTAGAAGCAAAGGAATGCTAGTGACATTTGTAATAACATGAGTTAAGTGCATCCAGTGTAAGCAAACGTATCTAAAATTTTAGTGGCAAAGGGATATTTTAATCGCATCACACATTAAAATTTAAATAAAAATTTCACCGATTTTACGAAAGGTTAAATATTTAAACCCCATTTTCTCAAAAGTAACTTAAGTGCACTTACAGCCCTTTACTTATGACCCACTCAATTTAAATGCATCTCTATATTGTATGCTAACATCAATAATTAATATGCTAAATAAAGTAGACATTACATAACGAACATAGCCGCCTGAAAAGTTGAGTTTTTTAAAAAAAAATGTTACTACCCTACTGTATATTGATAAATTCCGTAAAAGTGATGATCAAACTGAAAATCGTAATATCGTATTTCCCTACAACATAAATGGATACACTACTTTTCTCTCCTCCTATACCTAGTAAAATGATTTGTTTACATATTGCACTAGTAACACCAAGCTCCTGTAATGGAAGGGGGAAACAGTGTTTCCGAGTATAGCCAGGTTAATGTTAAAAATGTTGGTAAAAATAAAGTGATGTCCCTGTAGTTGTAATCCCCTGGTAGAGGGGCAGAGAAGGCCTGACGGCCTTATCTCTACCAGGTTAAATAAATAAATACTAAATATAAAAATGTTCGTGTTTTCCCTATTCATTTGTGAATTTTTTCCTAACATATTCACGTTATCCGCATAGACAAGCAGTTGATGTAACCCGTTCAATTCCAAACTCCCTCTGTTAACCTAAACTTCCCTAATGGCATATTCTAGAGCGAAGTTAAAATGTAAAGGTGATAGTGCATCTCCCTGCTTTAGCCTGCAGTGAATTGGAAAAGCATCAGATACAAACTGACCTATATGGACTCTGCTGTATGTTTCACTGTGAGACATTTTAATTAATCGAACTAGTTTCTTGGGAATACCAAATTCAATAAGAATATCATAAAATACTTCCCTCTTAACCGAGTCATATGCCTTTTTGAAATCTATGAATAACTGCTGCACTGTATCCTTATACTGTCATTTGCTCCAATATCTGTCGAATACAAAATATTTGATCAATAGTCAATCTATTACGCCTAAAACTACACTGATGATCCCCAATAATTTTATCTACATAGGGAGTTAATCTTCTAAAAAAAATACACCAATAATAATCATCATCCTTATAATCATAATAATCAACATTTTCTTCTGTTATTGTATAGGGGAGACTGTTGTACCTTTAAACACTTTTCACATTTAATTTATTTTAATTTTGGGAAATGATATTTTTTAAATTAAAAATACTTTAATTAATTAGTGAAGATTCCTTTACAACTTCGTGTATATATTTTACTATTCTACACATCTATTAAGGATGGAAAAAATAAAATGTAATATGTTCAAAGGTACAACAGGTTCATGTGCCTTAGAAGAAACCCTCTTGTAAGTTGGAACACATGTAATATAGGTGGGAATATAGTTGTAAGAACTGACAATCATATTTAAAATGTATTTGCAATCATAAACCAGAGAAGGCTGCTCTGATTGAGATTTTATTTCCCGGAGGAGCAATAACTGCTTCAACAGCTTTCTTCTACACTGGTGGCCATAATTCTGGAAACTTTTTGTTTTTGCACTGAATTATTATAACATTTGTATTGATTCACAGATTTATATAATTGAAAATGTTATTCGTGACTGACCCGTTAATTATGGGGTTATAATAAAGGTATTATATTAAATCCTAAATATTTTAATAATAAATAATTACCAAGTGGAAATTATGTTCTTGTCGTTTAAGATCTAAATATTAATTTCAGATTTCATTATAATTTCCCATTATTTACTGTAATAAAAACTAATCCATTGTCGAGTTTAAGATTATTGTATCTCTTTAGAAGATTTCCTTCGATCTTTCAGTGCTAATCGACAAATCTGCCTCACATCTCTTGGACTTACTTTAGGTTTTCTACTAGTCCTAAGTGTTGTTTTACGAGATTTTGTGGCTTTGTACTTCTGCCATACCTTCTGGACGCCAGGCACTGTAGCACCATTACCAAGTTTTCTTGCAATTTCCTTGATTGTGTAGCCTTCTTCTCGAAGTGTGACTGCCCTAGAAGGTGTCCAGTCCTTTCGTGGATCCATTGTGATAAAATGATCAATAAAGTTTGTTGTAAAGCAATCAGGAGTTCACCTAACGAAATCTTAAGTCAGAAAACTGGTAGAAACACACTAATAATGTCCACATTTTATGCTAACATTGCTCAACAATGCTTCTACCGATCAACAATAATCTTAAAATCAACATGGACTAGTTTTTGTTGCAGTAAATAATGGGAAATTATAATGAAATCTGAAATTAATATTTAGATCTTAAACGACAAGAACATAATTTCCCACATAGTAATGATTATTTATTGTTAAAATATTCAGGATTTAATATAATACCTTTATTATAACCCCATAATTAACGATTCAGTCACGAGTAACATTTTGAATTGTATAAATCTGTGAATCGATGCAGATGTTTTAATAATTCAGTACAAAAACAAAACGTTTCCAGAATTATGGCCACCAGTGTAGGCATCCGGATCAATTGGGGGACCTCTTAATTCCAGATCTAGTTCGTGGTATGATCTTAAAATAAAATAAAAACAAAAACCAATAGCATTATGTACCTTGGAACATGTTCCGTGGTACAAGATGTTCTGTGTTCAAAGGTACAAGAGGGTGCACGTTTAAACAAATGTGTCTACCAAAACTACAGATTCGAATAAATCACGGAAATTAAAATATGTTATTACTCACCAGATGATACGGAACACACTGTACTTAATGGATGATAACAAATACAATCTGGTTTTATGTTAGATAACATATACCAATGAACGAAATATTTACTTTTGGTAATAAAAAAGATTATTTCGTTCACAGAACTCACACTTCGCAATAAATCAAACCAAAACTACGACCAGAGCTACTTAGCGGCTTTCTCTACAATCTACTTCAGTTTGAGTCCTCTAGGTAGTAGCAAAAAATTAAAAACAAAAAATGTTCAAAGGTACACTATGCTAAAGGTACAACAGTCTCCCCTACTGATACCCTTCTGTCCTCATTATTTGTGAATATTTTTCATTATAACTGTACATAGCAAGCTACCCATTCTACATGCCAACCCTGGTCCAATCATAATCGCTATGATGACACTCCTCTTTAAAATTTAATATTCGAATGTCACGTCGAAGTGACTGGCATCCTACTTTGTATATGATAAATACGGAGTTAGATTTCATAAATGTACCGTTCGGAACTAAACGTGTGATTCTGTAGTCTCTACAAAAATGAATGCTGTATTGAATCATAAAAAAATTCAGCATTCGAAATGCTCATAATAAGTACACAAAGGTTTTTTAATTTATCCACAAACGCATTATTCCAGATCCCTTCTCTACTAATAGTACAGCATTCCCAATGAAGTTTGAATCTGGTGCAAAACGTACCTCATTGCCTGTAATATACTAAACATAGTCTCAACAGTTGGCGGGATTTGCAGCAATATGATTTTACATTGAAATGAGGTAACAATCATACTATCTGTCATCTTGATCGGATAACTACAACTGTCATAAAGTAACATGAACAATCCAACGTGTGATTCTGGTAAAGAAATACTTTTGTGCGAGATCGTGCGTATTTGCTTGTTTTCCGCACAGAACCAATACGCGGTAAGTGTGAAATACCACATTCAGTATACCCAACGCAACACACATAACAATTTCCCTCTTCTTACCGCTTAAGCGCGACATTCATTTTACTGCTTTAGGCTTTTAACATATTATTTTTAGAGACGTTTAACATAGTAATAATTATAAATTGGAAACTTACCACTGCAATTTCACCTAAATTGCAATGTTAATTATTGTTTTTAAATATTTGCAAAAATTAAATAAAGTCTACTACTCCACGAAACTTATTGCATTCCTGATACAAGTAACATTAAGGAAGCCGTGAAAAAATCAACAAGATTCCAGATACCGATGTTATTACTGCAATATGTTATATAAATAATGTTGTTAAGATATTAAAATGAAAAATAAATCATTACATAACCTTACCGTTTGTTTTTATTTCGCATTTATAGACTGGGGGAAAAAAAGACAGACGTATATCACGGCCTGCTGGAGTATAGTAAACACAGAAAACATTTTATAGCAACAATGTTGAAGAAAGATATTTTGGTTTTCCGAAGTTGCCGTCATTAAACAGAAAACAACATGGAGATTTGATTGCAACTAATTAGAAATTTGTCTTTCAGGTATATAATAAACGATCTTCGCACAAAATAATGTACGATACACGAGCGGTATGTTTTCATGTTCTCGGAAATTAAAAAAGCTCAACTACGTTTCGCTTTTTCAATCTTTTCCTCGACCATGAAAACGTCAACATACCGCTCTTGTAACGCATATTACTATTATATCATTTCCTGAATGTAATGTACGTAGTTTTGTGAAAACGATGTCATAGGGAAAGAAGTTAATATATTTTCATTTAGAATGAAATAGAATAAAGAAAACTTGAATTATGTGGAATGAATTACAGGTACACGAATCACAAAACAGCTGGTTGACAGTTCAACACTAACTAAAACAAACTGGCAAGAGATATCGTGATAGACCATGGAAAAGATTTTGTGACTCTGCGAAGATAATTTTATTAATAGGGACCGGATTTTATGTGATATGAAGGTGTGAAATATGTACATATTTATGTAAGAAAAATAAACTGAATATGCACCAAAATATGTAAAATCATGAAAATATTTAATATCAATATCTGGCAGGTATAGGATAGATAAGACTCTCCAGTTGTGATTTCATAGAGCACCCGACTTTTTTACCGCACACTTGCACATTACTATTTTTCCATCTGTAGTGAAAGCTTCGTCCATCACAATCCATGATTTTATTTTTGTCTTTAGGGTTGAAGATACAGGGGCCATTTTAGTTAGTTAAAAGCAGTAGATAAACTCACTTGTACTTTATACTGTAAGTACTAAACTACAGAACTGAGTGAAATGAATGACAACAGTACTGCAAGCACTGTTTCGCTTTACTGGATTAGGAGGAAATAAGAGGAGATGTGGGACACATGCATTTTAGCTGCTCCCTGTAAGAAACAAAGTACCTACTAAAACCACAAACTATAGGCATTTACAAACTATTGTTTGAAAAGTGACATTCCTGTCTCATTCAGAAGCATAGGATTATTCCAGCCGAGAACCATACTTAATAATTGCTCGGAAATTCCCATTTCCGTATAGATCTACTAAATTTAAAGTAAAGAGGTCAAGAAATAATCTGAAAAGCTATTTATTTTAATCTTTCAACATCTTTCCAGTTCGTTCCTTCACTCCAGCTTCTTTTCAAAAGTCGGCTACTTTATTGCGGCTCATGTCAGACTTGACACGGGTTTTCCGAGGGTGGGTAAGGTTGCAAATTGCATAGGAACGGCTTGTTAGACGTATGGAGAACAATTATAGTTCGAGACAAATCATCGTCCTCGTCCCACTCCACCGCATAAAGTCAACGCTACTTTCTGAGTGATTTTTACAATACAAGGTAGTCGTATGAGAAAGGTTGCCGTTTGTTCACTCATATTTACGGTGGGCGGTATGGGGTGAGTGCCTCTATTACTTCCTGGAACTAAGGACGTTAAGTTTCGTTCCGACATATAGTCCGGATCAGCTTACTTCACACCCTAAGGGCGAAACCTAACCATTTTCCCCCCATTACTACATATGCTAGTGAATTGTTGTGATTTTCTAGTTTGGAGGTTGAATTTTCTTTTGCCAACTCCCTTTCGAATTTCGATACTGACAAATACTACAAATGGTAGTGATTTTGTAACTGGTATGTTGGCAGCTGAGACAAATATCGACAATATTTGTCGGTACTGGTGTTCCATGAAAATAAAATTGTACTAGATTTCTGAGCCGGTTAATTGAAAGTAATGAAATTTGAACATACTAACAATTAATTAATGTCAGTATTAATATTAATACATAATAGTTATTTTGTGTGTTGGGTTGTGGTTATAATTCAAAATTATAATCACGTAAGTTTTCGGAGTTAATACTAATAATTTCACATGGTCAAACAAAATACGTCTTTTGGTTAGGTCTCGTGAGTCAATTGTTTAGTCAAACCAATGAATTTTGTATTGTCAGTCAAAATACTTTACATGTTGATCCCTTTCCCTTATAGTTTGCCTACGAAAATACGTTACAATTTATTGAATTATTTAGAATAACCTTTCAACATAAAGTAGTGTAAGTAAATAAGTCATTTAGTACGTAGGATCGTGTGATATCTGGTAACAGTTGGCAACACTGATAAGACGGCAATATTTGCTGTTTAGGAATTGTTCTTGTGTGATCCTCACTATATATCCTCTCTTTGTTAAGTAAAAAGGCTTTTTAAATCTGTGTATTTCAGATTGTAAACTTCCCCAGCAGAAGTTTCTTTTTTCCTTTCAGAGAAGTAAAAATGAATAAAACCCCTAAATATGTAGATTTATGTAATACCAAGCCATTATATGTAATGTGGGGTAAATATGTATAAATATGAAGTATCAAATTTTAATGTATTAATGGTAATTACAAGATTCGCAAAGATTTGTTATTTATATACGGTTAGGGTGAAAGGAATATAATAACGAAGAGTTAAACACAATCAAATACATAGCACAAGAAAACGGATACAATCCTAACATAATAGACAACATAATACATAAGACAAAACAAAACCACAAAAAACATAAGAATACAACAGAAACACAAGAACACAAAAAATACATCACACTAACATACGAAAAAAAACACACATAAAATTGCAAACTCATTCAAGAAATTAAACTACAACATGGTATACGGAACAAATAATACTCTACAAAAACATCTCAACACACAAACAAACAAATACAACCACACAGGCGAATACAAACTCAAATGTAACACCTGCAACAACTTCTACATCACAGCCATAACAAAATTACAAAACACCTCCACATATGCAGAACACATCACAAAAACTAACCACACCAACAGAGATATCAACACAGATATGGAAATACTGCACATCCAACCAAAAAGCCAGAAATTCAACACACTAGAAAACATACCCCGCCGATATTCTCAACACACAACTCAATTTCAAAACACAATACACTCTTTGACTCTACACTACGAACGCACCCACACAGGAAACAAGAGGCGTCAAGACCAACAACGACCAGTTCCGAAGATGTCCGAAAATAGGTCGAAAGATGTTAACAAGGTACGTTAAAATTTAACACAAGAAAGTTCTTATCATACATATTCCGAATATAATATGTAATTACATAAAAATCCGGTCCCTATTTATTAATATTATCCAAACCATGAAGTGAGGAAAAAGGAGATAAATTTTGCCTTAAGGAATGTTCTTGATTTAAAGGTAGGCTATGGACTATCGGATATTTCTTTTATAAGTGCAGATCTCGAAATTAAAATTATTTTTGTGGCATCACTGTACATGTTCCGTAGCTGAAATAAAGAAATGAAATAGTTATGAACTACAAACTAGGTAGCGCGTAAGCCACGGTTGTCGTGGTCCAAGGTTGCAACAACAGCAGAAGCAGAGGCGGCAATAATTTAATTTCATTACAGCTCGCACATTCGCCTTCCACAATTATCTTTGTGAGCTAATTTGTGTGGCGTAGCGCAGCCGACTGAGGGCTTCACAGAGCCCCGTCCCTTACAGAGCACGTAGAGCCTCTATTCAGTTATAATCTACCTCGTAAAAAAAGTCTTTGAAGAAGTCACTTGTCTTAACAGCTGTTTCCGCTGTTCCTCACGCAGGCCGTGCCGGTGGAAGGTGATTGGTGATTTGTGGGGTGCGGATTTTAGCATATTTGTATATTTTATTTTTTAGTAGTAGATTGGCGACAGACACGACATAGATTTATTCCAATTAATCGAAATTTGCAGCTTGATGCTTTACTTTTCGCTGATGATTTAGTTCTCATGGCATCAACTGAAGATGATTTACAATATTCAGTACACAATTTAAATAAGGTCAGTGAAAAATATAACATGCTAATTAATATTGAAAAATCGAAAATCATGTCATTTTGTGGGAAATTCCCTGTACCAAGCAAAATCTGTTTCAATAATAAAATAATAGAAAGAGTAAATACTCTCACTTACCTTGGCTATACACTATCACCTTATGATGAAGTAGATATTGCTGAAAAAATATGTAAATATAATAAAACATTGGAGATCATTAATAAAATCATGAAACGTTAACTAGTACAAAGACACACAAGAATAGGCTTGTAGAAAACCTTAGCACAGCCAGTATTAAGCTATGGTAGCGAAGCGTGGACTGTGAAGAATAAAGATGTCAGTAGAATAACAGCAAGTGAGATGAGGTTCATGAGAGCAACAGCTGGATATACTCGCTGGGATCATAAAAAAAATGAGGACATAATGCAAGAACTTCAAATAGAACCCATTATGCAGTTCATCAGCAAATATCAACTTCAGTGGAAGGGTCGAATGGATCGATGCAGAATTCCAAAAGCACTGTTTCATTACCATCCGCATGGCAAAAGATCTGTAGGCCGTCCAAAGAAGAGATGGACTGAAAATTCTAGTTTGAGACCGTAACAGGCCACTTGGCCTAATACTTGTTAGGAAGATGATGATAATGATGATTTTTAGTACTAAATAGTATGTCTTACTTACTTACAAATCGCTTTTAAGGAACCCGAAGGTTCATTGCCGCCCTTACATAAGCCCGCCATCGGTCCCTATCCTGTGCAAGATTAATCCAGTCCCTATCATCATATCCCACCTCCCTCAAATCCATTTTAATATTATCCTCCCATCTACGTCTCGGCCTCCCCAAAGGTCTTATTGCCTCCGGTCTCCCGACTAACACTCCATATGCATTTCTGATTTCGCCCATACGTGCTACATGCCCTGCCCATCTCAAACGTCTGGATTTCATCTTCCTAATTATGTCAGGTGAAGAATACAATGCGTGCAGCTCTGCGTTGTGTAACTTTCTTCAACTCCCCTGTAACTTCATCCCTCTTAGCCCCAGATATTTTCCTAACAACCTTATTCTCAAACACCCTTAATCTTTGTTCCTCTCTCAAAGTGAGAGTCCAAGTTTCATAACCATACAGAACAACCGGTAATATAACTGTTTTATAAATTCTAACTTTCAGATTTTTCGACAGCAGACTGGATGATAAAAGCTTCTAAACCGAATAATGACAGGCATTTCCCATATTTATTCTGCGTTTAATTTCCTCCCGAGTGTCATTTATATTTGTTACTGTTGCTCCAAGATATTTGAAATTTTCCACCTCTTCGAAGGATAAATCTCCTTTTTTTTATAGTTCCATTTCGTACAATATTCTGGTCACGAGACATAATCATATACTTAGTCTTTTCGGGATTTACTTCCAACCATTGTTAAGAAATTAATAATAATAATAATAATAATAATAATAATAATAATAATATAATAATAATTTATGTATTTAATCTGGCAAAGCTAAGGCCAGTAGGCCTTCTCTTCCGCCCAGCCAGAATCTAATTCTAATTGAATACATTTGGCTTTATTACATTAAATTTTAATATCCTAGCATTATCTGTAGGCTAAAGTAAAACCGAGAAAATGTTTATAGCCATTATATACCTAGAAATAGGAATTTTCCAATGCCACTATAGGTAATTAATTCTTTATTTAAAAAGGTATTCATTTAATCATAAACCCATGAGCTATTTTGTTAACCACAGTATACAGAACTTGCAGTAAAAATGTCATGTTCCTGTCATCAAAATTGTAAGAGCCTGTAAGTGAGAAAAGAGCAATTAAAATCTCCATGGTATTAAAATTCAAGCATCCAGTCATTTATACAGGATGTTTCCGAGGTGGTGTAACAAACTTTCAGGGATGATGGCGAAGGGCACATGTATCAATTTGAGATCAGGAACCCTGGTCCGGAAATGACTGAGTCGAAAGTTATAAGCAAAAATAGTTGTGTGGAAATGAAATTGTAATTTCGCACCAAGTGCCCTCCTTCCCTTAACTTTTGGAACAATCGTGGAAAAATAGTATACGCCGGATGTCTCCTACGTGGGTACTTGCTTCGCTACAATCTGTGAGCTTGTCTACTGTTCCCATTGGCTCATCCGTATTCGAAAATCAGGTCTGCTTATTCCGCTCTCGTGTACTCCTCCATTTCACTAGGACTGATCGACTGGACACTGCAACTTGTACACATACACTGCTGTCTACAGACGTGCATATCAGGACCGACCATGTCCGTTACACATTACGCTATCTGCATTGCTTTAGTGTAGTTTCCTGTCCCCATCCCTCAGACAGCGCACTGAATGGAATACTGTAAGTAGACAACGTAAACAACGTCAGATGGATACAGTATGCGTAGGATGTACAGATAAATACACATAAATAAGGTGTACAGAGGAATAATATTATTCCATTTACACACAACTATTTTTGCTTGTAACTTTTGACACGGTCATTTCCGGACCAGGGTTCCTTATCTCAAATTGATACATGTGCCCTTCGCCGTCTCAGGGGTTATTTATTTATTAAGCAAATTGAAATAACTGGTGCCTAAAACATATGTAAGAAGTGCTTATTTTGCCTTCTTCAATAGTACAGGGACATCATTTTATTTATACTAACGTTTTTAATATTAACCTGGCTATACCTTTGGCTTAAAGGTTGTGAACCGGAAACACCGTTTGATACCCCCTTCCACTGGAGTTCGATGATACTGGCGTAAGATACAAACAAATCACTTTACTAGGTATAGGAGGGATGAAAAGTAGTTCATCCATTTACGTAAAGTAGGAAATATCGCAATTTTGAGTTGTATAATTTTCATTAGGGTTTTCTTTAATCAAAATACAGTAAAATATTAAAAATAAGTATTTTTACTCTCGAACTGAGCTGTTCGTTTGGACGTATTCATTATGCAGTGTATATTATACAGTCTACAGTACATTAGCGTACAATATAGAAAGTGAAGTTAAATTGAAAAATAATCATAATATGGATATTTAAACGCATATTTGAAAATGATGGTCGTTCATTTCTATACAGGTTTCAGTTCTTTTTTGCATATTATCGCACTATAGACTATTGTACCTAATTCCAATTACCAGTTTCGTCCTTCGTACTAGTAACTCATGTTGAAATAATTCCGTTACTACTCTATAAAAGAGTACCTTACGTACTGTAAATTCAATCTTCACTTCTGCCCGACCCGCACAGATAAAATTACTCAGACATGCTATCTACTGTCCGTCCAAGTAGTTATGTCGTAGGGTCGTAGAAAGGGAGGAAATCACGTGACAGTTAATTACTTAACGAGGCCTTTTTATTTAAGTTATTTTAAACAGTTGTATAATATTACGTAGACGTCCAATTCCTAACAGAAATTATTGTTTTCAGAAAAGAACTAAGACAGCCCAGCCACAAAGGGACGGGCAGAAGTGGGTGCGGGAAACCGGGATGCGACATAGGCAAACGGACGACAGTACCTGTGCGAAAATATGATTCAGTATTGAATGCGAACATATTTCTGGAACGTACTATACTCACTAACTCAGTACTGTTTGTGTTTACTAAGACCGTAAGGCGACTTTGACTGTATACGCTTGGATCTGTGTGGAGAACGGTTACAAGTTCACTAGTAGAGGGGGTGGGAGTGAAGTACATTCAAAAACTCAGGTACAATAAAAATTTATGTAAAAATAAAATTATGTCCCTGTATAATAACCTATGCTATTTCTGTATGGGGTAATAGTTCTAGTGTATCTAATGTTCTCCTTCTGAAAAAAAAAGCCTTACGTATTTTAACTGGTTCTGCTTACGGTGCGGACTGTAAGGCACTATTCACAAATGAGGCTATTCTGACTGTTATTAATCTTTACATATTCACTTCTTTGCTGAAGGTAAAGAAAAATGTAGCAAATTATTATCGTAGATCTGATCATCATAATTACAATACAAGATACAATTTTCACTTGACTGAATCTAATGTTAGACTGGAAACAACTAATTATTACCATGGCAGTATCTATGTTTAATAGATTACGTAAGTCTGCACACACTGTTAACTATAACACCTTTAAGGATGTTTTAAAACGCTGGATGATTAGTAATCCCTTTTATAGTATTACTCTATATACAGACGTTTAACTGTATTATACTTATACAGGGACATCATTTTATTTTTACTTCAATTTTTATTGTACCTGAGTTTTTGAATGTACTTCACTCCCACCCCTTCTACTAAGGAAGTTCCAACTCCACACAGAACCAAGACCGCAGATAGTAAGCAGTACTGAGTTACTGAGTATAGTACGTTCCAGAAATATGTTCGCGTTTTCCAGTGACGAAAGAGCTTTCAATATTGAATCATATTTTCGCACAGGTACTGTCCGTTTGCCTACGTCGCATCCCGATTTCCCCCACCTGCTTCTGCTCGCCCCTCTGTAAAAGCTGGGCTGTCTTAGCTCTTTTCTGAAAACATTAATTTCTCTTAGGAATTGGGCGTTTACGTAATAATATACAGCTGTTTAATTTAACTTAAATAAAAGGGCCTCGTTAAGTAATTAACTGTCACGTGATTTTCTCCCTTTCTACAATCATGCGGCATAACCACTTGGACGGACAGTAGATAGCATGTCCGAGTAATTTTATATTTTCGGGTCGGGCAGAAGTGAAGATTGAATTAACAGTACGTAGAGTAGGTACAGAATTATTTCAACATGAGTTACTAGTACGAAGGACGAAACTGGCAATTGGAATTAGATGCAATAGTCTATAGTGCGATAATATGCACAAAAGAACTGAAGCCTGTATCGAAATGAACGGCCACCATTTTCAAAATTGTGTTTAAATATTCGTATTATTATTATTTTTCAATTTAACTTCTTTCTCTATATTGTACGCTAATGTGCTGTAGACAGTATAATATACACCGCATAATGAATACGTTCGCATGGATAACTCACTTCGTGAGTAAAAACACTTATTCTTAATACAGTACTGTACTTTGATTAAAGAAAAACCTAATGAAAATTATCAAACTCAAAATCGCGATATTTCCTAGTTTACGTAAATGGATGAACTACTTTTCTTCCTTCCTATACCTAGTAGAGCTATTTGTGTTTTACGCCAGTATCATCGAACTCCAGTCTTGGAGGGGGGAGGAAGCGGTGTTTCCGGTTCTCTAATGGTATAGACAGGTTAATATTAAATATATTAGTAAAAGTAAAATGATGTCCCTATACAATGAGTAGCTCGTTTATACGTCGTGTGTAAATTGCTTACTAATAATCACTACATACTTCGTGTATAACAGTATAACTGTTACACAGCTACGTCATAGTTTCGTCATTACTTCGTTACGAAAGGTAATAGAATATCTGACGTTCTCTATTGCATCCGGTAGATCGCTCTAGTGTGGCGTGTTAAGTATCGATAGTACAACTGGCTCTAATCGATTATCACACTATATTTTAGTCAAAGAGTACAAGCTACAGCAATATTATTCTAATGATTCTATGATCTTTGTTTTGTTCTTCTGTGGTTACAAGGCAACCATCATCGTAAAATGACAGTCGTTATGAACAGCTGTTAGAGGGGCGGCCATTTTACTCTATATAGAACGCTTAAACAAGGGGTTTCGTGTATATAACTACTGCAAAGCAATTCCCATTGTATATTTACAGCCTGTTTATACATCCATCGCTTATGCAGGGTTTATTAGTAAAGTTTTCTGTCTCAATTCTGCATAAGTCTCGTATAAAAACTATACACGGTTTATTAGTAAGACTGTTAGTAAATACTTTGAGTCGTCTGTTAATAACTTATGTTTTTAATATAATTTTTTCACTCTGTTTTATTATGAGTATGTCCACAGTGTTTGTATAATACTCATGACTTTAATCAAATCAAATCTAATCTAATCTAATGTAATCATCCCTGAAAGTTTGTAACACCACCTCGGAAACACCCTGTATATTGCATAATTTTTATGCTTTGGAGTGCCCCAGAGCATTGCAACTTGCTCAACATATAAATAAGAGATTTCTGATTAATTTTTTTACAAGAAAACGAGAATCCGATTTTTTTTTACTGAAAATGACCAAAATTTCACCCGTCGCCCATTAAATAAATAAATAGTTACTATGTAATTCTGCTAATACAACGTTGACACAAGAATCTAACTATCACCAGCAAGGATTGCTATTGGCATCACACCCATTTTCTGATCACAGATTTCAGAAATAATGCGGACACCAACCGCAGATCACAGCGCCACGCCTGTTTGTTTTACATTGATTAGCTTGCCTCAAGCCGCAAACATACCGGCTACCTATAAATGCCTCACTAGCGTCGGCTAATTGCTTCCACTGGGTTAATGCCGGCATGATCCTTTTACCAGTTCGCAGCACAAGCTTGTAGCTGCTTCAGAATTAAACCGGCTGATATTACGTGAACTCACCTCTCTGACAAATACCTCGTCAACCCGTTATCATATCCATGTTGTATATATTCTTCGTGAAAACGAGGGAATATCTCTTTATTTAATACCTTTCTACACTGAGGAACTGAAATCAGGAAGGAAATTTTATAGTGTTGGAGTTACATTGTCCCATTACTGTTCTACTGCGTACAATGAATGTAGATCTAGATCCATAAACAAAGTATTTAGGCCTCCCCTCTCGTAGCGTAAGCACGGCGTCGAGTGTCCATTAAGGAAACACATTAACAAAGAATTACACGTTTGTGAGACAGATGGAGCACATTGGTGGTCCCATGTACCGGCTCACAGTTTCGTTTTATTCGCTACTTCTAGGACCACGGGCGAAATAATCGTATTGGGCGGACATATAGGCTACGTAAACACGGTAAGTTCACGCTGTGGAATAACGCTTAGCATGCCTGGCTGTGAAAGCAGCTGGCCCGGGTTCAAATTATGGTTGAGACAAGTTACCTGGTTGAGGTTTTCCCGGGGTTTTCCTACTGGGCAACTTTTGGCGCTGAACCCTGGACTCATTTCGCTGGTATTATAATCTTCAACTCATTCAGACGCTAGATGACTATAGCAGTTGATAAAGCGTCGTAAAATAACCAATTGAAGCGTTGGGTCGAGTAACGGTCAAAGTCACTGTGAAGATGTTTCTTTTTGGCCTTCTCCTTCTGCATCAGTGCTGTGAAAGCAAGCGCATTTTTCTGACCTTGACGTCGTGCGCGGGCATTAAGCGCTAGGTAAGGAAGGAGGAATAAGCAGCCTGTTAATTAAGAAAACAGTGGTGCACAAACTTCAAACGGAACGTGAAATTTTATGTCGTTATTTTTATATGACTTCTTTCTGTTTGATATTTTCTATATTGTCTGTAAAATAAAAGTACTAACACCTATTTCTTAGCCTAATATTGCAGTTGTGTTTTAAATGTTAATAACATAATAAAGAGTAAAGAAGGAATATTCACACAAATTCCATAATAACTACAACTATACTGTACTAAGTGAATTAAACACATCATTCATAAAGAAAGTGTTATCTCAAAGAAAGACACTCAATTTGACATGATAAGTTGAAATTGATATTGATGGTATTTTTAGCCTTATAAAAGTAATCAAAACAATATTACAGTACAAAGCAAAGTTGTCTAGGTATATGTTTTAACTGTAACTAATATTAGGCTACTTAATAAAACTCTTATCGCATTATGCTTTTAGGTGATATTGGTACGCAACTTTCTGTTATCAGAATATTAAATTATTTTCTCGAAATCTGCTGAAGCTATAAAGCTGACGTTTTACCAACACATAGGCACATATCTTTTGTTTGTGATGTAACAGTATTTGCTTTGTTAATTAATTTCCTTACAAACATTTTCCATGCGAATATTTTCACATTTTAATACATTATCTTCGGTAATACGTATTTACGATATATTAGATTTACATGTCTGAAAATTTCACTTTTCTGTAAAAAAAAAAGGCGAGAAAATATTTCTTTTGAATAAAAAAGCAAACCTGTGAAAAATGAGCATTAAAATTAAAACTTACATTCTTATAATGCACTTATACTTCTCAGGCAAATCTAAAAATTAACATGGATACAGTTTTAATAAGTTCTCTTCCCTTTATCTATTGAATCAGTGCTGGCCATCCCTGAATATAGCTCGATCAAGCGGCATATACCACCTCTTTCGTCTATTTCGTTCCTTTCCGCTGTAAAGCGCTCAGGCTCTCCTGGGCTCTAAAGCGCGCGCTTGCTCCTATTGGCATCAGTTGACATCACTGCTCTATGTAGTCTTACACAGCTGTAACAAACATTGTTTTTCAATATCTGTATCAGAGGCCCTTCTACACGAGTTACAACCTTGAATTTCTTGGCTGGAACAACCGTCTATATCACTAGTGACTTCTAGTGTATCCAGTTGTTTACATAGTATCGGGAGTTATTGCACGGAAGTTTGTTCTCTTTACGAATACTGAGTATTGAACTCTGTTGTATAATGTTTCGGTTGATCTATTGCTAAGACAGGTTTGAACCACATAAGTGACACCAATAAGGCATCATTCATGAGGCAACTAAGCTAAGAGGTAATGGGATAAGGCCAGTTTCTTCCCTCTACATTGCATATATCGCTGATTAGTAACATATTTCACTAATCGGACTTCAGATATGTGCAAACATTTGAAGACTTAAATATCCTAAGTGCAACTTTTTCAAATTTCTTTTTATTCAACCTAAGGGAGAAACATCCATATGAGAATATGATACTAAATTGTCTTTGTCGTACCTCAATTGTAAGTGAATCATTCGTGCGTCAAAAGACGGTGTTGTAGGTATCTCAACATGCATTTCGCAATATCTCAGAAAGTTGTTTTTGGCACTAATGTAGCACATTTAAAATGTTGGAGCCTCAGTTGTTCTTTTTATGACACATCGTCAATGAAATATACTGCCTCATAAATATACCTACATATCAGACTGAATCTTAATCAGAGATAATGTGACCATGAAACCACCTTCGGCCACTCGAACACCTGCTACGAGCCAACGCGGATATGTACAGACTTGCAACTTTTCATGGAGTCATATTTCATTTCAGAAATTTGTGTACCACAAAATATAAATTTTAGTTCAACTAGAAATAGGTGAGGGTTACAGCATAGGAATCAACCCTCATAGTTCCAAAATAGTAATAGAATACAAAATCCTGTTGATTTTAGTAGAGATATAATGAATAAGATAGCAATATTTCAAGGAATGTGTGGAATAATGAAGCGATCTCTAAGGCAACAAAAAGAAACAATTAAAGTTTTATGAAACATTAACATTGCCTGTTTTACTCTACGGCTCTCAATCCTGGATAAAGATAAACTAAGCTCAGGTAAGAAAACAGCGGCAGAAATTAAATCTATTCGTTCTATGAAAGACTGTACAAAGGAAGACATAAAATCAAATATACATTAACAAGTGTTCTGCCCAAGGGCATGTCTTTCACTGCAAACTAAGCAGTCTCCAATCTCACCTATTTTCTGCCTTCTTCTTAGTCTCCTTATACGATCCATATATTTTAATATCGTCTATCATCTGATATCTTCTCCTGCCCCGAATTCTTCTCCCGTTCACCATTCCTTCCAGTGCATCCTTAAGTAGTCAGTTTCTTCTCAGCCAGTGACCAAACCAATTCCTTTCTCTCTTTCTGATTAATTTCAGCATCATTCTTTCTTCACCCACTCTTTCCAATATAGTTTAATTTCTTATTCTGTCCGTTCACTTCACACGCTCCATTCTTCTCCTCATCCACATTCAAATGCTTCTTTTCGCTTCTCTTCACTTCATCGTTATGTCCATGTTTCTGCCCCATACAATGCCACACTCCACACAAAGCACTTCACTAATCTCTTCCTTAGGTTTTTTTCGGAGATTCGCAGAAGGTGCGTCTTTTTCTATTAAAAGCTTCCTTGGCCATTGCTATCCTCTTTTGACTTCCTGGCTGCAGCTCATGTTAGTGCTTATAGTACACCCCAAGTATTTGAAGCTGTCCACTTGTTCTATTTATTTATTTATTTATTTATTTATTTATTTATTTATTTAATCTGACAGGATTAAGGCCATAAGGCCTTCTCTTTCATCCTACCAGATAGCACATATAAATACAAAAAAGAAATACAAACACGGATGAAAATAATACAAATTAAGTTAAAGCCCTATAGAGGGTCAACAGGGTCAAAAGAACAGTATAGAGCTCTCATCGAGCTAATACAAGGGAAAAAAAAGAAAGAAAAATAGAGATAGTAATGATGATAGTGATAATAATAATAATAATAATAATAATGATAAATACATTACATATTAATTGTCAATTTTACAACAGCATAGTTACAATATTTGCTATATGTCATGGGTTAAGGTGAAGTTGCGCAAACTGACAGGTGTTCAACAAGCAATTCCGTGAACTAGAATGTGATTTTTTAATTTACTGCCTCATTTAGAATTCACAAGTTTGCTTTCTTTTCTTTTTTTTTCTTCCTATGACCATGGTCTTCATCTTGTTTGCATTTATCTTCATTCCATACTGCTCACAGCTGTCATTTAGCTCCAGTAGCATATCGCTCAGTATCATCTCCTCTTCTGCTAATAACGCCATATCATCAGCAAATCTTATACACTTTATTCTTCTTTCTCCTACTATTACTCCTCCCATGTTCTGAAAATAATTCTTCATCAAATGCTGCTAGTAGATGTTGAAAAGGGCAGATGATAAAGGGCATTCTTTTCGTACTCCTCTCCCTATTTCACTTCCTTCACACAATTCTTCTCCTATTCTGAACTTTGACGAAATATTTGCAATAACAAATAAAATAAAACAAAACTGAAAAGCTCAGATACACAGAAAGAATTAAGAAAGATATAAAAAATAATGCATTACAAACCAAAAGTAAGGCGAGATGTAGGCAGATCTAAGAAGCCATGTGCTGAAGTCGAAACAGGTCTGAAGACCTAATCCGTGAATGATGGTGATGGTGATGATGATGATGATGATGGTGATTTATTCCCTTCTTATTGTTCAAACGAAATTTAAGGGACTTTGTCGAAGTAACAGAACATTTTTACACGTAGTAACGCAGAGGGATATTTTCGCAAGTTGTGTTATTATTTCTTCGTACCGTACTTCCAGACACGTTACAGTCCGTTGACTCTTCGCAGTAAGAGCGTTTTCCTTCGCTTTCCGTGTAGCCGCAGAAGGCGAATCAGGCACCTCGGATTTATTCTAGATCCTCCGGAAATTTAAGACAAACTTCGATCTCCGGTCGGACTTAACCAACTTTCTGAAGTCCCCGATTTCCCTCACCTGCCTGAGGTTCTTAATTCTCAGCCCGCGAGCACTGAAGGGTGAACACATACTACTCCCAGTGCTGTTGGTCTGTCCGGGAAGATATTTTCTCAGTAAACAACTCAGAATTGCGTTGATGTTCTCCCGTCTCAATACGTTGTGAACGTTAAATAAAATAATCCAGAGGAACTGTAAATAGTATTTTTATTCCTCTATGCTTCACTGTTGATGATACCGGAGTCACGTGTCACACGAGTCAGATTGGAAAGTTATGATTAAAATAAACTGCTACTAATGAGTCTTAAGTGTCCTTCCTAAAGACTATCCCGTCTAACAAGGGAAGGGTTTCGGCTCGAACAGGAATTTTTGGTTGAAAATTTGTACAGACGCTTACCTCACAATGGTGATGAAGAACGTAAAAGCATTCATTTGTGTAACTCTCCGTTTGGTTGGTATTGGTCAATACACTTCTTTAAAAATGTACATGAGGATTCTCTATAAAATGCATGAAACAGCATGGAGCAGAGCAATAAGCACAACACGCAGAAGCAACACCTGAACAATCTGCTGAACCACACTTCAGTGCTGAACAATCAAATGCCACCTGAATTACATTAATGAAGTCCGAGACTTGTTCAGGATTCACGTAACCAGCTGACTGCCAGGAATATTGAAGCATAGGGCGGTACACTGGAGCAGACAACTGGTTATGAATAACAGAGTGCATTTTCATTATAGACACTCGATTTTCCTAGTTAAGTTCTGGATTCTCAGCAAGAGTCCTTATGCAATCTGTTATCCTCCGAGCATATATTTTGTATTGTCTAAGGAAATAGATATCCAGAGGCTGGATATATTTAGTTTTTTAGGTGGAATGATCATACATTCCATGTCCTAGCCTTGGAATGATTCATTTATTAAGGTTGCGTCCTTGTGCGCATTCAATGAATCACCCAACTGTGTACACTTTTGATTAGCTGCAATATTTTCAGACAGAACGTTGGAGATAAATGTTCTTAAACGTGCTCTAAACATTTTACCACTCGCACTAGCTTCTAGGCTAGGCTAGGCTTACGGGTAAGCTGTCCCATCCCCTTAACTTGTGCAGTGCTCTCCTCACCCTTAACTTGTGCAGTGCTCTAACAGACAAACCACACATTACACAAACGAATGCTTTTGGGAGCTTTGCAGAGATGTAAAGATGGACCTGTATACAAATTTTGGATGCGAAATTCCTGTTCAAGCCGAAATCCTTCTCTTGTGAGAAGTATTCATTTTTAAAATCATTCAAACCACTTTTCCTTGGCCTTCCTGTATTTCTAATTTGAAAAAGGTTATATTTTTCATTAACTCTGAATGAGGTTCAGGTTGATATGTTGATATGTGCAGAGTCCAGAGTACTGCCCTCGCTTGAACTCGGTCGAATGTCGCTGCCTCGAACACAAATCAACAAATGTTCAGAATTGAGCTTGCTACAAGCCATGCTCAGAATAACATGAGAAAGAACTTATAAATATGAGAATATGCTAGCTTTTATTCTTATCAAGCATGAGTATATATTCTGTACAAGATGGACACTTGAGTATATTTTACTATGCCTCCATGTTATGAGTATGTAATCAAAAAAGACTAGGTACTCAAATGTTTTTATTCTTACTAACAAGAGTATTTACTAAAAAAGTCCAATATATACTATATACTCATGTTTATTCTTACCACCCAATACGTTTTCTGAAGTCATAATTAATAGTGTTAAAATTTGTGTAGTCAAATGTATTAAAATAATTGAGTCTAGTGATCTCAGTGGCTCTGGGGGAATCTATATTCTTACCCCTACCATCCATTGTTGACTACTATGGCTATTCTTGGTTATTAGTAATTAGTTCGCAGTTTTTAGTTTTTGAAATCATAACACGAACATGCAGTTCTCAATTCGGCAGCGTGTTTTTATTGTGAAGATGTATTAGAAGATAGATTCCTTGATTCAAACACAACGGGCATTTCGAAGAGAATTCTGTGTGCGCTATGTTCCAACCAGGCCAACAATTTTATCGGTAACAAGAAAGCTGGAGACAACTGGCTCGCTCTTCAACGAGAGTGAAAAAAGCAAACCTACAGTGAGTCAAGATTGTGTTGATGACGTTCGAGGACTGTTAGTGAACTCAACAAAGAAACCATTGTTCCGATCGAGCCAGGAGACAGGCTACTCATGTCATACGTCTGATTCCATGGAATTTATAGCCAGGTTCTTCAGTAATCGCCTAAATTAAAAAAAAAAATAATCGGTGGCGTCTCCAGATCATCTGACCTAACCTCTCCGGATTTCTTCTTATGAGGCTATCTTAAGGACAGATTATAAGAGTAGAAAAATATATCGCGGTCACTTGCTGAACTCCGTGAGGCCATTAGGAATTAAATCAGTAACATTGACGAAGATGCACTTCGGAAATCATCACGGAATATGGTGCGACGAGTACAGTTGTGTGTGGATGCAGGAGGAAGACATTTTGAACATTTACTGTGAGAAATCTGTCACAGTTACTCTGTAATTCTGGGAGAATTACTATTATTCGTTCATAAGTTAAGTTATTAAATTTTAATTTTTTTATGGATCGCTCTATACATAGACTACAAGTGTATTTTGTATGTTATTATTTAGTAATTTTTTTAGTCTGTGAACCATAGATTAGGTCTTTTGCATAAGTGTGTTTAATTCATAAATTTATTTAATTTTTGTTTAATTCATTGAACAAATAACAGGTTATTTTGTGCATAAATGTGTTTTTAATATGTCTTTTTTGTTTTATTATAAGTATTACGTATTGCAATTAGGAAAGTCCAGGATAGCAGAGAGGGTTTGCAGCTGTACTGATTACATCAGCTCCTAGTTTATGCGGTTGACGTGAATACATTAGAAGAAAATTCACAAACGATTAGGGAGAACACGGGAATTTACATGATGCAAGTAAAGAGATACTTTTGGAAATAAATTCCGAAAAGGGAAAGTATACGGTTATGTCTCGTGACTAGAATATTGTACGAAATGGAAATTAAAAATTGGAAATTGATACCTTGAAGAGATGAAATAATTCAAATATCTTGGAGCAACAGTAACAAATATAAATGACACTCGGGAGGAAATTAAACGCAAAATAGATATGGGAAATGCCTGTTATTATTCGGTTGAGAAGCTTTTGTCATCCAGTCTGCTCTCAAAAAAGATGAAGTTAGAATTTATAAAGCAATTATATTACCGGTTGTTCTATATGGTTGTGAAACTTTAAGAGAGGACCAGAGATTAAGGGTGTTTGAGAATAAAGTGCTTAGGAAAATATTTGGGGCTGAGAGCGACGAAGTTACAGCACAGTCTAGTATATACAGTCACGAAGCTTGAGTCGTGAGGGTGCTAGGAAGAATAGACTGTGCCGGTACTATTTCGCATTGTCTGTAATGAGGCGATAGTAGCGATCCCAGTGGTTAGCAACTATCTATGGATGAATACTTACTACGTATTGATCTTCGTACTGTATATACAAGACTGTGGTTACAGTAGAATGGAGAAAGTTACACAACGCAGAACTGCATACATTGTATTCTTCACCTGACATAATTAGGAACACTAAACCCAGACGTTTGAGATGGGCAGGGCATGTAGCACGTATGGACGAATCCAGAAATGCATATAGTGTGTTGGCTGGGATTCCGGAGGGAAAAAGACCTTTGGGGAAGCCGAGACGTAAATGGGAGGATAATATTAAAATGGATTTGAGGGAGGTGGGATATGATGGTAGAGACTGGATTAATCATGCTCAGGATAGGGACCGATGGCGAGCTTATGTGAGGGGGCAATGAACTTCTGTAAGTAAGTAAATATTACATTTTGTATATTGAGTTCCTAATGAAAATTATGCTAAATAAAATTAACTGTATTGCAAGACACAACTGTGTGTCATTGCCAACAAGATTCTTTGCCTGTACGGAAGCGAACAGTGCCTCTCAAACTGGTTGCGAATGTCTTCTGTTTATACTTCTTCCAAGTTCAAATACACTTGCTGTGCAGTTAATAGTAGCGGGTATGGTAATGAAAATCGAGCTCTATACAGTTTCTCCAATGCCGTATAAATAAAAATGAACGATTATGACTTTCTCAGTTCCTCTCGAATTGGTTTCCTAGAAGACGCAAATAAAATGATTAAAACGACACTGGAAGAAATACTATGTTTACCTACAGATACTCCAAATCCAATGATTTACTCTGACAGTAGATATAAAGGTCTTGGTCTATTTCGAACTACATTGGGCGACAGTACTGCGACAAATTAACAGTTGTCAGCTTTTGATGAGATCAGATAATCAGTATATTGCCAACACAAGAGATTCAGAGAGTGAACTGAAAACTAACCTCGGCAAGTTAACTTTTTTGGAATACTTACCAACTCTAAGTCATATAATTATTTCATGTCCTTCATGAATAGAATATTCATGAAACTGTAAAATGTTAAATTATTCCGGGGAAAAAATCGTATTAGTTCTAATCAAATATAATGAAACTGTAAGTCTTCAATTTCGCATACTATAATATTGTATTATTGGTTTTAATTTTAAATTTAATTAGGTATTTGATTTCTAATTTTGGGCCATTTCTTGTAATACCTCCTAATTGCCAATTGTTGTTACTAAATAATGTATTTAATTCGTAAATTTTAAGTCATCTCTTAGTATAGCTATTTATTGCTTCTAAAATAATAGGTTTAATAGCTATTTTATTTTTATTTATATATATTTCTTCCTATAACCATTACAGGTTGCCATTGACAAAGAGTACCGTGATACAATAAGTACAGAGAAATGCCTTGAGGCTTAATGAAACATATTTTTGCTGTTACAGTGAAAAATAACAAATTGAAATAGATTGAAACACAAAATAATAATATTACGAAGTAACGTCAAGAAGATCTGAATTAAAGTCATGGTCCATGTATATAATGCCTGAAAATAGCTAGTGATCCTTTGCGTGTTTGTTTTTAAAATAATGTGTTTAATCTGTAACTACATTCAGTGAATTATTATTAGTATCTCTTTGTTGTTACCTATTGCTTTAAAAAGAATGTGTTTAACTTGTAATCGTAAGTCATTTTTTCTACTATTCCTTTACTGTTTACATTTGTTTTTAAACCTTTTGTATTGCCCGTACTATTATATATTGCCCTTCAAGAATTTCGTTATTCGTTAGTTATAAGTCATTACTTGTCTTATTATTTTAATTATTGTACTTGTTCCTGAATCACGTATGTAACTTGTAACCGTGAATCATTTCTAGTAATATCCCTTTACTACTCTAAACTGTTCCATTGTTCATGAATTAAGTATTAATTTGAAAGTGAAAGTCAAACTTTGTTATACTCGTATTAATGTACTATTGCTTATCTTTTTAGGTCGTGTATTTACTCTGAAACGGTTAGACATTCTTGTATATCTTTTGCATTGATTATTCCTCAAACATCGTATTAATCTCTAACAGGATTCATTTTTAATTAAGGTGCATTCTTCTACATAATTCATGTGAATTGTAACTGTGACCACTATTTTATATTATAACTTTACTATTGTGTAAATCTAGTCTTTCGGGTAAAGCTCCCTGTAAAGCAGAGTTGAATAATTTCAAGGGAAAAATTGTTCCGGGGCTGGGTATCGATCCCGGGACCTCTGGTTGAACGTACCAGCGCTCTACCAACTGAGCTACCCGGGAACTCCACCCGACACCGTCTCAACTTTTCCCTTTATATCCACACAACTCGCGTGGGCTGACGAAACGCCAGAGACCCACATCGAGTGCACACAATCTCTGTGTGACTTGGAACAATTTTTCCCTTGAAATTATTCAAATCTGCTTTACAGGGAGCTTCACCTGAAAGACTAGATTTGCATAATATATACGTCACTGTGTACGTTAACAGAAAACCACAATTCCAAGTCACATAGAGATTGTGTGCAGTCGATGTGGGTCTCTGGCGTTTCGTCAGCCCACGCGAGTTGTGTGGATATAGAGGGAAAAGTTGAGACGGTGTCGGGTGGAGTTCCCGGGTAGCTCAGTTGGTAGAGCGCTGGTACGTGCAACCAGAGTTCCCGGGATCGATACCCGGGCCCGGAACAATTTTTCCCTTGAAATTATTCAACGTTACTATTGTTTATTGGTTATAAAATATGTATTTGGATGCCAACTATAACCCTAATATACCTCAGGGTGAAATAGGGTTTATTAAATTGGTTAATAAAAAATACCTTTGGATAACAATTTGATCTCCCCAGACATCATTAAGAACAAAAGAGGTGCAATTGATTCAAGGAAACTCGGGAAAATTTTGCGCTTTGAAGAATTTAATAAATAGTGTCATCTGCCACAGAAAGGTAAAGGAGTCTGCTTATATCAAGACTTCACTCCCGCAAACAGCTGGTCAGGCATCGTACAGGCCTTTCTAGCTCCGAGTGGAGAGATGCGCTGAAGATGACCGGTAATGTTGCTCCTGTACGCGCTGTTACAGGCAGAATTAAAGACAACCACTGTAGGCGATGCCACAGTGAGGTTGAAACTTTGGCTCATGTCTTGGGTTCATGCCCATTTGGCGAAACTCTTCGTAACAGCAGACATCACGAAATCAGGTCTGTAATCGCAACATGCCTTAAGTGCAATGGCTACACTACCTATGGAGAAGTCCATGGAATAGCGGATACTGGAAGTCATCGGCGTATTGATATTATAACATTTAAACTTGGAGAGACAAAAGGTTATATTCTGGATCCAACCATCAGATCCGAGACGCTTCAGAATCAACCTCAGGAGGTTACTATAGAGAAAAGGAGAATTTATGACCCCACTATTCCTTATTACAAAACATCATGTAAACTCAGGGATATAGAAGTCATCGGATTGATGATGGGCGCTAGAGGGACCATAACGAAACAATTCGTGTCATTCTGTCATAAATTTGGAGTCCCAACAACAACAATTAAGGAAATTTCTATGATAGCTCTAAAGGGTTATCTGCAGATTTTACGGCGACATTTGTATTTCAATTCAAATTACAGTTGAATTTCTCAGTCCATTTTTTTATCTGTATTTTTATAAATTTTCATTATGTGAAATATTATCTACTGCAAATTTTAGTTTCTTGTAAACATATTTCTTGTAAAACATTTTAATGTCATTTTAATTGCTACTGTTTAACATTATTTGTTTTTGGCAACCTCACCAAGTTGAAGATTGAATTATTATATTATAATGCACTTTGTTTCTAGTACTACCAAATTTCTTAAGGGTAGAGGATGGTATTTTTTTAAGGTTTTTTCCTATTTGGTGTAAAATATTAAATTTTTGTATGTAGAGAGTTCATAGCTGTGGCAGCTCAACGAAATAAAAATATTTTGAGAAAAAAATCATTTGCGGGCCCAAATTTGAAAAAAATATACCCAATGCAGGATTGTACTAGAACCGATATATCTAAACCGTTTTTAAACATTGATTGAAACAGTTTTTTTTTTGCAAATTATTTGCAAACGCATGTTCTACAAACTGTCTGTAACAGAAGTTTGATATTAGTCCCTACGTTTGTAAAATCAACAACTAAAATTTAATAACAATTTTCTGATTTCTTTTCTTGCAAACAAGCGGACGTATTTTTAAAATGAAATCAATTAACAAACTTCTGTTCCAGAGGAAAGTTTCCTAATAGTCTAAAGAATGTGTGTTCTAAATGTTATGCATGTATCTTTAATAGTTCAGAAATTATATCCAGTTTTGTCTTGCAATGTAGCAAAAAAATGAAGATACTTGAAACCGATAAAAGCGGGCGTGTGATTTAAAAATCCATAGCGCAGGAAGTTTAAAAATGACGATTCAAAATCCGATAAGGGCACAAATACCCAAAAAATGTTATGTAATGCATTCCATACATATAAAAGAGTATTTTAAAGAAAAAAAATTGAAAATTTAATTCACCGGAAACAACAATAAAAGTGGGCGAGTGATTTAAAAATCCATAGCGCACGAAGTTTAAAAATGACGACTCAGCATCCGATAAGGGTACAAATACCCACAAAATGTTATGCAATGCATTCCACATATTTCAAAGGGTATTTAAAAAAAAATTTTGAAAATTTAATTACCAGAACAACAATAAAATTGGGCGAGTGATTTAAAAATCCATAACGCAGGTAGTTTAAAAATGGCGACTCAACATCCGATAAGGGTACAAATACCAACAAAATGTTATGCTATTATTCCACACATCACAGGGTATTTTAAAAGATTTTTTTATTTTATTTTTTTTAATTTATTCATTTTCACCAAAAAATACCATCCTCTCCCCTTAAATATGCCTACTTATTGAAAGATTACTAGAATCACATACTGTATTGTTATGCAATGCATTCCATATATATCAAAGGGTATTTTAAAGAAAAAAATTTTTTTTTGAAAATTTAATCTACCGGAAACAACAATAAAAGTGGCCGAGTGATTTACAAATCCATAACGCAGGAAGTTTAAAAATGGCGACTCAACATCCGATAAGGGCACAAATACCCACAACATGTTATGCTATGCATTCCACATATATCACGGAGTATTTTAAAGATTTTTTTTTCTGAAAATTTACTCATTTTCAACAAAAAATTCCATCCTCTCCCCTTAAATATGCCTACTTCTTGAAAGATTACTAGAATCACATACTGTATTTTTATGAAATGCATTCCACACATATCAAAGGGTATTTTAAAGAAAAACATTTTTTTTGAAAATGTGATTTACCGGAGACAACAATAAAAGTGGGCGAGTGATTTAAAAATCCATATCGCAGGAAGTTTAAAAATGGCGACTCAACATCCGATAAGGGCACAAATACCCACAAAATGTTATGGTATCCATTCCACACATATCACAGAGCATTTTAAAGAATTTTTTTTTTAATTTACTCATTTTCAACAAAAAATACCATCTTCTCTTCTTAAATATGCCTACTTCTTGAAAGATTACTAGAATCACATACTGTATTGTGGCATGATGTCACCAAAACCTTGTATTTTAATTTGGAAATGTAGAGCTGCTGTATTTCAAAAGGAGGAAACTTCCAGAACCTGTTTTGTGCGTTCTTTATTCCTTTATTTTAGATTACTACGGCATTAATTTCGTGCAATGAAGTGAAAGATTTTTAGATATGCGCTTCCTAATGTCTTTTGTTGACTTGAATGTTTCGCCAGTAGATGTCAGGGTTTGTGATCGATCCACTCTCACTAGAACCGACTCCCTCTCTTTCTGCCTGTCTTTCTCTCTCCGGAGCAGATATGCGCGGCAGCTTTCGAGTTCGGGGGCTCTGTGCGAGGCGGAGGGAGGGCGGGGAGGAGCAGCCAGGAGCCTGCCAGGGGAGGGGGTCCAGAGGAAAATCTGACGGGAGAGAACTCCGGGATTCCGGGCGGGACGTTTCGCTCCGGGTCGCGCCTCTTCGTGACACAACCCGCCGCCTCCGCCGCCTCCGCCGTGGACCGGTAACAATTTTTACATGATCAAGAAAAGTTGTTAGATTTGATTTGTCTGAATCTCATCCGTGGTAGCAAAATGCTCAAGTTGAACAATAGAGGTGACGTTTTAGATTAGTTACGTGTAAAATAGGTGTGTTCGCACTTTGTGCTGTTTGTGATTGTTTGTTTAATCCTGTATTCACCTCTTTTCGAGTCCCCAAGTGATGTATTGAATATAGTTCGTCAAAAGTGTACATATCTTTCACTTTCAACTTTGTGCTCTATGATCTAAACTAAGAAGAAACACCCTGCGGAAGGATCTTTACTCCTGTTGGAAGTTAAACGAAAACTTTTAAGAACATTTTCCTCCTTTAGAACATTATTTTCCAAAATTCATCTGAATAAAGAACCTACCACACCCTCACAATTACGGATCATTCAAGATTCCTTCCCTCTTCCTCCTCAACCAATTTCCATATCGTTTCAGAAGCCCTCTCCTCGAAACTCACGCATTCACCGTTTCTATTAAATTTAACTTCATCCGTCATATTGTGGATCAATTCAGAAGCGATCGCTCAACATATTCTATATTGAATGGTGACGTCCTTTCTCCGCTCCATCCTCTTAACTTCTTCCATCTTAAAATCCTCCTAGCATCTTCAAAGAAGATTTTTGTATCCACGTAAACGTCGTTCCTTAAGCCCCACCACTTTCGGATATTGCTATAAGCTCGCTCTCTATACAAAGTGGAACTTGCATTTAAGCATAAAAGCCAGTGACTACAATGTAAACGCTAATCAATTATTCAACAGTTGATGGATCTCTTTAATGTTTAGTGGATAGATGAAGAAAGACAATATAATATTCTTTTTTGTCTTGCGTGGTTCTTTGTTTTGAAGAGATCAGAGTGGTGTATAGTTTTCAATAGTAAATTACAAATAGTTGCCAAGGTGACTAAAGTTTAAAAAATGTGAAATGAAGACAAGACTTGGATGATACTACTAAAGTGAGCAAGATTTAAATTTAAGGCAAAAAAGAAACTATTGTTAAGTGTAAAAAACTTGTACGTATGAATCCAACATATAGCAGCTTCTACAAAGTCATCCAACACAATTGGTGAGTTCAAAATACGGTCTTTCTTGAAATAGTTCATATGTGTATATATCATTATTTGTAGAAAATACGTAGCGGCTCCCTGTGGTAGTTAAGTAGATATTTTGAAGTGAATTCAGAATATTTTGGAAAAGTTATGACTTCTTGCCCGTGTGGTTAAAATTAAATGTTCACATTTAATTGAATTATCTCCTGTAGAAGATTTGAATGTCTGTGAGGTTCTCAACTCTTATGGTGAGATTCGTTTTTATATATATATTTTTTTCAGTAATAGTCTAATTGAAGGTTTAAGGGGAAGGACCTAGGAATGATCCAATATGTGTCAAAATTAACATTTTATTTTAATTTTTAGCCTAAAAGTACTTCATAGTATTGATTTCATTTGAGCGAAATTTCAACGTCGTTAGGACGAAAATAATTGCTTTTACGTCAGTTTTAAATAACCGTTACGCTTCAGTCGTCTTGAATATCTGGAGTTTGTATATTTAACATTTTTCAACATTTAATATGTAATATCTCAGAGAATAATAGAGATAATTGAATAAAATTTTCAGGGCATATTCTCACATTATACATGAATAATTCTGTATGGAGAAATTGTCAAATTACAATTTTTTTATATTTTTTAGTAGGTTATTTTTCCGACGCTTTATCTTCGGTTATTTAGCGTCTGAATGAGATTAAGGTGATAATGCCAGTGAAATGAATCCGAGGTCCAGCACCGATAGTTACCCAACATTTGCTCATATTGGGTTGAGGGAAAACCCCGGAAAAAACCTCAACCAGGTAACTTGCACCGACCGGGAATCGAACCCGGGCCACCTGGTTTCGCGGCCAGACGCGCTGACCGTTACTCCCCAGGTGTGGACAAATTGCGAATTAATGAATGAGTTAAAATAGACGTGCAATGTTCCTTTCTGTTCATAAAAATACAAAATAAAAATAAAAGTCGGCCTCGGTAGTGTAGTTGGTATAGCGCTGGCCTTCTGTGCTCGAGGTTGCGGGTTCGATCCCGGCCCAGGTCGATGGCATTTAAGTGTGTTTAAATGCGACAGGCTCATTTCAGTAGATTTACTGGCATGTGAAAGAACAAAATTCCGGTACAACGGCTACGTTGATATAACCTCTGCAGTTGCGAGCGTCGTTAAATAAAACATAATTTAAATGATTTAAAAATAAAAATATAGAAATTAATATTTCCAAAAATCATCAAACAGAATTGCAAATCAAGATTTCAGGTATAACTCCCCGTAAAGTTGATTTGAATAATTTCGAGGGAAAAATTGTTCCGGAGCCGGGTATCGAACCCGGGACCTTTGGCTTAACGTACCAACGCTCTACCACTGAGCTACTCGGGAACTCTAACCGACACCGATCCAATTTTTCCCTCTATATCCACAGACCTCAAAGTGGGCTGACAGCCGTCAAGCAACCAACTTCGAGTGCACACTAACTCCGTGTGACTTAAATTGTGGCTTTCTGTTAACGAACAGTGACGTGTATTATGCAAATCAAGATTTCAGGTATAACTCCCTGTAAAGTTGATTTGAATAATTTCGAGGGAAAAATTGTTCCGGAGCCGGGTATCGAACCCGGGACCTTTGGTCCAAATTATTCATCAAACAGAATTGATTAGCAGTCTTTTAGCTTTTATTTAAGGCAAAATTTGTGATTCTGTGATACTCTTGAGAGCAGATACATCATTTACTTTATAATACTGCATTTTTTTTTGCAATTTTTATGGTTGTGACTGTACTATAAAGGGCAAAAGTGGAAATGTTGTATTTAAAAAGCTTCACATGTTCACGTGACTCTATGTTAGGGAAATAGAGGCTCTTGTTAATATAATGTGAAAGAAAAGATATGTCCTGTAGTGTCTTTCCATTAAACGTTTATAATGCTTCAAAGTTAGTTAATTTCAATGCGATTTAAATATAATTAAACTCATAATTACAAAAGTGTATGATAAAATAGCATAAAGTTAAATACCCAACGATTTAAAATGGTACATGAAAAAATTTTCGAATTTTATAAGGTGAATTGCCAAGCCCTGGAATAGTCTATATCTTATCTAGGGTTGCCAACTATGTTTTCAAGAAAATACAGGAGATTTAAGTGACAAAACAATGGTTTAAAAGAAATCAATAAGTAATGACGCTGGATTTATTAAAGAAAATTCTTATTCATACAAAGTCAAATATTGCTGTATTTTGTTACAGATTTGACTTTATAACTTGTAAAAATTATCTGCAGAAATTTTTGAAGTTGAATACAGTTTGTTTTTCTCTTTTTAATGAGATTTTTACTGCTTCTATTTCTAATGTCAATCCATTTAATGTTCATGAGAAAATACTCTCTCCGTATGCGCTTTACTACCGGGTATGCTTAGAACTAAACCTACTAATTTGGTAAAATTTGGAACATTCACATTATTTGATTTTAATGTGATAAATACTGACATCCGTTTCTGATTAGCATTATCGGCACATTTTAATGCATCCATAGAACAACAACAACCAAGGATAACAGATATCTTAACCCTCAACTGGTATCTATGGGTCAATATAGACCCATATTGCTTGATATCGTAATGTACACTTAAAAAGCGATACCAGTTGAGGGTTAAGAAACCATTCCTTCTGCATTCTTTACATTGTATTTCAAATTAAACAATAGAGAGATAAAATTAAAAGTTTGAAACAAATCTCTTTGCGTGACATCAGAATAAGGGAGAACATTGTTCTAAGAGCATTCAAATACGGGAGCAGGGAGACTGTTAAAAATAGTGCCAAATACGGGAGATTTGGCAAAACTAACCTTATCTAACAATGAAACACAAAAGTATATTTTTCATATGTCTCCATCAACACTTCTGTAAGATCGGCTTCATACGCCTTCAGGTCCGAAGGGTTTAGGCATACATTCTTGGAGGAAACCAAAATTCCTTCAGTCTGCCAAACATTTTAAACCACTATCCTGAAATGTTTTTTGTATTGACTATTACACTCTTACTACGTCACACTACTTTTGACCAATAAAACGGTACGAAAGGACGTCTTTCAACCAATCATGGCTGCTTATCGCACAATTTTATCGCGTCCCTAGCATTCGTTTAATTTTATCGCGTCTCTAGCATTCGTTTAATTTTATCGCGTCCATAGCATTTGTTTCTTTGTTTACCAACATTTGAAACTACACTGGTCTGTACGTCAAAAAAATAGAAACTGAAAATTACAAACCACTCCAGTCGATGCACATCACTTTCAAATATGACTCGCATTGGCATTCAAGAACAAGAATTAATAAAGATTACTGGTCATAGCTATGCATCTTCCCTGAAACCCTATTTACAAATAAATGAAGAGCACCATTCGGAAATCCTGAATAAGTTGAGGGATACACCATGTACATCAACGAGTTCACTTCTTTTACGCACACGTCCAATATAACATAAACTGAACCACCAACCACTAAAACATTCAAATTTGAAAATTGTACTTTCAATAATTTTTCCTTTCAAAATTATTAATGTTTATTTTTTATTTCATCGTCGTTAAGTAAAACGTTTCTTGTTTATTTCATCATCCCTAATTAAAACTTTTCTAACATTTGTTTATATTATTTAGGTTATGTTATAGCTTCTGCTATATGATATTATGGATAATCACGTATCAGAGATTGTTTAATACTAAGATTTATTGAAAATCATCTGTGAAGTGACATTGATTACTGGGATCCGGATGATTGAAGTGGAATGCAAATGTTTTTTATTAAAAATGAAACTGAATCAACAAAGCCTTCTTGACTAGTAGTCGTCCATAGATTTCAATGAATAATCCATAGTTGGCACAACTGATAACAAGAAGACAGCTAATCATAACACACTACTGACATCTAGCTGGTAGATGGTACAATAATACATTTTCATAAGTCAATATTTTATTGTATTGGAGTACTTTGTTACTTCTAATCTTTATATACTTTCTTCTAATCGTGTAATAGTCAATTAAATCCCACTCGAGTTTTTATTTTCTCTAGATATCTCAAAACCTCTAGTGAGATTACTGTTGATAGTAATTTTACATCTGACGGGACACTTCACCTGCAAAAGGCTTAGGAAAAATGTGTGTTGACAGCTTAGAGTGTAAACTTACTAACTGGAAAATAGATAATTTTACATGGGAAACAAAAAAAAAAAGTTTAAATTAACCCTGAAACTTAGGACCAAATCCAAAGCAGAGGTGGTAATATCACTTGTACTTTGGATTTGGTCCTTAAGTTTCAGGATTAGGCCTAATCTATATTAAGTTTTTTGTTTCCCCTGCAAAATTATCTTTTTGTTAGCTAGCATGTTTACACTCTAAACCTACGGCGTGTAATCAGATAATGCCGGTCTCCTCCGTCGCTGCTGGTGAATATTATACGGACTGCAACGCCGAAGAGCTCAACAATATGGAATTAATTCTGAACCGTCTAAACCGCAGAACTTACCCGTGTTAGAGAAACAGGCGACCTGCTGTTTGATAGAATTTCTCATAACGTTAATTAATTTGCCTTCTCCCATGAGCAAGTGCTGAGTATTTTCGACCAGCACTCTTAAATGCGTACCTATATAAATAGCGACATTGTATTAGAGGAATACTTAATATGTGTGAGTACTGAGAGAAAAAATGTGTAGTATTGAGTATAGCTATCTCCTAATGAAATAACTTCAGCATAGACCGTGCTTACCGGTAACACATAGAACGTTCGGATCGTATTCATTGAGTTTTCGAGTTCCTCTGATGTATTTACACCATTTTAAACATCGAAGGAGCGGACTAAGGGGAAAATAATAATTTATTTATTTAATCTGGCAGAGCTAAGGTCAATAGGCCTTCTCTTCTGCCCAGCCAGACTCTAATTCTAATTGAATACAATTGGTTACATTTTTTAAAATTAATTAATTAATTAATTTATTTATTTAATCATTTACACTTGAGCTGCATTAGGCATTGCAGCCCGAAAGAGCAGAAGCTCGTGCTCGGGCGCAGTTCAGACCAGTTATACAAAATATATCACAAAATTAAGAGAGTTCATTGAGCACAATAACATTAATAAATGGTAAAATAATACAGCATGTAATAATAGGGTCTATATACAAATAGAAAATACAAAAGTACATGAATATTAGAGTATCAAATTAGCTTAAACAATTAAATAATTAATCTGATTTGTTTCTTAAATCTGTGTGTGTTAAGTGTACTTAGCTCAGGGTAAGCTCTAATGAATTCATTATATATTTTGGGTCCAAAATTTCTGCTGTGTTTTAATCCAGCAGTTGTGTGGCATTTGGGAGTATTTAGAAAGAAACTGTAGTTTTGTCTCGTATGGTATTCATGAGGATCAAATTTAAATTTATTGTGGTTTTTATGGAAGTAAATAAGCAATGTTTGTTTATAAGTTTGTTCTAGATTTGATACACCAAATTTCTGAAAAATTAATTTTGTTGGGTAATCAAAAGGTTTATATAGACAAATTTTGATAATTCTTTTTTGGAGCAGATATAAAGGACGGAGAGTCGATTTTGCCATTCCTCCCCAACCTAATATACCATACTGAATTATTGATTGAAACAGAGCTAAGTACACAGTACGCAGAACATAAACAGGTAAATAAGAGCGTAGAATGGAAAATTTGTGGATTGTTTTACGCAATCTCTTATACAGGAAGGAGATATGCTTGTCCCATTTTAAATGGGACATAGTTATTACATTAATATCTAGACCATAACACAACATGAAAGTAAATAATGAAAGTTGGATAAGTAATGTTATTGTGACAATAATAAACATTGGTAAGAAATAGTGATAATAATAATAATAATAATAATAGTAGTAGTAGTAGTAGTAGTGGTAGTGGTAGTGGTAGTGGTAGTGGTAGTAATAATATTGAGATAATTTAAATATTTATTCTGTGATATATAACCATTAAACATTGAGAAACCTGAAAAACATGGCCCGCGCATTACATACTTCACCTGTTTATGCGATGTTGCCAAGTCATTTTCACGTGAACTTAGATTGCATTTGAACCAAGGCAATTTGATCGCAGAAAAGTTTTATACAATAGAAGAAGTGTCTGAACTCGGTTCACTTTCCGATCTTCGATCAAAATTGATCTTTAGTCAGGGAGTTTTATACAATTGGGCCTTAGTGTATATTTTACAGTCTATTTTTTAAGACATGTTTCTGATTAAGATATTTGTGTAATCTAGTATGAAAACAATATTGTCTTCGGAAAGTTGACTAAACAACAACATATAATTGTATATGAAAAATTATAAAATTATAATACGGGCAAATATTTACATAGTGAAATCTTACACATTTTCATTCCGTACACAAGCATTGTACAACATTGTTATTTATTGATACATATTGGGCACATTAAAAATTACAAAATTATAACAGGTGCAATTATTTTAGTGCAGTCTTACACATTTTGGTTCTGTCCAAACATAAAAATAAGGAAAATTACGGATTCGTTTTTTCATGTCTAAGACACAAATATTGTAATCCAGTTTGCCTGCTTCCTGAATAGAAGTCTTGGACAGAGGTTGGATCTGATGTATGTCAAAGCAAAGACTGGGTGTGTCTGTAAATATTAATTTTTTTTAGAAGACCATAGAAACACTTAGCTCTCTTAGTGTGATTTTTTTCCTATTTTAACCTAAGCTTTCTCAGAATGTTTAGGACTCGTTCTTCTTTTGTAATTTACGATTTTTGTGTCCATAAACAACAACAATCCTTATCATACTCTTTTGATTAGAAAGAACGCAGAGAGCTTGATGCGATATGTAAGGAGTACAATACGTTATCGAATAGAGAATGAAACGAACTGCCTGTTCCATCTGTTGTCGAAAAAATATACTATGCTTGACATCTTGCTAGGGGAAGCCCGGATAAAGCTGATAAGCTAAGAATAAACAATGCCACAGGCTATATTTTAGTGCTCCCGAACTAAAAACTTCATGACTTTGGTTGTGACACATGTTGTCCACATATCTATAAAACAGCAATTCGTTTCTCGTACCTACGGAGAGTGATATGATTTGAGAAAGAAAATATAGTTAATTATTTGCTTTGCCCGGGTACACGGCCAAAGCGAATAATTAACCCGGGCAAAGTGAATAACCCTATGACATTTTCACTTTTCTATTTAATTTATATTCACTGATAATAAAATTTAGTCAACACATAAACACGATGTTAATGAGTCATATGAGACGATAAGAAATATTATTACAGCCATTCACAGCACATTAGATTAGTACAAAATACAAATTTGAACAAGTCGACGTTTCACTGGCACTGAAGACGTGGATTTCTTCTGCTTTTGCTCCTGCCCATAAGTTACTTCTCTTTCAACGTTTTTAATCGGTGTAGATGTAAGAGCTTCAGAGCGCTGACATTTTCTTCGTTTAACTCGTATCTATCGAGCATCCACTTCTGGCACTGATCTAAATCAAAAGAACTGACTTGGATTCTCCTGCTGACGATGTTGAGGGTTTTGGTATTACCGGAACTCAAAATCTGAGTGTAATTGATGTATTGAATATTCCTTCAATCTCTGAAGATGCCGACATCACGGATGTGGTTGATTCTGAGTGAGCATTAACTGTTCCTTCAGCCGCTGAAGAAGCTGGCACCGCAGAATTTGTTAAATCTCAGCCAACTGTCGGTTCGCTGATTTCTGTCTCCAGTGGGCGATCTGTAAGTTCATCTGGAGCAAACTCGTAATCAACAAACACGTTATTGTTGTGTGGCCAGATAGCAGAAGCAATGATTGGAAGATTTTATTTCTTCAAGTGCTTTCTTCATGGCTTCTTCAGACCATTTGGCTTGCTCCGTCTTCCTCTTGAAAAATTGAAACCATCTGAAAACACATTACGACCTTTTTAAGTAAAAATTAAAATCAGTGTTGCTGATTTATAATTTAATTGGTGTGACTTAATGCCTCCACTATGTAAAATGATCTAACACGCTTTATTACAATAGACAAATATATACACAAATACAGCTGACACTTACATAGTCAAATAAAGGTGGCAGGGAAAAGCGGATAAGTTATCCACTTTGCCCACAGACGCCACTTCGCTTTTCATTTAAGGTTATACAAACATAAACGTCAATAATCTTCTTCGTAAGTACGGCATTTTAGAAATAATTCTATCGCCTATATATTACTATCACATAACAAAGAGTTTCTGCAGTACTGTATGTTTACATATGTTTCTCTTACCTTGAGATATTTTAAGAAAACAGTCAATTTTCTTCAAACACACTCTGACTTCTTCACTTACTAGCTAGAATGACGACAAGTCAGTTCCAGCAGCAAAATCTGGTAGGGATTCTTGCCCAGCATAGCAGAAAGTGCTACCTGTTGGCTTTTCTAAGAAATAGGCATTATTCTCTTTGCCCGGATTTTTCGTTTTGCCCGGGTCTCCCCTATATGAATGCCAGTTCCACATTTATCCAAGACATATACTCGAAAATGGGGATCATGGCGTACAGTAACTGTATCAGTGTAATTTGAGTGAAAACAGCTGTAATACACTGCCATGTAGTGTCCACAAACTGACAAGTATTCTTCAAATCATGATTGGTCTTTTATTCACCTTACCATACAATTACGTTCTACAGCCGTAAATTAAAATATTTATACATCTTTTTCTGTGATTGTGTTGTACGTAGACCTACATACAGCTCTTGAATCATTGTTTCGGAATCAGACTGTTATTTTTTTTACAAGTTCTGTGTCAACTTACTCAATGGTGGATGGTTTTCAGATATAATGGTCTAGAAGCTTTGTGTCAGGCCCCTGTGGTATTGATACAAAGTATAACTGTGACTCGTTGCGCGGAAAGGGACCTAAAGTCGTGACAGGAAATTTTATAGGAGAACAAAATAACGAGTTTGCGGTGTAAAAACTGCATTTATAAGTTTTGACTACTGAACTAGGACGTAGTTCTATTATTTGCCACAATATCGCGCAAAATGAGTTGTACTGACTGAATGCCGACAGCAGAAAAGAGACCCAAAGTCCTTTATGGGATTATAACATTGCCGATTTTAGGTCCCTTTCATTTTGTACTATAACCAGCTGTTGGAATTGTCCTTGATTTAAGGGGAGAGGATGGTATTTTTTTTTTTTTGGTGAAAAATGAGTAAATTAAAAAAAAAGTCTTTAAAATACCCTGTGATATGTTTGGAATGCATAGCATAACATTTTGTGGATATTTGTGCCCTTATCGGATCTCGAGTCGCCATTTTTAAACTTCCTGCGTTGTGGATTTTTAAATCACTCGTCCACTTTTATTGTTGTTTCCGGTATATTAAATTTTCATTTGTTTTTCTTTAAAATACTCTTTGATATGTGTGAAATGCATTGCATAACATTTAGTCAGTGTTTGTGCTCTTATCGGATGCTGAAACGTCATTTTTAAACTTCCTGCGCTTGGATTTTTAAATCACACGCCCCCTTTTATCGGTTTCCCGTAACTTCACTTTTTTTGCTACATTGCCAGACAAAAATGGATATAATTTCTGAACTATTAAAGATGCATGCATGAAATTTAGAACACACATTCTTTAGACAATTAGGAAACTTTTCTCTGTAACAGAATATTGTTAAATGATTTCATTTTAAAAATATGTCCGTTGGTGTGCAAGAAAGGAAATCAGAAAATTGTAATTAAATGTTAATTGTTTATTTTACAAACGTAGGGACTATTATCAAAATTCTGTTACAGACAGTTTGTGGAACATGCGTTTGCAAGTACATTGCAAAAAACTGTTTCAATCTATCTTTAAACACTGTTTAGATATATCGGTTTTAGTACAATCCTGCATTGGGAATATTTTTTTTTCAAATTTGGGCGCCCAATTTTTTTTTCAAAATATTTATATTTGGTTGAGTTGCTACAGGTATGAGCTCTCTACATACAAAAAATAATATTTTACACTAAATAGGAAAAAAGTTTAAAAAGAATACCATCCTCTCCCCTTAATGTTAATTAAATGCGTCGGTGTCAGAAAGTATTCTTCGGAAAAATGTTAGGTTTTCCATATTAAATCAGTGGGATGAACATTTGGAACTTATTTTTCAACATGCTTATTTAACTAGTGTTATTTATCATTATTTTACAATATAGCTTACCGAATATTTATACTGGTATCTCTTTCAGGAAACTAGATTTTGTAAAAAGGAGATGAATTAAGAATGGTCAGTACGGAAGTAAAATACATTAAAATAAAATAAAATAAATTCGTTTATTGCTAGAAAAATTTACAAGAAAAATTGTGATATAGCCTATATAAAAATTCTGGCACTCTCCCGAAAAGAGTGATCTCGTTCTAAGTGGATAATTCAAATATTTCAGTTTCTCCGGAAGTAAAAGTTTATAAGAAGTGACATAATTATGTGAAGAAAAGAATAATTTGTAGCACTGTAATGATGCTAATGTAAGAGAAATTTGGAAAATGATGAGTTTTTTAATAACTGACATTAAGATATTTTATTTTATTTATTTTATTTTAAATCCACCACCAATAGAAGCAGGCTTCCAATTACAGGTGCCTTACACAGATACATACACAAAAAACATAAGAAAAAAACAACAAAACAAACAACACGAACGAAAGAAAGAAAATACATAATGGTAATAGATGCTAGAATATAATATTGCAGTTAATATAGTGCCAAATGTCAAAATAATGATGCAAAATTATTTAAAAACTAGAGTAAAAACATTATAATACACTTCTTCATAATTTAAATATCTAAGGAAATACAATTCTTTTTAATATTGTATGAAATTGTTCAACTGTTAAACTGAAATCCAATTGAGAATCACAGTTTAAAGACAGAGAGTTGTAAGTATTACACATAATAAACAATGGAGAGTTCTTGAAGAAAACAGTTCTAATAATGGGAATAACAAAAGGTTGCCTATGACGTAATTCTGTTCTTTTTACAATGATCTGAAGGAATTTAAGAAAATCACAGTTATTCAATATACCGTTAACAGTATTATAGAGTAAAATTTGACTATTTATTAATCGTCGAGATTTTAAAGTTTTATAATTAAATTCAAAAAGTAACTGATTATATGAAATTTGCTTGTCATAAGACGACACGTGATTTTTTTTTAAATATAAATAACGTAAAAATCTTTCCTGTATCCTTTCTATTTGCATCTGATGGGACTGGAACTGAGGTGACCATATTAGAGACGCCTACTCTAGCGTACTGAGTTTTATATAGAGTATCAATAGTATTTATATTTTTTAATTCTTTTGTATTTCTGATTATAAATCCTAATTTTCTATATGCATCAATCACCACGTGATTTAAGTGCATTGCAAAACATAAGTTGTGTGTAAAATAAATACCCAAATCCTTAAATGATTCTACCATTAATTTCATACGAATTTTGAGCAACTGTCTTACTTTTAGAATACGTCATAAAGCAACATTTATATCTTGCAAAAAAGTGATAAAACATGATAAATTTGTAGTTGAAGCCCGAAGGTTAAATTCTTAATTAACATCCCCGGAAGTTAATTACGAGATTGATTATTAACGTGAGAAATTCCACTGGAAAAATCCCGATCTACATTCTATGCCGGAAGACCGAGAATCTTATTTTCTGAAACTGGTATAAAAGCATAGCTCATATTACAATACAGTCTCTATTCAAGGAAAATTCTAAAGAAGGAAATTACGTTTTTCCAGTCAACTTTCACTAAGAAGTGAAGTTGAAAGGGATGCTGAATCTATAACAAACTGAACAGAAACCCCTCCTAAAAGAAATTGGATATATAAAAGCAAATTATCTTTTTTATGTTATTACTAGCCGTACCCGTGCGCTCCGCTGCACACGTTACAAATAAAGTAATTACATAACTAAAATAGGACGTTTGATCCAGGGAGCATTCGTGTTTGATAGAAGGATAAATCGTTTAATATGTTACTTAATTTAAATTGTATTTAAAATATTAAAATGCGATCATTTTGATCCAGAGACAACTCATTTGGTGCAATGACAATTCCTTTAACATGTTATTAATTGTTATTACCAATTATTTTTGGAAAAGCGAAAATTAACAGAAGAATTTTGGCTACAGATTTATTATTATGTTTATATTATATTACATTATGAAAAAGTGTGTTGATAACGGATGTACTCGAATTGGAAAGTTTTTAATTTGTTGTGGGAGCTCTTGAATTTCAGGAGGAACAACTTTTACAACAGCGCAACATAATCTGCTTGGCTCATTACCCAATTTTTTTGCATTGCATTTATTGCATATATATTTTATGTATTTTAACACGATTCAATTGAGCATACAGTAGTTAAAATTTGAATTATAAAATAATGGATTGCTAAGCTAACGTACTATTACTGCATACTAAATCAATACACTCCCGTTGTTTGTTAATTCTCTGAGATAAAAATGAATGTGTTCATAAACATTATTTTAAGAAATACAGGAAATGAATATACAGAATAACCTATCAAGTTTTCTGTTCATAAGAAGCTATTTTAATCTTACCTGTCCTCAATTCACTCACAAGTTACTGTAATAACATTATACCATTATGTCCTTCCAGAGAAACTACAAGTTCTACATAGGACAGACAGGCAGATCATTCCAAACACGCTACAAAGAACACATTAAAGCTATAACCAGAGGACACAATACATCTACATACGCCGATCATATAACCAATACTAACCATACATACAATAACATAAATACAGACATGGAAATCCTACACACACAACCCAAGAACCAAAAACTCAACACACTGGAACAATTCGAAATATACAAACACACTAAAACACACACCGATCAAATCCTCAACACACAGATCAATTTCAGTACACACACACACTATTCGACTCCACATTTCAACACCTTCCAACAATAAAACACACCCTCTTAACAGGCAGAGAAGTTCGAGATGACGCCGCGATCTAGTAGGCTCTGATGATGAAGCGTGAAGCACTGAAACAGCTGTAAGCCGGACAAATATTACATATTTAACACGAGTAAGTCCACTAGTTCATCAATTAATTATATTCAAGTGTTAAAAGTGGTGTACGCAAGATTCAAAATGGATAAACTTTACTGTGTTCAATTAGGCCTATATGTGTATTATCAAATGTATGTTTTTTTTTTCCTCCCTTCTGTATTGTGACGAAGCCTATCACTGTATGTTTAATGGCCTAATAAATTGAATTGAAACATACACATAGTGACCTATAATAACTTGACTCTTAATGGACCAAGTTTTGAGATCCAATTTATATTCTTTTCAATTCGTTTATTAATGATTATGATACAGAAAATGATGGTTATGATATGGTCATTGTTTTTTTTGTTCACGAAACTGTGAAAGCACTCACAGCCTGAGATTTAATAATCATTAGAATATTAACGCTATCAGACACAAAGTAATGGGCAAGATGTAAATTGCTCAGTTGTTACATTGGCAATTTCGTTAGCAATTTTCACGCCCTTCTCATCAAAAAAGTTGTATAAGATGCTACTTCTTTTTGTTTCAAAGTTTGGAATCTTCTTTTATTCCCACGTTGGGATTATACACAAATCATTCTGAGACCGTCATGAAAATTCAACACTAGAGGCTACATAAAACGATACCAAGAAGTACGGTTACGGCAGGGAGATGAAAATTATTTCTGTTTACTATGTTGTAAAGTTTGTTTTTACTGTTTGATTATACAGAATAGAAACAAATTCGACTGCTGCGGAAGTAAATTGGGATGTTTTCCAAGAAATAAGTTGTTACCAGTATTCGCCGTCTGAAATAATATGTTTCTACGTAATGCAACACGTTTCTCCATCTCCAGTGGTGTGTTAGTGATTATGTCGTAAAGTGCATGAAACAGAGATAAGGTTGGTCCACAATAAAACGGAAACGGCAACGAGAACGTGAACGGAAATATTGTTAAGATAGTGTATTTAAATGTGAGCATTCACAATTAAAGAGAAGCTTACCAGAGCCCGGGAACGGGAACGTGAAAGTTAATTGTGAATTCTCATAATTAAATATATGCATTTTAACAATATTTTTGTTATCGTTCTCGTTGTAGGTTCCGTTACCAGTTTATTGTAGATCAGTCTATAGTGTTTCCACGTTTCCGTGAACGAAAAGGGATTATCTGTTGTGATATCATCATCATCATCATCATCATCATCTGTGGAGTAACGGTCAGCACGTCTGACCGCGAAACCAGGTGGCCCGGGTTCGAATCCCGGTCGGAGGCAAATTACCTAGTTGAGGTTTCTTCCGAGTTTTTCCCTCAACCCAATACGAGCAAATGCTGGGTAACTTTCGTGCTGCAACTCGGATTCATTTCACCAGCATTATCACCTTCATCTCATTCAGACGCTAACCTGCGACAGCTGAGGATATAGCGGAGATATTTGATACGTTTAAAAAAATGTGGATGTGATCAAAAAGTGCAAATGAAGTGAAACTGGAAAAGACCAAGAAGTATAGGGGAGAGAGGAAGTGTATAAGGAGATGTGTAGAATAAAATATAAGTATTTATAGGAAGTGAGAGTAGTGAGAAAGGATTAAGTGTAAGAGAATAGTGAGAAAGTGAAAGTGAGCGCAAATAGGAATGAGAGAAAATAGTGAGAAAGGGTTAAGAGAAGTGAACAAGGGACAGCATAAAATTAGTACTAACATTTGAACGTTGGAACAGTAAATGAATACAAGAGAAAGATATGAGAAAAGGTCAAAGAACAAATAGGACAAATAATTCAATATGATAATTTATAGAGAAAAATTGAAATTGAGATTTTAGTGAATAGTAGTTAGAGGAATAAGGGGGTGTGAAAGTAGTATAGAATATTAGATATATTAGGATTAAGTAATAAATAGAGAATAGCAAATAAAATGTAGGAGAAATACTGAAGGCGAATTTGACCAAGTAACAAAAAAGGTACATAGTGTAATTGGGAGTATTTGTGTAGACGTGTAGTGCAAATAAAGAATATGCTAATGGTGGCACCGGATACAGAAATGTGAGGTACACCATTACATGTAAAGAAGTGCTGTGAAGAAATATATGTCATATCATATCATTCAGACGCTAAATAACCTAAGATCTTGATACAGCGTGGTAAAATAACCTAGTAAAAATAATAAATGGGAGTTACGGATGAAATATTCACCTTCTATGTTTTCAAACCACTCCTTTCAAATTTGTACATATACTGAGACAGATAACATGTGCTATCATACCAAATTCGAACTTCATACGTCACACAGTTTTTTATTTATTAATTATTTCATGGCTTTCATATCTTCACAAACAAAATGTGCCTTGCGTTGAAATTTTTATTTCTTTGTACTAAAATTTTGTCAGTAATTACCTCAAGGAATTGCTCTGAGTTTTGTGTGATTAATATCTTTATAACAAATATATATTTTTTAATTTCTATTTTTTCATATAATTTTAATATGTGAAACATTAATCAGAGAAAATTCTATTATTATTATTTAATTATACTTTTATAGTTAAGGTTTGAAAAAACGAGAAAATGAGCATCAAAGTACAGCATGTATATGATATATCCTATCGATATCCTTCCTACCTATACAGGTGTCCACGCCTGTGGAGTAACGGTCAGCGCGTCTGGCCGCGAAACCAGTTGGCCCGGGTTCGGTCGGGGCAAGTTACCTGGTTGAGGTTTTTTCCGTGGTTTTCCCTCAACCCAATACGAGCAAATGCTGGGTAACTTTCGGTGCTGGACCCCGGACTCAGTTCACCGGCATTATCACCTTCATTTCATTCAGACGCTAAATAACCTAGATGTTGATACAGCGTCGTAAAATAACCGAATTAAAAAAAAATAACCTATACAGGTCAGATATTTTTCTCCTACATAACAGCGCGAAATATGAACTGAATGACAAGTAAAATTAGTTAGAATGAAGAACAAAGTCTGTCAGAATGATAGCTGATTGTCAGTTTAAAGGACTGGAGCTCCACGCATTGGTCCCTTTAAGTTCGTCCTGAGGTGCTTTAAATTGTCATAGGACCAAACTAGGAACAGATTTATAAAACTGAAACATTATTTTATTTTTCGAGTTAAAAACAAAATTTCCATTATAATACTTTCTTCGTTATTTTCACAGATCCATAGCCTTAAGGAAAATAGACTAAATACGGAAGTGTGCAATGATTTAAGATTGCTTAAATTTTAATCCTAGCCTCAGAAAGGAACATGTCTGTGACTCATGACGTCAGCTTTCGTGGTTCTGTGTTCTATCCATGTTACGAACATTTGCTGTTGTCGGTTCTTGTTTTGATTTACGTAAAGGTCGAGTGACATGCCGACAACACAATGTGGGAGCGTAATCGCCGGTATGATTATGCCGGATTAACGGAATGTGTGAATATCTGGACGTCGAAAGGCAGGCTGGACACATTCATAACACAAGTCTATACGATTCGCAACATTTGAGTATTTTTGTCATGTTATCGGTCTAAAAACAGGCTACAATAAAGGGTAACAATCCTGATCTTGATGTAACAGGCGTGTAATACGAATTCTGAAATTTGATTAAACTTAGCAGCTAATGAATGAGTCGATACATACATGCTGAGGTAAGGGTTTATGCAATAAATATACATTTTAGCGATTTTCCTATTACATTAGCGTAATGGGTTAACTGAAACCCAGGTTTTGATGGTGATGAAAGTCCTTCGTATTGGTTAAACCAGGCCTGCAGAACTCGTAAGAAGGGGAAATATGACGTCAGCCTCAATCCACTTCTATTGGGAATGATCAACTTCCCCGTAGAGTTATTTATCTTCTCTTGTCAAAGATCCATCAGTGGCGGCATGTAATTTTCAAAAAGGATTGTAATAAATTTATTGTTTTTATAATGAGTTATCTCGTTTAAACATATACAGTTATGCTAGATTTCCTGTCGGTAGTTTCTTTGAGATTTCTTTGCATCTAACCTGTTTTCGATTTTCGAAAACTTTCCTCCTATCATTACCTACAGAAACATAAATTTATTGCATGTAAGTAATGAACCTTGAAAGTCACTATTACTTTCAAAATGAACACAACGAGTGACGTCCTTAATTTTACAGTATATAAATAAATAATCAATATACAGTTCGTAATAATGAACTTACCCAAAAGTTTGTGCATTCCATAATTCTTAATATGGACTTTGTTGAAATGTGGTTTAATATTGAAATGACGAGTGGAAATAAATTGCGTGGGACACAGTAAACAAGCAATTCTTTCGTCTTCAACAACAAAATAATCATATTCCCATTTCCTTTGGAAGTAGTATTCCTTCACGGGTTTAGATTTTGCCATGATCCAGTTCTCTTTAAACTGCAGTTCGCATATTATTTGTTTGTTTGTTTACTTATTTGCTTAGGTATTTACTTATTTTCTTATTTACTTACTTATTTAGGCCTACTTATTTACTTCCTTGTGTACTTTTTATTTATTTACTTACTTACTTATTTACGTATGTATTTACTTATGTATTTATTTATTATTTATTTATTTGGCTGGAGTGCGTTACAATGTTGACATCCGATTATATAGCTATCACTCACTTATCAACGTACAATTTATTTATCGTCCTATTACTAGTAAAACTAGTTAAGACCAGTAATACAAGTTTTGTAAAAACAGGAGTTAGAACTTTATTAATGCACGAAAAATCATAAGAAATTCTTCAAATAAAGTAATTGGTTTGTTACCTGCAAGCAACATTTCGGACTTATTTCATTTTAGTAGAATACAGAGCACGGAAAGACAAGTCGGGGACTGTACTTAACTTATTTTACACAAAAAGTGGATTTAATCCGCTTTACTAGTAATAGGACGATATATACATAGGGAGACCTTCTTACATTATATGCACACATACATTTTGAACTTTATTTTACATGTCTGTTAATTTATTTATTTCCCCTCTTTCATTTTTCTCTTACTTTCTAAAGGTATGTTGCTAAGGAATTTATTATCTGTTCATTTGTAATTCTTGATAGCGTATTGTATACCTGCCGCCGCGAGAATGAATGTTAATGCAGCCGAGCGTAACTAGAACGTCATGACCGCATTGGTAGAAAAGGTGGGTGGGGTAAGAAAGGGGAGTATAGCAGTCGCTCTCAAGAGCTACAGTTCTGCAGGCCAGGTTAAAACAATAGTCTTCTTACACATAATTTCAGCAAATCGATTGCCTGCATGGAAAAGAAAATTTAAATTCCTATCGTCATAAAGAGCACGTATTCTTGTCCTGTATTTTCCCTCTCTTTTAACCCTCCTGCTACCAAGGGAGGTAATGTAATTACCCCAAACAAAATCAATACCATTCTTTGTTAAGCATTTGGAATATTTATAAATGTATATATTATTGACTATGGACTTCAGAAATGTAAAAATGTAAAATAATTTTACTCCTTTTTTAAAAATACAGTGTGATTCAAAAGTCACGTTCAATTTAATTGAAAGCGTATATCAAAATTAATGAACTCCAAAATAAGTTATTGGTGACGCAATGGGAAAACATATGTGTAAAGTTAAACTTGCATCCCTTCCATATCCAATAGGATTAAGGACTTTACTAATACACGATAGTATATTATACACACTATTTAAAAGGTGTAATTGATATTTTGTTATTTGAAGTGTTCTATCAGTGAAGAAGTGTATTGTGTCAGTGAAGTGTGAAGAGTTGTCAGTGAAGTGTGAAGTGTTGTCAGTGAAGTGTGTTGTGTCAGTGAAGTGTGTTGTGTAAGTGAAGTGTGTTTCTGTCAGTGAAGCTTTATAGTTTATAGTGGCAGTGCAAAGTATTTGAACAGTGAAATGTTTTTGAAGCGTTAGTGAAATCAGAATAGATTTCAGTGAAATGTGCCGTAGTTCCAGTGCAGTGAGTGAGTGAGTGAGTTGATAGCGAAATGAGTGTAGTGTTGAAAGGTACTTGTGCAGATATGAACATATCATACGCGTAGGTTTTAGTTCGAACTTAGGTTTAAGATACAGAATAGATTTACTTTAAATGTTATTTTAAGTGATCGTGCTTCATTTAATTTAGGATGCTCCATGTTGTTATTATTATTATTATTATTATTATTATTATTATTATTATTATTATTATTATTATTATTAGGTAGCTCAGTTCGTAGAGCAGCTGGCTACGGACTGAAACGTCCGGGGTTCGATCCCAGGTGGTGACAGGATTTTTTCTCGTTATCAAACTTTCAGAACGGCCCCGAGGTTCACTCAGCCTCCTATAAAATTGAGTACCGGGTCTTTCCCGGGGGTAAAAGGCGGTCAGAGCGTGGTGCCGACCACACAACCTCATTCTAGTGCCGAGGTCATGGAAAGCATGGGGCTCTACCTCCATGCCCCCCAAGTGCCTTCATGGCATGTTACGGGGATACCTTTACCATTTACCTTTTACTAGTGTTATTAGTATTATTATTAATTTATTATTAATTGTATTTTTTATTAATTGTGTTTATTATTGCCATTATTGGCTATAATTAGTTACACACGCATGCAAAAACACATCAAGGCAAATTACTCGTTTCTATAGCCTACGGTTTGGCACGTAGTACTATAAATGAAATTGGATTTTTTTTTTTTAGATATTTGTTGATATTTAAATATTCAAATACCATCTATAAAACCATGAACATCTCCAAGGCATTTCTTATAATAAAATAAAATCTTTAAAAAGTTGTTGAAAATTCTAAAAATAAATAAATAAAAATATAAATCTAAGAAAATATCTTGATTGAAATATTGGAATAACATCTGTACCACAGTGAACATCTCGGAAAAAGGCTCTGCTAATAATTATTTGTAACAAAATCACTTTGAGAATCTCCATAATAGACAGATATAAAAACAAATTAAAGCAAAGGTTATGATACACATAATAATATAAAAAACAATAGAATAATGATAGAAATAGAATAACTCTTCTCGGGTTCTCAGCCAGGTGAGTTGGAGATTAGCTTCCAAGCTTTCGACGGCTAGCTCTGCCATCTTCTTCAGGGACGAAGTGATGTGGGACCACGTCTAGCCGGTATATATGCAAAAGTAGGGCTTCCCGCTGCGGGCCAATCAGGAGCTAGTTCCTAGTCCCGACCGCCAGGCGCATTCTGGTTGGTGGACACGTCAGCCATTCCGGAGCTACTTGCTGGTCCCGACTGTCTGCCGTGTGCTGGTGGTCTAAGCGTATTGATGGCAGGTTTCCATGCCGTACTCAGCTGTAGACCCCCGTCTCTGTTGAAATTATTGCCATCTAGCTGGATTTCGATGGCTTCCTTGATAACTAAGTCCCAGTAACCTGATGTCTTGTCCAAGATGGTGGTGGCGCTGAAATCTATCTTGTGGCCAGTTTCTAGGCTGTGTTGGGCTACTGCAGACTTATCAGGATAATATAGTCTTATGCTGCGTTGATGTTCCTTGCAGCGTGCCATAATGGTGCGTCCCGTCTGCCCGATGTAGCATTTCCCACACTCACAAAGTATTCTGTAGACACCAGGTGTCCTGAGACCAAGGTCGTCCTTAACTGGTCTCAGCAAGTTCTGGATCTTTGTGGTCCCACATCACTTCGTCCCTGAAGAAGATGGCAGAGCTAGCCGTCGAAAGCTTGGAAGCTAATCTCCAACTCACCTGGCTGAGAACCCGAGAAGAGTTATTCTACATCAAACGCCGGGAAAGCCTCAAGTCATATAATGATAGAAATAACAGAAAATAAAATAATTTAGGAGACAAAATCAACATATACAAAATTAAGCCACAAATTGAATTTCAAATCCTGTAATTTTCATCACATTGGAGTAACAAGATCACCCTACTTCAATCCTGCGGACAACTTCTTAAAGTAAAATAACTATTTGTGTTATTCATATTTCAAAATATTAGTAGACGTATAAATACAAGGAATTTCAAAAATAAATATTAAAAACAATGCAAATAATATTGAAAAATCTTCACAGGGGTAATTCTATTACACCCTCTTGGCAGAAGGAGGATTAAGGAATGTCTGCGACATGCTAACCACATGACAAGTGGCCGCGCTACTTACTAATAACCAGGCTTCGCATTTTTGTCACACTGAATTTATCGAGAAATGTAGGCTTGTACGGAGGGAATTCAAATGTCTGCCGCTCACTGCATAAGTGGCGGTACAGTAGGCCTAATGTGAATGTAAATAATGGAGCATATCATGACAAGACTGCAACTTAATTTTAATGGTTTGCACAATCGAAACATTGTAAGTTTGTGGGTAGTTAGTTGCCAATTGCCTCCTTTCTTTCTTATTTCTGATGTTAATATCTGTCTTTGTTGCTTCACACCTGTACATTTGTATATGAGGTGGCTGACTGTCTTTGGTCCGGTGTTACATAGGAGCTATTCCATCTCAAATCGACCGAAATGTAGAGAAAATTGACCTTACAATTTCCAAATACAATAAAACTTTTTTGTACGTAGAGAACTGCGATACAGTGCTTTGTGCAAAGTTTGAGGCGTCAGAACTTCATAGTGTTTAAATTAAAAATATTTAAATTTATCGTATTTTCATAAAATTAGCAACTTTAAACTGTTGTGGCTCCGAAACCCTTTCACCCAGTGATCAAAATCATGGTTTATTTTGATGCTGAGAAATTAAAGTTTATATTGACATATAAACACACTTTCTTACTTTTTATGGAAATGGAGAAATTTAGATTTTTCCTCATTAAGACGCCTTTGCCTAGGAAAAAATATTTTTAAAATATATAGTTAGATTCCGCATTGAAAGTACAAATAAACACATATTTTTTACTGATGGTATGTTAAAATATTGAAAGTATCAAATGAAGAAAATAAATAGTACGCGCGTGAACTAACCAGCTGACTGTGAGACGGGAGATAGCCGAGGTAAGCAAGGCCAGGAGACAAACACGTGATGTGTCGTCTAGCAGTCATGGCTGTGCTAGCTTTATCACAGGTTTTCATAAACACAGGAGAAAATGACCCCCAACGCTCGCTTATCTTCAGCTCTCGGCCAATGCGTGTGGTACTGCGCCGTTCAAGTCTAGGCGTGTGAAAATAATCTATTTAATACCCTCGAAACTTATTGCCGTATCACTAAGCAAACAATGCCGAATCCCTCTTAATAATGCAAGGTTTTTTTTTCTCAATATTTTTTTTTACATTTTTACAAATTGGCAAAAAGCCTAAAAGTAAGTAAAATCAGATTATCTGTCTCTCTGTGTACAATAAAAATAAGGATCACTTTTTGACATAACCTACCAAATGTCAGCTTCAAAATAAGCTCTCGTTCAATGTTCTGCAGTAAATAGTTCCAGAGTTCTGAGCGCTGAAAGAGGCTTGTTAAATTTGTCACTCAATAACACGAAAACCGTCCGATTTTCGATAGTATATTTTTTAAATGCACTCCCCTCAGCACCTTGTATAAGTAGGGAAAAAATTAGAGCATAAAAATGCGAGGTTTTTTAATGATCGATTTCATATGGAATAACCCATATGCACATTGGATCTTCCGTGGTATAGAATCTGTGCAGATAGATCTAGTTTTACCATGACCTGTCACCATGGCAATGAGTTCAGGTGTTCTGGAAAATTTCAGTTTCAGCCTATCATTAATTGAGGGAAGAAAGATTTACGCATTGCCTCTTTCGTTGTATTGTTCCATCTGTCCTGTTAGTGCTGTAGTTCTATTTCTGTTGCGATCGTGGATTTCGCCATTCTGCTATAAGCTATTTCAGATTCTTCCTCTTCTACAGCTTATTTTGCCAGTCTATCGGCCATCTCGTTGCCAGCGGTTGCTACGTGTGCTTTAATCCAGCTAAAGTACATTATTCACTGGTTTTGCTGGAGGATTTTATGGTATTATGCATCTTTTCTATTAAGGCGGTGTGTTTAGAGTTGTTGTTTAATAATGAAAGCGTTATTTTACTATTTTTGTATAATGCTACTTTATCCCGTTCAGCTTGTGCTCCTGTAGAGCTTTCAGGTTCGCTATTTGCTCCAATTGATTATTTGAGGAGTTTCTATTAAGCTTATATTTCAGTTATTTAAAAGGAGTTTTATTTTGACTATAACACTTTAACTACGTCATACTACTTTTGACCAATAAAACGATACGAAAGGACGTATTTCAACCAATCATGGCTGCTTATCGCATATTTGTATCGCGTCCCTAGCATTTGTTTAATTTTATCGCGTCCCTAGCATTTGTTTATTTTTATCACTACCCTAGCATTTGTTTCTCTGTTTGCCAAAATTTTAAACTGCACTGGTCTGGACGTCAAAGAACGGAACATTACAAACCACTCCAGTCGATGCACAGCAGTTTCAAATATGACTCGCATTGGCTTTCAAGAACAAAAATTCATAAAGATCACTGGTCATAGCTATGCATCTTCCCTAAAACCCTATTTACAAATAAATGAAGAGCACCATTCGGAAATCCTGAATAAGTTGAGGGATACACCATGTACATCAACGAGTTCACTTCTTTTACGCACACGTCCAATATAACATCAACTGAACCACCAACCACTAAAACATTCAAATTTGAAAATTGTACTTTCAGTAATTGTTCCTCTTAAAATTATTCATGTTTATTTTTTATTTCATCATTGTTAATTAAAACGTTTCTTGTTTATTTCATCATCCCTAATTAAAACTTTTCTAACATTTGTTTATATTAGTTAGGTTATGTTATAGCTTCTGCTATATGATATTATGGATAGTCACGTATCAGAAATTGTTTAATGCTAAGATTTATTGAAAATCATCTGTCAAGTGACGTTGATTACTGGGATCCGGATAATTGAAGTGAAATGCAAATGTTTTAATAAAAATGAAACTGAATCAACAAAGTCTTCTTGACCAGTAACCGTCCACAGAGTTGAATGAAGATTCCATAGTTGGCACAACTGATAACAAAAACAGCTAACCATAACACACTACTGCCATCTACTAGCGTAATATTTGTAATGTTGGTATGGTTCAAATTGAAGACAGTTTTGCATTTTCTTAAGTCTGTTAATATTTTATTGTATTGGAGTACTTCGTTACTTCTAATCTTTATATACTTTCTTCTAATCGTGTAATAGTCAATTAAATCCCACTCGAGTTTTGATTTTCTCTAGATAAATCAAAACCTCTAGTAAGATTACTGTTGAAAAATGTTTGCTGCAGCTCCCATCTTTTCGCCTGTTTTGCTTCCATCTGTATATATTTTATAGCATATGCTACAGTCTCTTCAGCGTTTTGAATTTTAAGGGGATAAGTACAGCTTACAGCAGTAACATTTTTGGAAATACTCAACATTTTTTTCCTCCATTACTGTATCTTGTACAATAATGAAAATTGGTAGGTGAAAAAACATCGTCCTTCTGCTATATTAAAAAAAAAATTACGAATTAAAAAATACTTATATATATATTTTTTTTTTCAAAATTAAAATTGTGGTAGTTAACTGTGCAGTGATGAAGCGTTTCTCTCATAACTCATAAACTTGTTAACTTTTTATCTTCTCTCTCTTTTATTTTATTGCTGAAACTCATGTTTACAATATCATGCTCTTTCAACTGCATTCCTTAATAAATAATATATTTTTGCTCGACCATGCCTAAATGTGGTAATTATACACCTGGTAGCAGCCCTTTAATGGACCTCATTAAAGTACACCTATTCATTAAAGTTCAGGTGTTCCACCGATCAGAAAATACCATTGTAGCAATATGAAAGCGCAAGTATCGATTATTCTCGGATATGCAATCGAAAGACAACATTAAATCAATAAATCACCTATATTTGAAATAAAGTCAATTCCGTTACTATAATAATTAGCGTTAATTGTAAATAATATTCAAATAAATTCAATTTGTCATTTCGTTTTTCAATGTCTAATTCAATTTCAAGGTTATATCAAGATTAATGTTTATTTTACTCTGTAGATTATATCAAGATCAATGTCGGAATTTGATTCCCGAAAAAAAAAATCAATACTTTCGCGTCTGCGCACATCTCACAATTTACGAGGTATTGCACAAGGTCAGTTCCGCACCTCAGTTAAGAATAGCATGAATACTCATGAATAATTTCAAGTTAGAAATATGGTCGAGCATAAAACGTCGTATTAAACTTGACTATAACTAATGGTAATTAAGACGCATCGTATGAAAATTATGAAACTAGCTTGCGCTCGTTTCATAAACATACTCGCGTCTTAATTACTACCATTATAGGCTTGTTGCATAATGTACTATTTTTATTTTGTGTTAGAAGAAAATACTGATATCTGTCTATTTCTGTAAATGAATTTTTTTTTTTATCAGACAATCTATCAAAGGTAGAGAAGTGATATTGTACCATTTTGTAGATATGACATGTATTAATACACACTAAAATTTCATCACAGAATGTTCCGTGGTTTTTTAGTTACATGGGAAACGCTTCATTACTGTACAGTGAATTGAATTTTGAAAAAAAAAAATGTAAATATTCCTTTTTTAACTGTAAAAACATTTTTTCATATAGCAGAAGGGCAATGTTTTACACATACTAATTTTCATTATTGTACACGATACAGTAGTGCAGAAAAAAATGTTGAATATTTTCAAAAATTTACTGCTGTATGTTGTACCTAACCCCTTAACCACTTCTGATGGATTGTCCCAGTTTGTGGGCAAAGGAGCGTCGTAGTTTTCATTCTCATGTTAGACTTGGTATAACTTTACTTAACCTGCAATCTTTACTAATAATAAATCTGTATCCAAAATTGTTCTGGTAATTTTCGATTTTCCAAAAATAATTGGTCCTAACATATATAATTAACCACCTTGAAACCGAAAATCACTTTTTTGAAATTTTTGTTTGTATGTCTGTCTGGATGTTTGTTACCTTTTCACGCGATAATGGCTGAACTGATTTATATGAATATTGGAATATAAATTAAGTTCGCTATAACTTAGATTTTAGGCTATATTGCATTCAAAATACTTTACTTAAAAGGGGGGTTATAAGGGGGCCTGAATCAAATAAATCGAAATACCTCGCTTATTATTGCTTTTCATGAAAAATATTACATAAGAAAAGTTTCTTTAACAATAATTTCCGATAAGTTTTATTCTATACAAAATTTTTATAAGAGTGATATTTAATGACATAAATGAGTTTTAAAATTACAATAACAACGCCATCTAAGGCACTGTACTGAAATAAAAACAAATGACTTCGTCTATAAGAGGCCTTGTACAACAACAATCGAAAGCTATTAAACATAGTCTAAGAGAAAATTTCTGTGTTTGTATGAAGTAATATCGGAAGATAATTAATTGTTTAATTATTATTTCACCATTGCAAAGTGTAGTTTCTCTAGATGGACATAATTCTACAATGTTATTACAGTAACTTCTGAAACATATAGCAAGTAATATAAAGTATACACATTAATACTAAATGACATGTCAATCTTCATTAAACTATGGTTGCATGTAATACCAATTAAGAAACATGTTAAAGGAATTGTCATTGCACCAAATAGTGGTCTCTGGACCAAAATGATCGCATTTTAATTATTTAAACACAATTTAAATTAAGTAACATATTAAACGATTTATCCTTCTATCAAACACGAATGTTCCCTGGATCAAACGTCCTATTTTAATTATGTAATTACTTTATATTTATTTCTAAAAGTTGCAGCGGAGCGCACGGGTACGGCTAGTTACTAAATAAATAGGTTGTATCTCTGCTATAGCACATGACGCATCGTATGACACTGCCCTATATGTTTTTGTTTTGTGTGAACGAAACGGTCTCTAATGGTCACGAAATTCTTACTATTTACGTCTTTAAAAAATGACAAGAAATTTGCAGAATCCCAATAATTGCGTTGAACGTTTAAGTAGTTGATGGTTGTGCGGTCGTATGGATTTGGATGTTTGGATGTTATATGTATAAAATAAATTGAAGGAAATTATGAATATAACATTATTATTTTTATTTTTATGTTATGTTGTGTGTTGTTCAGCTCCCACTGTGAAGGAATATGTGCATAGAATATTACAGAAATGGTAACTGATATTTTTACCGAACTGATGCCCATTTAAGTGTTCCAAGTAAAAAGAGAAAAAAATATTTGATTTCTGATTTCAGTAGTTCATCCGTGTTATATTTGGAGTTAACTGTGTGTATTCAATTAGAGATTAATTCAGTGTGAAGAGCTGGAAACTAACGTGGTTACACTCGAGCAGTTTAATTTCTGCTCACAAATCGAGAAGAGCTGAATTCCATTCTCAGGAAAGTGCAAATTCATCTCCCGCACTTTCAGACTACAAGTGTCTTCCTCGTCTCCTATGTCTTAAATGATGACCACGACCACATGCCATACTGATATCAAAACAAGGAATCGAGTCATGTGTCATTGTCTAACTTGGTTACATAAATCCCAAAAATAAAGAAGTGACCATATGACTAAATCTTTTAGGTGGTGAAAATGATAATTCTAGTGATATTTACCAGCACCTCGTATATTCTTGTAGTGTCTCTCTGTTTCTGCTTTTAATTCCACATATTAACTTACTGGCTTTTAAGGAACCCGCAGGTTCATTGCCGCTCTTACATAAGCCCGCCATTGGTCCCTATCCTGAGCAAGATTAATCCAATCCCTATCATTATATCCCACTTCCCTCAAATATATTTTAATAATATCCTTCCAACTACGTCTCGGCCTCCTCAAAGATCTTTTCCCCTCAGGTCCTCCAACTAACATTCTATATGCATTTCTGGATTCGCTCATACGTGCTACATGCCCTGCCCATCTCAAACATCTGGATTTAATGTTCCTAATTATGTCAGATGAAGAATACAATGCGTGCAGTTCTGCGTTGTGTAACATCCTCCATTCTCTTGTAACTTCATCCCTTTTGGCCACAAATATTTTCCTAAGAACCTCATTCTCAAACACCCTTAATCTCTGTTCCTCTCTCAAAGACAGAGTCCAAGTTTTACAACCATACAGAACAACCGGTAATATAACTGTTTTATAAATTCTAACTTTCAGATTTTTTGACAGCAGACTAGATGACAAAAGCTTCTCAACCGAATAATAACAGGCATTTCCCATGTTTATTCAGCGTTTAATTTCCTCCCGAGTGTCATTTATATTTGTTACTGTTGCTCCAAGATATTTGAATTTTTCCACCTCTTCGAAAGATAAATCTCCAATTTTTATATTTCCATTTCGTACAATATTCTCGTCACGAGACATAATCATATACTTTGTCTTTTCGGGATTTACTTCCAAACTTATCCCTTTACTTGCTTCCAGTAAAATTCCCGTGTTTTCCCTAATCGTTTGTGGATTTTCTCCTAACATATTCATGTCATCCGCATAGACAAGCAGCTGATGTAACCCGTTCAATTCTAAACCCTCTCTGTTATCCTGGACTTTCCTAATGGCATACTCTAGAACAAAGTTAAAAAGTAAAGGTGATAGTGCATCTCCCCGCCTTAGCCCACAGTGAATTGGAAAAGCATCAGATAGAAACTGGCCTATACCGACTCTGCTGTAAGTTTCACTAAGACACATTTTTAATTAATTGAACTAGTTTCTTGGGATTACCAAATTCAATAAGAATATTATATAAAACTTCACTCTTAACTGAGTCATATGCCTTTTTGAAATCTATGAATAACTACCTATAAAAATGCACTCTATAAAAAATATCTCGATTTATACTCTGCTTTTTGTATACCATGCTATTTCTAAAAATTATGAAGTAATTCTTCACGATTTTTTGGTAACCTTAGGCTATTTAGAATGTTCTTAACATCTCTAGTTCCCTCCCAAAACTTGATGGCAGTTCATAACGTGGAATCTGTATCAATCAATCCGTGGCGCGAAGAGCCCATGAAAGCCCAAGGCCAACCGGCCGTCTGCTGGCTTCACATCCACGTACAGTACCTCAGCAGATTTGAACGATCATCCAACAAGAATAGATATATCGTGTGGCCAGCATGATGATTCCCCCGATGATTGAAACCGGATTTCACTATGTATCGTAGCTCCCACAAATTGATCACGATGCTAGGTGGGCATCGGTACCATACATCACTAGTACGTCCAGTAATGGAATATGGTGCTGCATGTTTGGATCCTTACAGATTAGAACATATTAAGACACTGGAAAAGATTAAAAACGGGCTCTCAAGTGTTGTCGTAATAATTCACCATTAAAATGGGACACACTCACGGACCGGAGAAAGCGAATTCGATTATGCGCACTGTTCAAAACATACAGAGGTGAGCCTGCCTGGAGAGAAATAAAAAATAGGTTGCAGCCGCCAAATTACTCTTCAAGGAACGACCATTCATATAAATTGAGGGAAAGAAGACAGAGGACGGACACTGGAAAGTTTTCTTTTCTCAATCGTACTATCAGGGACTGGAATGCTTTACCTGCAGACTTACTAAATGCTTTACCAACAATCAAAAATGCATTAAAAAATAGGCTTAAGGACCTTACTAATAGACGGTAGTATATTATACACACTAGTTAAAGAGTGTAATTGATATCTTGTTATTTCAAGTGTTCTAGCAGTGAGGAAGTGTGTTGTGTCAGTGAAGTGTGTAGTGTCAGTGCAGTCTATTGTGTAAGTGAAGTGTGTTGGTGTCAGTGAAGTGGCTGTGCTAAGTATTTGAACAGTGAAATGGTTAGAAGTGTTAGTGAAATCAGGTAGAATCAGTGGAGTGAGTGAGTTGACAGCGAAATAAGTGTAGTGCCGAAAGGTACTTGTGCAGGTATGAACCTGTCACACTCGTGGGTCTTAGTTCGAGCTTAGGGTTAAGATGCAAATTAGATTTACTTTAAATGTTGTTTTAAGTGACCATGCTTCATTTTAATTTAGGATGCTCTTTCTTATTATTTTATTATTATTATTATTATTATTATTATTATTATTATTATTATTAGTATTATTAATTATTGTTTTTTATTAGTTGTGTTTATTATTAATTGTCATTATTGAGTGTAATTAGTCACCACTGCCACCGGGTATACCCATTTGCAGTGTGAATACATACATACATACATACATACATACATACATACATACATACATACATACATACACTGTTCAAAATTCCATGAGAAAATTTCTTCTCTCGTGTGGAATCAGATACTGTATATACCAACCCCGTAGCGTGTTGTTCATTAAGAAGTGAGCAGTTCCCACTTCCTTCTGAGACCTGCTTTATAATCGTTGCCATAGTGACAAGCCTTATCAAGAGTTGAGGACGGAATAATAGCGTGGTATACATAAATTGTTTTAATTTATTGTAATAGCATGAAGTAATGGATTTTTTGCATGCACGCAACCAACGTTTTTGCTTTCTTAGCTCATGGAAGTCAAGCGTATGTTACTTTCCAGCTAGAAATACATCACACCTGACCGGGGTTTCATCCAGAGACGGATGTGGTAGCCACTACAGCTGTGTGAACAAATTAATAACAGATTTTGAAAGCGATATCGAATTAGAGTATTAAAATCAATTGGAGTTTTATCCTTTTCGTAGAATATCACAAAGAAGAAGACAGTACGGTGAAACATAACCCATGAATATCCAGTGAATCCCGTCTGCTATAATGTTGCTCGAGGGAGGTAAAGTAACATGGCCAGTTTTAGAGGTGTGCGTGCATGTAGGGAGGAAATTCCTTACGGCCACCAATAGAATAACATTGAAATCCAATTTAACAATATTTTAATATAAGGTTTGACGGTGAAATAGGAATATCACATCGTTAAAACTTATAGTAGAGCATTCACAGTATTAAAAATTAATATTTAATAAAATAATACTCTATTATAATTTTTGCAACTGTTACATCTTCTGTTAGTATTTAAGCGACACTCTGTAATTTTTTCAGATGTTGAAGTTGATGGAACCAAAATAAATGTAAAGAGAGAAAATGTACGCGGACTTAATTTAATTATTAATCCTGGGAGCAGAACTAAAAAGCCTCAATGAAGAAATGTAACATCCAAAAGAATTGTTTTAACACAGTTGATTTTATATAATAATTGTTGTTAGTGAATTAATATCCATTTGAAATATTTGAAAGTTTGAATGAATGTAATATTGCATTTAAATTTCTTCGTGAATTTAGAGAAATAACGGAAGTTCAAACTAAAAAAAAATCTTATCATTTCCATGTTTCCCTTCAAATTAATGAAACAAGCAAAAATATTAAAGTCAATAATAATAAATTTAGCTCCCCATATGAAAAGGTTGCCAGATTTGACAAAGTGTATTACATATAATTTGGAAACACACCTAAAAGGTAAAATGATATGCATTTGAAACGGTTAGGGAATCAAATATACAAAATATCAGAAAAATTTACACCTAAGTAACGTTTGTGCTCATTTACAGTTAAGAAAGGGGGGAAAAATATGAAGAGTGCGCGGGAAAAACGATGAATGTCACATTTCTGTTAAGGATTAGATAATGATCTAATTGAGTCTGTAACTGCAAGATGTAGTGCTGTTTCTATAGAAAATAAAGAAAAGGATTACTGTATTCGTGGTGATAATTCTCCTTTTTACCATTTTTCATAAGAACAACATTAAATTTCGCAGTAATCCATTGAATTAGATAATGACATCAACCTTAACAAAAGTGTGACGTTCATCGTTTTTCCCGCGAACTCTTCATATCATCAGATACACCGCGAGAAAAATAATAGTACGGATTTATTGGGATTGATATCTAAACCAATCAACAGCCATCGGTTAAGATAACTTGAAATTTCCATTATCATTCCCATACAAATGATTTCTCAATATCTGAACCGATCCTTTGAGGGCACTAATGGCTATTTCCTTCACAATGCTGTGTGTTAGCCCTAGGATTTTACATTTGTTGGCAAAGAAGGAGGGTATGGTACCTCGTGCTCCCACCATCACACCTATCACATCAATGTGGGACAGGCTATATTTATCTTTATAGAACGGGATTGTTGGTTCATAGATCCGTTTCTTTTCACTGTCCACCTCATGCGGTTGATCTGCATGGTACTGGGTTCTTTAATGAGCTGATAAATTACAAAATTTTGCACAGTCGCATTACAGAAACTGGCCCATTAAAAAACTTGAAATTTATTGCAAAAATTCTGATGTCATCATTTTCCAATGTCATTATAGTTTTCACAATTCTTTTATATTACCAGTTAGTGCAGCATCAGGTAAAAGGAGTTTTTCGCATCTCAAATTTAAAAAAAAATTCAGTTCATTAAGAACATCAGTGACTGGAGGGGTTTGAGGGGACAGGGTAGTGATTATATGATATATTGTGCAAGGTATGTCTGCAGATAGCCCTTTAAGTGGCCTCTTTAAATCTGAGCGGCTTATGTAATTCAATTTTTTTTTAAATGCAATTTCTCGTAAGTTGATATTTCTCAAACTTAAGTGCAATTTTGTCTGAAACTTCCTGATCTATTTACATGAAATTTTTACAGTGTTTTCTGCAGCATATGTTCTACAAAGTATACATGCGGGTTTAAGAATATCACACACATAACATATATGTCAATGATATTACATCTCTTGTAAGGCATTGTAACTATCACTTGCATGCTGACGATCTTCAATGCTACATCTCTTCCCGCTTAGACCGAGTAAATGACGCTATAGATAAATTGAACGAAGACATTGACTCGATTGTGACATGGACAAAGAAATTCCATCTTGAAATCAATCCTGGAAAGACACAAGCAATTATATTAGGACACAAACGGCAAACCGACGCTGTAAAGCACCTCGACATTTCCCCCGTTAAAGTAAGTACAGTGCATATCCCTTTCAGTTCTTCGGTAAAAAATCTTGGCATTCACATGGATAATAATCTCAACTGGGACATGCTAATCACAGAAACCTGCAGAAAAGTATATTCTATTATCCATGTGCTAAAAAGGATAAATGTTCATCTCCCCTCTTGCTTAAAAAAGTCCCTTGTGCAGACGCTTGTATTTCCCTATTTTGACTATGCTGACATTTTACTGACTGACCTTTCCAGCGACAACAAAACGAAACTTCAACGTGCTCATAATTTGTGTGTACGTTTTGTAAGCAATATTCGTAAATATGATCATATTACCCCATCCCTGGAAACAATAGGTTGGCTTAAACTAGATAAGAAAAGAAATTTACATTCACTTCTCCTTCTCTTCGAAATCTTGAACTCTTCTATTCCTTCGTACCTGTCGTCTCGCTTGACTTACCTTTCTTCCCACCATAATCTGAACACACGCTCTCGCCATGAAACAATACTAACAATACCATCCCATCGCACCTCCTCATACTCATCTTCTTTCACAATAGCCCTGCCAAGACTCTGGAATTCGCTACCTTCTAGCATCAGGGACTGTCGAAATAAAATTGAATTCAAACGAAAACTTACTAGGCACTTGATCAGTAATTGATTTCTTGAAAATAGTTTCTTTAATCTATCACAAAATATTTCAATATTCAGTAATCTCATCACTATAAAATTTTGTTATTCCAGATTTAGTTTGTAATTCAGTAAATAAAAATATTCTTTGTTTCTCTGTGATAAATTATCTAGCTTTAATTATTCAGGTAATCTTTTCGTACTTTGATTTTATTGTAATTGTAAATTTAATAGTAATTGTAATGTTATTTGTAATTGTAATTGTAAATTTAATACTAATTGTAATTTTATTGTTGATATTGTAGTTGGAATCTCCTGGTAGAGGGGCAGAGAAGGCCTGACGGCCTTATCTCTACCAGGTTAAATAAATAAATACTAATGCTAATAACATGAGGAAAAAATATATGGATTGAAAAAATGGCAAGAATTAATCAAAATTCAAGTTTCTTTCTTTTTCACTAAGAGTGAAATATTTAACTAAATTTTGCTTTACAATTTACAATATACATTACTAGATACTTACTTATTTACTTACTTACTTACTTACTTACTTACCTACTTACTTACTGGCTTTTAAGGAACCCGGAGGTTCATTGCCGCCCTCACATAAGCCCGCCATCGGTCCCTATCCTGAGCAAGATTAATCCAGTCTCTACCATCATATCTCACCTCCCTCAAATCCATTTTAATATTATCTTCCCATCTACGTCTCGGCCTCCCTAAAGGTCTTTCTCCCTCCGGCACATTACTAGATAACTTAAAAAATACAAGGTATATGAGTGAATACTGTAGCAATTAATGCGCACCTGTATAATTACTACATTTAGCAAAGTGGGAAAACAGGTTATCAGTTAGGGCCTTTCTTTTACACTTGAATAAGAAACTAAATACTTGTCTTTTATATCACTGAATTCAGAATGATTCATTGTATAACCATGGAAAATTTTATTCTGCTCTGAACACCAAAAAGCCTAGAAATATTGAACTGAAGTGTTATACTGAAATTTTTAATCGCACTGGCATCACTACCCTCGCCCCTTCATAAGCTAAATTGTCAACTATTCTAACTTAATGGTTAAAAGTGCATATATTATGGATTTTCCTTCATCATTTACATAATACAGTCACAAAACCAGGATAATAGCCCCTATAGGGTGAGTAGGTTGTGAATTTACCTCCGGTCTGCATTGTTAAAGCAGGCTAATGATCTCTAGCACCCATTTTCATAACAGCTCAGACCTGGCCCTATACCTTATTAGCATTTCATTCCAATCATACTGATTTAAATTATCACTGACTACATTGTTACTTCTTTCTTTTAGACATCATCCTGATAGTGCTGTATTTTCAAAATTGTCTCATAATAATCTCTTTCTATTACCTAATATTATTTGAAATATATTAACATTCTATGTATTTTAGCTTGATTCTGCTACACAGTTTATTTCAGTGTTTAATTAATAGTTCATAGTATTTTGTTGTTTAATTCGTAAATAACTCTTGCATACATGTAACTCTCATCTGAATCAAATTGTTGAATTCTTTGTAAGTTCATACATATGTATATATACAGGGACATCATTTTATTTTTACTTCAATTTTTATTGTACCTGAGTTTTTTAATGTACTTCACTCCCACCCCTTCTACTAAGGAAGTTCCAACTCCACACAGAACCAAGACCGCAGATAGTAAGCAGTACTGAGTTACTGAGTATAGTACGTTCCAGAAATATGTTCGCGTTTTCCAGTGACGAAAGAGCTTTCAATATTGAATCATATTTTCGCACAGGTACTGTCCATTTGCCTACGTCGCATCCCGATTTCCCCCACCTGCTTCTGCTCGCCCCTCTGTAAAAGCTGTCTTAGCTCTTTTCTGAAAACATTAATTTCTCTTAGGAATTGGACGTTTACGTAATATAATACAGCTGTTTAATTTAACTTAAATAAAAGGGCCTCGTTAAGTAATTAACTGTCACGTGGTTTCCTCCCTTTCTACAATCCTGCGGCATAACCACTTGGACGGACAGTAGATAGCATGTCTGAGTAATTTTATATTTTCGGGTCGGGCAGAAGTGAAGATTGAATTCACAGTACGTAGAGTAGGTACAGAATTATTTCAACATGAGTTATTAGTACGAAGGACGAAACTGGCAATTGGAATTAGATGCAATAGTCTATAGTGCGATAATATGCACAAAAGAACTGAAGCCTGTATCGAAATGAACGGCCACCATTTTCAAAATTGTGTTTAAATATTCATATTATGATTATTTTTCAATTTAACTTCTTTCTCTATATTGTACGCTAATGTGCTGTAGACAGTATAATATACACTGCATAATGAATACGTTCGCATGGATAACTCAGTTCGTGAGTAAAAACACTTATTCTTAATACAGTACTGCACTTTGATTAAAGAAAAACCTAATGAAAATTATCAAACTCAAAATCGCGATATTTCCTAGTTTACGTAAATGGATGAACTAATTTTCTTCCTTCCTATACCTAGTAGAGTGATTTGTGTTTTACGCCAGTATCATCTAACTCCAGTATTGGAGGGGGGAGCAAGCGGTGTTTCCGGTTCTCTAAAGATATAGACAGGTTAATATTAAAAATGTTAGTAAAAATAAAATGAGGTCCCTTTACTTTTTGCTGGTTGAGTGGAAGAGAAGACCTTACGGCCTTAATTCTGCCTGCTAAAATAAATTATTACTATTATTATTATTATTATTATTATTATTATTATTATTATTATTATTATTATTATTATTATTATAAAAGGCTCTCATAGCATAACACTAAATATTTGCGCAGTGTAGTTGCCCGAAAGGTTTTGTCTCAGTGCATTTTTCTATAATTGTATTTGGAATATTAAAATCGATAGAGGGAATACTTTTGGTAAAAGATAAGACTATTCCGAGACGGTGATAAGGTGCGAATGGAGACGTAAATTGAAAACTTCAGGAGAAAAAAACTTCTTACAGGAAATAAAACTGAGTCCTTTCAAGCCAAGAGAACTGCAATCAACTGAAAATTCAGGTTCGGTTTAATTCTTATTCTTGCAGTGCAGGAAGACAAATGCAAGGCATTATTTTATAATTGTCTAGTACTGTAATGATTACCATATGTTCAGTTGGGTGCAAAAGTCACGAGTTCAAATCCGGTTGAAGTAAGTGTCTTTTTTTAAGAGATATAAACATTCTTAACGCGGTGTCTTTAGCATGGAGATTTCGCCGGGGAATTTCGTATCGTGGATTTTAAGTGCAAAAAAACCTCTTTTCAGATGGAGACTGTCCAGAAAGAATTACCGGATGTTTACCAGCTCACATTTCCTACGTCACGAACAGATGTGTCGGAAAGATCTCTGATTAGGAAAGGAAGGGAAATCGTCTCCGACTAACGTTTATAAACGTTTGTAAGAGTTTTACGAGATTGTTAAAGTTTCCGGAGAAAATAACATTTGCATTGTCTATGTCAGATATCGATATTTAGGACGCGGTCAAAATGCGTTCTTTAGAACTGGCGTGTTCTCAGTTGTTCTATCCCTCATATGGATTTTATTTTATGATCTCTAATAAAATTTAATATCAACTAAATATCTTTATGCTCGACCATGCCGAAATGTAGTAATTATACACCTGGTAGCATATCTTTAATACATGTCATTAAAGTACACCTACTCATTAAAGGTCAGGTCTTTCAGCCAATGACGACTCAGGTTACAACTGTTCAGCCAATGACAGGTCAGCTTTCTACCGTTATAAAACCGCAAGTATCGATTATTCTCGGAAATGCAATAGAAAGAGAATTAGTGAAAAGTCACGGAGGCTGGAAATCTAATACTGTCGCAGAAGGTTATGTTCTGTTACTATAATAATTAGCGTTAATTGTAAATAATATTCAAATAAATTCAATTTTTCATCTCGTTTTTCAATGTCTAATTTTATTTCAATGTTATCTCTGTAGGTTGTTATGGCCTAGCAAGGTCAATGTGGACATCTGTTCCTCGGAAAAAATCAATACTTTAGCGTCTGCGCACATCTCACAACAGGTCAGATACAATAAAATTAATAATATGAAGTTATAAATATGGTCGAGCATAAAAAGTCGTATGAAACTCGCCTATAATGGTAATTAAGAAGCTCGTATAAAAATTATGAAACTCGCTTGCGCTCGTTTCATAAATATCCATACTCACTTCTTAATTACCTTCATTATAGGCTCGTTGCATAACGTACTATTTCATCATCACCATAGCTACGAACAATAATATTCTTATGATGCAAGTATTCAGCAGTTATCACGCCATCAGTCAACAAAATCACTGCCCTCTAGGTAAAATATTTCATAATCTGTTTGCTTCTTGGTCCACAATCTCCTTAGCTCAGTCGGCAAGTAGAACGTGACTTCTCAACCCAGACGTCAGGGTTCGTTGACGTTTAGCATACAAAGTAAATAAGAAAAGTATGTTTGCTACGATCACTGTAGAAAAGCTGAAGGTATAAAATACCGACCATTGTCTTAGTGGAATCTTCCTTTGCACTTCCCTTCGTGTAGTCTACGGGTCAAAATAACTTGAATTGTATTTACACGCTTTATAGTATTAAAAGTAATTGCATTAAACGATACAAATCTCAAGATGTCAAGGTGGCAAACATGTACTATATAATTGTCCAGTCTTTTGCCGTGAAAGATACGAGTTTGAGTTGTTACTGAAGGCTTTAAATTATACATTTACCACGCCGTTAACCATATACTTACCAACTCTAAATCATATAATTATTTCATGTCCTTCTTGAATAGAATATTCTTGAAACTGTAAAATGTTAAATTATTCTGGGGAAAAATCGTATTAGTTCTAATCAACTATTATGAAACTGTAAGTCTTCAATCTCGCATACTATTGTATTATTGGTTTTCATTATTTATTTATTTATTAATTTATTTTTAATTATGTATTTAATTTCTATTTTTGAGCCATTTCTTGTAATACCTCCTTATTGCCAATTGCATTTAATTCGTAAATTTGAAGTCATCTCGTAATGTAGCTATTTATTGCTTTTAAAATAATGTGTTTAATAAATATTTCATTTTTATTTATATATATTTCTTCCTATAACCATTACAGGTTGCCACTGACAAAGAGTACCATGATACAATAAGTATAGAGAATTCCCTTGAGGCTTTATGAAACACATTTTGTTGTTACAGTGAAAAATAACAAAATGAAATAGATTGAAACACAAAATAATATAAAAATAACGTCAATAAGATATGAATTACAGTCATGGTCCCTTTGAATGATCCCTGAAAATAGCTATTAATCCTTTGCGTGTTTGTTTTTAAAACAATGTGTTTAATCTGTTAATACAGTCAGTGTATTGTTATTAGTATCTCTTTGTTGTTACCTATTGCTTTAAAAAGAATGTGTTTAACTTGTAATCGTAAGTCATTTTTTCTACTATTCCTTTACTGTTTACATTTGTTTTTAAATCTTTTGTATTGCCCCTACCATTATATATTGCCCTTCAAGAATTTCGTTATTCGTTAGTTGTAAGTCATTACTTGTCTTATTATTTTAATTATTGTACTTGTTCCTGAATCACGTATGTAACTTGTAACTGTAAATCATTGCTTGTAATATCTCTTTATTACTCTTAACTGTTCCATTGTTCATGAATTAAGTATTAATTGGAAAGTGAAAGTCAAACTTTGTTATATTAATCTACTATTGGTTATCTTTTTAGGTCGTGCATTTACTCTGAAACGGTTAGACATTCTTGTATACATTTTGCATTGATTATTCCTCAAACATCTCATTAATCCTTAACAGGATCCGTTCTTTCATTAAGGTGCATTCTTCTACATAATTCATGTGAATTGTAACTGTGACCACTATTTTATATTATAACTTTACTATTGTTTATTGGTTATAAAATATGTATTTTGATGCCAACTATAACCCTAATATACCTCAGGGTGAAATAGGGTTTATTAAATTGGATAAAAAAAACGATACATATATAATATTCAATACTTACTCTCCTGATTTAATGCAGAAGGAATTGCATTTTACTTGTATGAAGAATTTGCTCTTGGAATAAACCATTTCTTTCTTCTTACACTAGAAGCTACTAATTGCATCAAAACTAATGGCATATAGTCTTAAATTTGTTCATGTCCTGTATTTTTTCGTCTTATTTCAAAACTTCTTTATTCACATTGGTCAAAAAACACAATCACGTATGGGCCGGATAGTTTTTCTTTCCAGTAGGAGGTGCACCTTGTACGAAAATGTTTCTCGATAATAATTCAATACAAGAATTGAGACACAGGATTCTAACATGACCTACCTTGTTGCATATTCCAGTAAGCACTTACAATGGTTTTGTTGCCAGTAAATACAATTTAAGAAGTGTCTCTTATTCATTAGTGATTAACTACGAGGCACTTCCAGAATGTAAGTTTCCCTGGGACCGTTTACAGAAAGAATCACAATTTTATGGAACGATTTATTGGAACAGATACAGCAATATTGCTTAGATATTTTTCAACATATTTCACACCAGAATTGAGACATTTGTCATACCGTGGGCTGTCACACATGGTTCCGATCCAAGGGATACAAAAGTTGATCCCACGGTATGACGGTCTCAATTCCAGTGGGGAATATGTTGAAAAATAGCTCAACAATTGCCGTATCTGTTCTGATAAGTGTTTCCATGAAATTGTGTTTCCTTTTTATAAACGGTCCCATGGAAACCTACTTTCTGGACGGCCCTCGTATAATATAATTTTATATATTATATACAGAGTAAACAGTAAATAATGTCATTAAGTTGAAGAGATTATTCTTTGAGGTATTTCAAACAGAAACGTTTAATACAATTTTACATGTTTTTGTTTCTTTTAAGATATAAAAATAGTTTTATATTAATCATTTTGTTCACACCTGTGGAGTAACGGTTAGCGCGTCTGGTCGCCCGGGTTCGATTCCCAGTCGGGGAAAGTTACCTGGTTGTGGTTATTCCGGGGTTTTCCCTCAACCCATTACGAGCAAATGCTGGGTAACTTTCGGTGTTGGACCCCGGACTCATTTCACCGGCATTATCACCTTCATCTCATTCAGACGCTAATACAGCGTCGTAAAATAACTTACACAAAAAAATTAAACATTTCATAGCACGTTTTGGGAAAGCCATTGATAGAAATCACAAAACGCTAAGTCAATTTAAGAGAGCAGTGTATTATGTCAATACGTGATTTATATAATTGTATTTTTATCCTGTGAATATGCAGAAATTTGATCCGAAAAAATATACCGTTTTAAAAATTCCTTTTTAGAATGAAGACTTACATTTGTTCGGATCAAATTTCATCACATCAAAGGACAAAACTACAATTTTTTCAATCATTTATTAGTCTATCATAATACACTGCTGTCTTAAATTGATTGAGAATATTGGGATTTTAATCAATAGCTTTCCCAAAACAGGCTATGAAATAGTTCATATAAAATAGGCTAATTTTTATCTCGGAAAGAAAGCAAAACGAACGAAATTATATTAAAATTTTTTGTTTGAAATATCTCAATGAATAAACCACTGAAATTAATTATATTACTTACGGTTAATACTGCATAATAAATTATGTTATAGAATAATATAGGCCTATCTGTACTAATAATAAATCTGTAGCCGAAGGTTTACTGGTAATTTTCGATTTTCCAAAAATAATTGATCCTAACATATATAATTAGCCGCCCTAAAACCGAAAATCGCTTTTTTGAAATTTTTGTTTGTATATATGTCTGTCTGTCTGTCTGGATGTTTGTTACCTTTTCACGCGATAATGGCTGAACCGATATATATGAAAATTGGAATATAAATTAAGTTCGTTGTAACTTAGAATTTAGGCTATATGGTATTCAAAATATTTTATTTAAAGGGGGTTATAAGGGGGTTTGAATTAAACAAATCGAAATATCTCCCTTATTATTAATTTTCATGAAAAATACTACATAACAAAAGTTTCTTTAAAAATGATTTCCGATAAGTTTTATTCTATGCAAAAGTTTGATAGGACTGATATTTAATGAGATAAATGAGTTTCAAAATTACTATAACAACGCCATCTAAGGCGGTGTAATGAAATAAAAAAACAAATAACTTCGTCTGTAAGGGGCCTTGGACAACAACAATCGAAAGCTATGGAACATAGCCTACAGAGAATGTTTCTGTGTTTGTATGAAGTAATATCTGAAGCTAAATTAACCGATTTGTATAATTAATTATTAATTCACTATTGGAAAGTGTAGTTTCTCTAGATGGACATAATGCTATAATGTTATTACCAGGGAAAGGATTTATATGTAAATACATATTTACTTATAAAGCTAATATAATTTATATTTTGCATTATCTTTATGTTTCACAATGTGTAGGGTTGAAAAATCCTACTTTTATTTTCCATATTTTTCCATATTTTAGAGTTTAGTACATATTTTCGTTAATTTCCATATATTTTCCATATTTCATATAAAACAGTCCATATTATATTAGGTTTAACAATAAAACAAAACAAAATTCCATTAACTTTTAAAAATACATTTCAACAATAGAGATTTAAACACATGTTCAGTAATCCCTTTAACATCAGAGTTATTTGAAAATTAGCAGTCCTATCAACAATGGGAAAGTAAGTTACAAAACTGTATTAATTTAATTTAAAATTTTTAACAGACTTCAGTTGTGCAGCTCAACAGTTAAATGCCAGTCAGAGTACACATAGGTTCAGTTTTGTAAATCATACTATAAAGACGGTAAATATGCCAAAAGTACGTCATTCAGTCAATTTAAAATCAAAACTAACAAGTTACATTTCAGAATTTAAAGAAGATGGTTTATCAACTGACAATAAAATATTATTTTGTAATTTGTGTCAGTGTGCAGTATCATCTACACAAAAGTTCCTGGTGCAACAACACATTACAACTAGTAAACATCAGGCCAACAAACAACTAAATTCCAAGCAGAGACAATTGTTTTTAACACAACCAACAACATCGAATGTAAGATCTGAGTTTAACATCGACCTGTGCCGTTCTCTCATCTCTGCTGATATTCCTCTCTACAAACTAAAGAATAAGGTCTTCAGGGAATTCCTTGAAAAATATACTCAACATACAATCCCGGATGAGTCAACACTTAGGAAGACGTATGCTCCATCCATCTACGATGAGACAATACAGAAGATAAGAGATGAAATTAAAGATAGTTCAATTTGGGTTTCCATTGATGAGACTCCCGACAAAGAAGGTAGACTTGTTGGTAATGTAGTTATCGGTTTGTTAAGTGAACAATATTCTGAACGAATTCTTTTACATTTTGATGTTCTAGAAAAGTGCAATAACAAAACTATAGTTAAACTGTTCAACGAAGCTATGGGTATCCTGTGGCCAAAGGGTATTATGTACGATAATGTGTTATTCTTTATTAGCGATGCTGCCCCTTATATGGTCAAAGCTGGACAAGCATTATCTGTTGTATATCCTAAATTGACTCATTTTACTTGTGTGGCGCATGCATTTCATCGTGTGGCAGAAGTGGTCAGAGACAATTTCCCTAAAGTAGATTTGTTGATTTCATCAGTGAAAAAAGTATTTCTCAAAGCTCCCAGTAGAGTTAACGTGTTGAAAGAAATGTACCCTGAAATTCCATTGCCACCAAAGCCAATTTTAACTAGATGGGGTACATGGCTAGAAGCAGTTGAATATTATGCCGAACATATAGACTCTATTAACAATGTTCTCCTTGCATTGGACTCTGAAGATGCAGTCTCAATTGATACTGCGAAAACAGTTACCTGTGACATAAGTGTGAAGAATGACTTAGCTCACATTCAGCATACATTTTCATGCATCATAAAAACGCTCAAAAGTCTCCAAAATAGGCACCTTTCACTATCTGAAAGTTTTGAAATTATAAATAGTACTGTGGAACAACTGAATCGTGGTAGAGGTAAAGTTGCAGATGCAGTAAGAGCTAAGGTGGACACTGTACTTTCAAAAAACCCTGGATATGAAGAACTACAAAAGGTTGTTGCTGTGATGAGTGGTGAATCAACAGTGAAGATTAACTTGGACTTATCCCCAGCAGACATTGTGAAATTGAATTATGTACCAGTTACTTCTTGTGACGTCGAACGCTCTTTTAGTCAGTATAAATCTATCCTCAGAGACAATAGAAGAAGATTCACTTTTCAGCACTTGAAAGAAATGTTTGTAACCTATTGTTATGGTAACAGACAATAAAAATTGTGTTTTGTTGAAACTACATTGGAAGATGAGGTACGTCCATTATATTTTTTGTTTAGTTTGATTAAAATGTACCAATATTTAACGTACATAGTCATTTTTTTATAATTTTAAGTCCATATTTAATTCCATATTTTGGTAAAAATCCATATTTAATTCCATATTTTGGTAAAAATAACTACATATATATTTACATATTTCATATATTTTTAGTCCATATAAATCCGTTCCCTGGTTATTACAGTAACTTCTGAGTGAATCGAGGACAGGTAAGATTAAAATAGCTTCTTATGCACAGAAAACTTGATAGGCTATTCTGTACATTCGTTTCCTGTATTTCCTAAAATAATTTTTATGACCAAATGAGTGTCTCTGGATCAAAATGATCGCATTTTAATTTTTTAAGTACAATTTAAATTAACTAACATAATAAACTATTTATTCTTCTATCAAACACGAATGTTCCCTGGATCAAATATCCTATTTTAATTATGTAATTACTTTATATTTATTTCTAACGGGTGCAGCGGAGCGCACGGGTACGGCTAGTTATATTATAAAATTACATATGAAATTTGTTTATTATCCGTAGATTGTATATAGACCTATGGTTTCACTTCTCATAGGAGATTTATTATTGCATTTTGAGTGATATTAATTAAATCATTAATTATTTCAACGATCAACGAGGTTTTTATTATTTCATCGAACCAATTTATTTTTGGGTACATACAATATATATTATATATATATACACCTAGATTTATGAATTGTATGTAAGTAAGAAACTAAGGAAGTGCTTTGTGTGGAGTGTAGTATTATACAGGGCAGTAAACTGGAACATTACTGTGAAGTGAATAAAGACGGCTAGAATCATTTGAAATTTCGATATGGAGAAGAATAGAGCGTGTGAAATGGACAGACAGAATAAGAAATAAAGCTGTAATGGAAAGATTGAGTGAAAGAAGTCTAATTCTCAAACTGATCAGGAACAAAAAAGGAAATTGGCTGGGCCACTGTCTGAGAAGAAACTGCCTACTGAAAGATGTATTGGAAGGAATGGTGAACGAGAAAAAAGTTCGGGGCAGAAGAAGATATCAGATGATAGAAGAATTAAGATATACTTGGAGACCAAGAAGAAGGCAGAAAATAGCAAATATTTGAGAATTTCGAGTTTTGCAATGTAAGATCTGTCCTTGTGCAGAGCATTATGTATGTAATGTAGGTCAACCAATCAAGAGGAGTATGCTTATTGACTCAACTATTATATTCAATTAATTATTATCGAGGGACTACAAAATGTACGGTACAGACGCCAATGTCTCTTGTCACCACAAGATGGCAGGCTGTCTCGCTAAATCATGGCCTACTATAACCATAACATAAGTGATATTCAGGGGATTAAAGGATTCCTGCGCATTTACATGTGCGCCATTGCATATAGTTCTTACATTTCTACTTCATTGTTGTGAAAACGCTTTCATTTGGAGAAATCGCCCAGATATATGAATATTCGTTCAGGTATTTCCTATAAAACTACACATTTAAATTCGTAAATGCAAATCGTGTTTCCCTCTGGTTAGTAATCATAAAAATCAACAACTGACTCTGAATTGTAGTGATACTGATTCCGTCACTGCGCCGAACCCATGAAACCCACTCACCTCATCTTTTTAGCGAAGTGAAATGACAAGGGACCTGGAAGTGTCGTAAAATAGAACGGAAGCGTCGAGATATGAAGTGATAGTGTTTTACATGGAAATAAAATATCGCAGTTTCATATAAAATGTTCTGATAAAAGAGTGGAGAGCCAATTCAGGTTGTTTCCGTAGAAAAACGAAACGATCTTTAGCAAGTGTAACGTTATTTGATTATACGTGGGCACACTTTTATGGTCCTTATCATTTTGTAATATATGAGTTTCGATTATTTACATTGACTTGCTTTGTATTGTATTATATAACATATAATACAATGTTTTTCCTCAATATGTAGGATATGAAGAAAGGAAAAGTAATTTTATATGTAATGCAATGGAGGAAGAATACTTGTTTTCTTCTTTTTCCTATAAAAATCATTGAAATGTCTCTCTATGTATCTGTATACCTAGCTACATTCACAACATAGGCACCTTTCAAACTCACAATCGTAGGCTTTATGCAGTCTTGAAGCTGCTGAGTGTTTTATCTGCTCCATAGGCCTTAGAAAGCTTAAGGTATATGTACACCCACAAAACGTAAAAAAATGATGAAAAAATTATTTTTCAAAATTAACTCTTTTAATAGAGAATTTTCTCTCCTTTAATTTGATATAAGAATTTTCGATTTATGCCTTATGGTTTTTCAGATAAGTCCCATTTTCCAAAATTCTGCGTCATCAGCCAGGGTCAATTCTACGAAGATCACTCCAAAAGTAATGCACAACACTTTTTAAAATTTATTTTTTATTCTAAACCTTTGCAATTTACGGATGTCATAGATACATCTTTCCCCCTTGTATTCAAATTTAATTTAAGTCGTTCCCGTGAGTGGCGCCAAAGAGTAGCTCAGACGTGTTGGTCCAGACTTTTATCGTGCAGGTATACAGGCCCTCATTCCAAGGTGGCGTAAGGCAGGGTAGAAATTGCGTACAACCTAAAGAAAATAAGAATATTAACCACTGAATATCTTCGTCTTCTTCGTCATCTTCTTCAGACTTTAGACACAAAGGCCTGTAGCGGCTCTATAATATTGTTGATTCCATCCTTTGCTTGGCCCAACTTTTCTGTCTATACCACGACTATAGTTCATAATTAGCTTTGGAAATTATCGCCACTTATACATGGCTTAACCATTTGTTTCGACAGTCACCAATGTTTTGAAAACACTGTTTTCTTCTACACTAATTCCTATTACTTCATTCTTTAAGTGATCCTGTTTTCAAACCCCATTAAATTCTCTAAGGAAGCGCATTACTACAGCCTGCATTCTACTCAGATCTCTGGCTATCATATTTCTACGTTTCACTTCCATATATTATAGCTGTACTGCCATAGTTTTATGCAGCTTTATCTTCTGTGCACCTTTCTGGTTTCAGATTTTAAATTTATCGTAATAGTTCCACGCACATAGTCATATCTGCAGCCAAGTAATTATGAATACAATTTTTTCCTATCACACGTTTTAAATATGGCGTCGGGGTTGTATCCGGCGTGGCTTAGTGGATAAAGCATCAGCACGTAGAGCTGAAAACCCGGGTTCAAATCCCGGCGCCGGAGAGAATTTTTCTCCGTTCCATCACTCTTTCATCGTATGATGACGCAGAATATCTGCATGGAAATATCATATGTACTTCGGTACATCAAAATATATATATGATATGCGTAATAAATCACTTTGTGATTTAAGACGGCGCCCATACCGTCCGATCCCGGCCAACCAGTCACTCATTCGAGTGCACCTCAACACATGTATGGACTTCGGTCCTGCGTTCATAGACATCTATGACGTAGTGGAGAGGGCGGCCACTAGAGGGAACCCAAGAGATGGAGCTTAATCTGAGACGATTCTGACCGGCGTCGGGGTTGTATCCGGCGTGACTTAGTGGATAAAGCATCAGCACGTAGAGCTGAAAACCCGGGTTCAAATCCCGGCGCCGGAGAGAATTTTTCTCCGTTGCATCACTCTTTCATCATTTGATGACGCAGAATATCTGCATGGAAATATATGTACTTCGGTACATCAAAATATATAAAAGATTTCTAGTTTGAAGGTGTAGTTAAATAATTCCAAGCATGTAATAATTCTACAAACTTTAATTCATTAAGTTTTTACAGATTCCTTCTTGACAAGAAAACGTATAAAACTAGTATGTTTGTGGATTTTTAAATTCTACACTTCTTTAAATTAATTTAGAAATCTTCTCACTATTCGTGAGCTGCCACAAGGAACAAAGAGTACTTAACCATATAAATGTTTACAAGTTCACTGAACCATTAATTCTGTTTTGACAATGAAACTCCTACATGTACACTGGTGGCCATAATTCTGGAAACGTTTTGTTTTTGTACTGAATTATTAAAACATCTGCATCGATTCACAGATTTATACAATTCAAAATGTTACTCGTGACTGAATCGTTAATTATGGGGTTATAATAAAGGTATTATATTAAATCCTGAATATTTTAACAATAAATAATCATTACTATGTGGGAAATTATGTTCTTGTCGTTTAAGATCTAAATATTAATTTCAGATTTCATTATAATTTCCCATTATTTACTGCAATAAAAACTAGTCCAGTGTTGATTTTAAGATTATTGTTGATCGGTAGAAGCATTGTTGAGCAATGTTAGCATAAAATGTGGACATTATTAGTGTGTTTCTACCAGTTGTTTGACTTAAGATTTCGTTAGGTGAACATCTGATTGCTTTACAACAAACTTTATTGATAATTTTATCACAATGGATCCACGAAAGGACTGAACACCTTCTAGGGCAGTCACACTTCGAGAAGAAGGCTACACATTCAAGGAAATTGCAAGAAAACTTGGTAATGGTGCTACAGTGCCTGGCGTCCAGAAGGTATGGCAGAAGTACAAAGCCACAAAATCTCGTAAAACAACACTTAGGACTAGTAGAAAACCTAAAGTAAGTCCAAGAGATGTGAGGCAGATTTGTCGATTAGCACTGAAAGATCGAAGGAAATCTTCTAAAGAGATACAATAATCTTAAACTCGACAATGGATTAGTTTTTATTACAGTAAATAATGGGAAATTATAATGAAATCTGAAATTAATATTTAGATCTTAAACGACAAGAACATAATTTCCACTTGGTAATTATTTATTATTAAAATATTTAGGATTTAATATAATACCTTTATTATAACCCCATAATTAACGGGTCAGTCACGAATAACATTTTCAATTATATAAATCTGTGAATCAATACAAATGTTATAATAATTCAGTGCAAAAACAAAAAGTTTCCAGAATTATGGCCACCAGTGTACATAGCTGCAAATATATTTTGTGATTGGTGGAAATATACCTAGTTTTAGAGACGCAAGTGTTATAAAAAAGTAAAGAATGCTAATGAACTTGGTTTCATTTCGAATATAGGTGATGGTTCAGGAGAGCAATTGATCCTTTCAATGCAGCTAAAGTTACAATCGGAATAACAGATGTAGGCATTCCAAGCCTCTTAAACACATCTTTCATGAAGAGAGTAGCGGTACCTCTTGCTCCAACCAGAATTCCGATTACTTCAAGCTCTTCTAGCTGGTACTTTTGGAGGTAATATGGAATGGTAGGATTGTAGATATTCATTTTTTCCTTATCCACTTCTGCTGGCTGTTCCTCTTTCGTTTCGAAACGCACAGTGGGATCAATTATGAATCCAGATCTTGTAGATTCCTTGAAAGCTATTATATCTATGCGCCGTGAACTGCCAGTGACGGAGAGACCATGTACTTCTTCAAATGTGTTGTAATCGGCATCTTTAAGGGCTATTTTGGACTTTTACCCTGTGGCGATTAGTATTGTTTGAAGAGTGACGAAAAATTCAGAAGTTCTTTGATAAAAACATAGGAAATTTAAAATTCAGATACGTAAAAATCATATACATATATTTTCATTCCATTTTTGAGTAAAACACATTATGATATTGTTGCATATTTTATCAGAATGTCGTTCCTCACACTCAATTAAAAACAACTCGAGATATTGAACCGAGATCTATAAAAATCAGACAAAACTAAAAAGTAGCTCTATCACAGCTTGCAATATAAATATTTCAATCTACGATGTAATATCTCTAGTAGCTTGAATGAGGTGTTCGTTCTTGAACTGCATGAATGGTTCGTATGACGGAAATTAAAAATTCCCGGAATTCCTTCCATATAAATATTAATGTGTATATGTAGAGTATATCTGACTCCAAAGATCTTTTGAAGAGTGTACAAAACTCGAAAATACAACTACTTGAATGGGAACTTTGAACCACAGGATTTAATCTACGGCACTGTGGTTTCCTACGCACTGTCAAACATTGGAGCACGTATTGATTGCTCAGAGCTAAACAATCACACATTTTATTTCTTCTTAAATTCTGTTTACGCACTATACACTGAAATAGTAATGTAGGTTTATTGGGTCAGTTTGCATCGAAGTCCTATATATAGGAACGGAAAATTCAGAGTTCATTTTCGATTCAAATGCTATCATGACTGTACTTAAGTCATTTTCTCAGTTATGGAGAGGAACATCAAATACTTGTAAGCAAATTCCCATAACACTGTATTTCTGAACTACATAATTACATCCACATGGATCAGCAACATAACGTAAACTGGGGTAAAGAGGATCACATGTGGTAAAGTGGATCATATGTATATTGTTAGATAAGTCAGGGCCACATGGTTCACACATGCAAAGAAAACTATTTATAGTGGCACTTATAGAAGAAAGGTTTTCTTTTCACGTGTGATCCATGTGGCGCTGCCTTATCTAGGCAATACACATATGATCCACTTTACCACATGTGATCCTCTTTACCCCAGTTTACGGTACAACGTTAAGTACTATGATGGCTGTACGCCAGTCATATGGTTTAGGTAATGGATTCTTCTGCGATTGTTGTATGACATAGTACTTTAAGAGCTATGATGACTGTACGTCAGTCATGTGGTTTAGGTAATGGATTCTTCTGCGATTGTTGTATGACATAGTACTTTAAGAGCTATGATGACTGTACGTCAGTCATGTGGTTTAGGTAATGGATTCTTCTGCGATTGTTGTATGACATAGAACTTTAAGAGCTATGATGACTGTACGTCAGTCATGTGGTTTAGGTAATGGATTCTTCTGTGATTGTTGTATGACATAGAACTTTAAGAGCTATGATGACTGTACGTCAATCATGTGGTTTAGGTAATGGATTCTTCTGCGATTGTTGTGTGACATAGAACTTTAAGAGCTATGATAACTATACGTCAGTCATGTGGTTTAGGTAATGGATTCTTCAGTGATTGTTGTATGACATAGAACTTTAAGAGCTATGATGACTGTATGTCAGTCATGTGGTTTAGGTAATGGATTCTTCTGTGATTGTTGTATGACATGGAACTTTAAGAGCTATGATGACTGTACGTCAGTCATGTGGTTTAGGTAATGGATTCTTCTGTGATTGTTGTATGACATAGAACTTTAAGAGCTATGATAACTATACGTCAGTCATGTGGTTTAGGTAATGGATTCTTCCGCTATTGATGTACGACTTAGAACTTTAAGAGCTATGATGACTGTACGTCAGTCATGTGGTTTAGGTAATGGATTCTTCTGCTATTGATGTACGACTTAGAACTTTAAGAGCTATTTTGACTGTACGTCAGTCATGTGGTTTAGGTAATGGATTCTTCTGCTATTGATGTAGGACTTAGAACTTTAAGGGCTATGATAACTATACGTCAGTCATGTGGTTTAGGTAATGGATTCTTCTGCTATTGATGTACGACTTAGAACTTTAAGAGCTATGATGACTGTACGTCAGTCATGTGGTTTAGGTAATGGATTCTTCTGCTATTGATGTACGACTTAGAACTTTAAGGGCTATGATAACTATACGTCAGTCATGTGGTTTAGGTAATGGATTCTTCTGCTATTGATGTACGACTTAGAACTTTAAGGGCTATGATAACTATACGTCAGTCATGTGGTTTAGGTAATGGATTCTTCTGCTATTGATGTACGACTTAGAACTTTAAGAGCTATGATGACTGCACGTCAGTCATGTGGTTTAGGTAATGGATTCTTCTGCTATTGATGTACGACTTAGAACTTTAAGAGCTATGATGGCTGTACATCAGTCGTGTGGTTTAGGTAATGGATTCTTCTGCTATTGATGTACGACTTAGAACTTTAAGAGCTATGATGACTGTACGTCAGTCATGTGGTTTAGGTAATGGATTTTTCTGGTATTGATGTATGACTTAGAACTTTAAGGGCTATGATAACTATACGTCAGTCATGTCGTTTAGGTAATGGATTCTTCTGCGGTTGTTGTTTGACGTAGAACTTTAAGAGCTATGATGACTATACGTCAGTCATGTGGTTTAGGTAATGGATTCCTCTGCGATTGTTGTATGACATAGAACTTTGAGAGCTATGATAACTGTACGTCAGTCATATGGTTTAGGTAATGGATTCTTCTGTGTTTGTTGTATGACTTAGAACTTTAAGAGCTATGAGAACTGCACGTCAGTCATGTGGGTTATGTTGTGGAACGGACTCTCAATTTCTCGTAACTAATCATAATATTGTATTTCTGCACTCCATACATCAACATGGATTCTGCTGGAGACCGAGTTTGCGATATATTCGAAACCTTCAGACGTGAGCCCACCTGGAGGGAAATAAAATATACGTTGCAGCCACCAAATTGCTCTTCAAGGAACAACCATTCACATAAATTCAGGGAAAGAAAACAGAGGATTGAGAAGTGTTCTTTTCTCAATGGTACTCTCAGGGACTGGAATGCTCTATCTGCAGAATTACTGAAGTCTTACCAATATCCACAAATTATTTTAAAATTATCCTTATGTACTCACTAGTAGACAGTAGGGAATTTCCTCGCTATTTGTTAGATTTACAGTGAAAGTGAGTGAGTTGCAATGAGTATGCGGTTTGTAAATTTCAATTCAATTCAATTTTATTAGACTGTTGAACACACAAGTACCTAACAGGCTTCGTCAATACAAATCGTAGAGTATTACATTAAAAACTAAGCTACTATAAAAGTAACACTTACGGTTAAAAATTCTCTATTTGAGTAATAAAATTGTTACCTTTCCAATTACAAAATATTGTTTTAAATCTTTTGACAGGTAAATTGTAATATTATTTGGGTTGCTAATGATATAATTTAATTCACATAACATAGGAGTTCAAGTTAATCTTTTTAAATCTAAAATATGCAATATTGATTAGTTCTCCATTTTTAATTGAAACATTTTGAATATTATCAAGTAACGAATGATTGTAAATATTGTGTCAAGTATAAAGCACTGAATCATACACATACAAATGCATTCCTGTTAAAGTATGTAATTGAATGCAGAGTGGTTGACAATGTTCAAGAGTGTTAGACATATAACATGCTAATGGCTTACTATTTCAAAATCAATACGTTTTCAATTTTGATACCATTCCCCCTCCCCCCAAAAACAAAAATAAGACATATCGGATTATCGAATAAAAGAAAGAAAAATGAGCACATCTTAGATAATTTTGAGAAACACATTGCTGGTTTGTGGAGGAGAAGAAGAAGAAGAAGAAGAAGAAGGAAAAGGAAAAGAGGGATGATAGGAGAATGCTGGGTTTGAAGTGAAGGACCTGCCATATGACAGAAAACTATGAATGTATGAATGAATAATTTAAACAGTTTATTGTATGCGTTTTTTCAAGTCAGAACTTTTTCTGGTTATGAAAGTCTTTAAGAAAGAGCTACTGAAACCAGCGAATAGGGATTATAATGAATGGACACTGAGCGAATTTTCCTGTGTTTTGTTTCTCTGTGCGCCAGCGGTTAGTTCCACTTTTAAGCGCTAGAGTTTAGTGTAATCGAGCATACGCTAAGATGATAATTGGGAACATAGTTGAGACACAGGTTCCAAACATCGCCTACCTTATTGCATAATCCAGTAACGCTTTGCTTCAAATAAAGTTCTCAGTGACAAACTAGTTGTAATAATAATATTTTATATTACAGATATCATAAATTATATTATAAAATAATGTAATACATTATAAAATTAAGTATCGAATTCGTTTAATATTTGTATGTAATATAATATAGGTATATGGTTTTACTTCTCGTAAGAGTTTTGTTTTTCCATTTTCAAGTCCACACCTGTGGAGTAACGGTCAGCGCGTCTGGCTGTGAAACCAGGTGGCCCGGGTTCGAATCCCGGTCGGGGCAAGTTACCTGGTTGAGGTTTTTTCCGGGGTTTTCCCTCAACCCAATACGAGCAAATGCTGGGTAACTTTCGGTGCCGGACCCCGGACTCATTTCACCGGCATTATCACCTTCATATCATTCAGACGCTAAATAACCTAGATGTTGATACAGCGTCGTAAAATAACCCAATAAAAATCCAATTTCAGCGCTATCAAATCATTACAGATTTTAATTGTTGTTGGGGTCAACGTCTCAACTCTCATTATAAAGGAACTCTAGAGTCTAGACATTACAGTTAATGACAGATTTATTATTTTATGGATCCAATTTATTTTATTTGAGTACATAATGTACCTAGATGTATTAATTATATGTGTAATATTTCCGCTGTGTCGACTGCTAGCTGGTGTGATGTCAGCGCCAACTCTAGGGAGAAAGCAGAATCTCACGCTCTAGCTGGCTTGAAGGTCATTGAAATCAGTCCGGCTACATCAAAGGTACCGACGCGAAGTGTCCATTCTTTATAATCCCTATTCGCTGCTGAAACTATCTCTATTTACTCTGTAGAGAATTTTCAGATTTGCCATTTGTGAACTGTTATCATAAGACACGGCCAGCCACTCAGGGAGGATGACTACGAGGTTGTGTGGCATAATGTCTGTGTTAGGAACTAGATGCTTGCGTGAGCGAACAGTGTTGCCATGGTCTTGCTTCATTTGTTGACAGTTCCCTTTGCCTTACGCGCTGCCGTCAGTAAGTAAATTGCCGATAATTTGCGTTCGATGGGATCGTAATGGAGTTAGACCACGTAAGTGCTCATCACCGCACCCATCTTTTATGTTCTTCTTCGTTTAGTTGGAGTAAAAGAGTTAACGGTGCTTCTCCTCCCAAAAATGATGTTAAAGGAGCCTTCCGTGCCGAGGAAAGCATCAGCGTGAGAAATAACGTTAAACGCCGTTACAACGACGATAATTATCCAGTTCACAGCAACTCACGCGAAACGAAGACCCAGTGTTTTGAAATCGAAGGCTCTGATGTGAAAGGAATTTAACTGGTAGTTAATTATTATCACAAAACTGTACCATTAACCCCCGCATAGACAGTATTGCAAAATTTTAAACAAATCATGTAGCGTGTAGCAAAGAAAGCTACTCCTCTAGTATTTTACGGTTAAAAATTCAGACGAAATCATTGCAAGTAAGAAGTAACAAGCCCACACTTGTGGAGTATCAGTTAGCGCGTCTGATCGAGGAACCAGGTGGCCGGGTTCGAATCCTGGTTGGGTAAAGTTACCTCGTTGAGGTTTTCTTCCGGGGTTTTCCCTCAACCCAGTATGAGGAAATGCTAGGTAACTGTCGGTGCTGGACCCCGGACTCATTCCACTAGCATTATCACCATCATTTCATTTCATTCAGGCGCTAAATAACCATAGATGTTGATACAGAGTCGTGAAATAACACATTAAAAAAAATAAATAAGATGAATATACGCAATCTTACGAAAAAATTAAGAAAGCAGCCGGCTGGTCGGTCTAGGCCCTTCAAGGGCTGAAGCGCCACGGATTATTATTATTATTATTATTATTATTATTATTATTATTATTATTAAATATTATAAAACGCAACTAATAGTGTCCATACCTGTGGAGTAACGGTCAGCGCGTCTGGCTGCGAAACCAGGTGGCCCGGGTTCGAATCCCGGTCGGGACAAGTTACCTGGTTGAGGTTTTTTCCGGGGTTTTCTCTCAACCCAATACGCGTAAATGCTGGGTAACTTTCGGTGCTGGACCCCGGACTCATTTCATCGGCATTATCACCTTCATATCATTCAGACGCTAAATAACCTAGATCTTGATACAGCGTCGTAAAATAACCCAATAAAATAAAATAAAAGCAACTAATAGTGAATAAACCTAACATTTAGCAACTAATATCACTTCTTAAATACATTCTGACAAATAAAATAAAAATAATTATACTAAACAGTTTTTATTCATTTTTCCGAAAGTTTTGTTTTTCTCACTTGTGGGTTTAAAAATAAACGATATTGTGATATAGGCCTTTTTGTAATGTAACAGTTTAATGTAATTATTATGTTTTGAACATAATAACTTAAGAAATGTAATATTTTTCCAATTTTTTTATGCGGTAAATGACTAATCATGTATGGTGGGTCCCTATCACCACGGCATGGCGCGTCCTCAGGTTGCGGATAGAGGAGACGGCCTCCAGATATGGAGGGTAGCTGTGAATATATTGAATAAGCAGTCGTGGACAGCCGATAAGGGGTGGTCCTCCAGCTTGGGGGTTGGGCGAAGGGCTAACAACCCATCACCGTAAAAAACAGCTTGTTACGAATCCTTCAAATAACCCTCGGAATGGGACTGATTTTCTGGCACGACCACAGCAAAGGAATAAGGTTTTGAGATTTGGTACTTGGAATGTTAAAGTCTATATAGAACAGGAGGGGTAACATTAGTAGCAAAAGAACTAGCTAGATGTAGAATAGACTTTGTGGGAGTACAGGAGGTTAGGTTAATGGGAACGGCATTTCAGAAATAGGAATGCATATAGAGTGTTAGTTGGGAGGCCGGAGGGTAAAAGACCTTTAGGGAGGCCGAGACGTAGATGGGAAGATAATATTAAAATGGATTTGAGGGAGGTGGGATATGATGATAGAGAATGGATTAATCTTGCTCAGGATAGGGACCAATGGCGGGCTTATGTGAGGGCGGCAATGAACCTCCGGGTTCCTTAAAAACCACTAAGTAAGTAAGTAAATGACTAATCATCAAAGAGTTGTGAAGCATGGCTGAATATACTTTTTTATGCCAGAACATAAATAAACTTATTTTTTTCAATTTTCGCTTCCACTCTCATTACTATCTTTGTTGGTTGTTGGCCATGTGTATATTTCCGTATAGAAACATTTCACTTTTCTTAAGGTCTGCATATTTTTAACATTTGTTAATTAAAAACTAGATTTGTTGGCAAGTCAAACGGTAAATTTGTATCACAAACTGAACAAAGGACGAGTAAAAATAAAAGTTCTTAGATGTTTTTTACGCATTTTACATTTATTACGTTAATTACGCATTATTTACACGTATTTTATTGTAATGTAAATAACGTTTTTACGCGTAAAGTCCTAACCCTGAATATAGCTAACTTACCAGGCGTTTTGTGTGCTAAAATTGCAATGATGTTAAAATTCATGTAGGGGATAATATAGGTGAAATATTTTGCAATAGGAAGGATATTTTTCAATAAATGTGCAAACTCTATGACCATGATGCCAATCTATTGAAACTAGCAACGTAGACTACACAATACACACAATTCAAATCAGCGTCATATAAAACAAAATGCTAACGAAAAGCGTGACCTTGTCCACGCTCATAACAGTATAACATTTTCATGGCCTACTACGTCCTACGCTACAACATCAAAAAAGGATTTGTGAAGGCTTTTGTTAACAAAACACTAACGGCGGTTGATGAAATGAGGAATATTTAAACAAATGAAACCCGTCATTAGTTGGTAATTTTACGGTTTTATCAATTTATTTATTTTACAAAAGCTCTAATGTAAAAAGAATTTATAGCTAACTGGAAATTAATTGTTATTAAAATACTTTATAATTAACACAATATTTACACACAACGGTAAATTTTTTGTCACACTATTAAACAAAGAATGTATTCCTTTATGATGGAAAGAAGGGTTTAATAATCGTTCAATTTCAGTTTTAACAATCGTCAGTAATGTGATTCACTAAACGACACCATAACATTTTCATCAACGTCGTAAACTCCCAAAGAATTAGTCGTTCGCCTGTTTCACATCCAAACATCGATCGCGGTTTCCGTCGTCTGCAAAGCTTATAAATAATTTCAAATTAAACATATAGGGTTATCTCTCACTAGAACACTGGATTTGTTATTGACGTTTTACTCTTGCATTGTGTTTGACATATCGGGATGCGTTTCAATGCATGTGGTCATGTAGTGTAGATCGATCCAATCAGTGTCAGGCCTTCCTATCTTCGTTGATGTGTACATCGCATCTGAAAATTATGATTAATGTATTCTGAATTATATTCATAGACCAATTTTATTGTATTAATAAATTGTGGCATCAAAATTATTTTATTACACAATGAAAACTTTAAATGTATCAGCCATCTAGTTATTCGTAGACAATTATCGCTTCATTTATTGGTAAATAACCTGTACCCAAGTGTTCAAGAACGTAATGCTGAAGCTTGTGAAGAGGCTCCATGGTTTTAATTTTTTCTCTCTATACGTCTTCTGAAGTTGAAAGAACGCATTTTTGCATCCCCGCTTCTTCGCTTTATTACATTGAAAAAAAGGTACTTATCTATTGTTAGTCACTAGTGAGACTACAAATTTACATGTGCGATTATTATATTATGTGATCGGATATTACTTAAATTTTAGGCGTACTAGATCAACTATTAATCAAATATGTTGTATTCGACAGACAAAATGGGAGTCTAAGGGTACAGTGCATCAGTTATTCATAGATTTCAAAAAGGCGTATGACTTGGTTAAGAGAGAAGTTTTATATGATATTCTTATTGAATTTGGTATTCCCAAGAAACTAGTTCGATTAATTAAAACGTGTCTTAGTGAAACGTACAGTAGAGTTCGTATAGGTCAGTTTCTGTCAGATGCGTTTCCAATACACTGTGGGCTAAAGCAAGGAGATACACTATCACCTTTACTTTTAAACTTTGCTCTAGAATAACCTATGCCATTAGGAAAGTCCAGGATAACAGAGAGGGTTTGGAATTGAGCGGGTTACATCAGCTGCTAGTCTATGCGGAAGACGTGAATATGTTAGGAGAAAATCCACAAACGATTAGGGAAAACACGGGAATTTTAGTTGAAGCAAGTAAAGAGGTAGGTTTGGAAGTAAATCCCGAAAATATAAAGTATGTGATTATGTTTCGTGACGAGAATATTGTACGAAATGTAAATATAAAAATTGGAGATTTATCCTTTGAAGAGGTGGAAAAATTAAAAAAAGCTGGGATCAACAACAGTAACAAATATAAATGACACTCGGGAGGAAATTAAACGCAGAATAAATGTCTACCATTATGCGGTTGAGAAGCTTTTATCATCCAGTCTGCTGTCAAAAAATCTGAAAGGTAGAATTTATAAAACAGTTACTTTACCGGTTGTTCTTTATGGCTGTGAAACTTGGACTCTGACTTTGAGAGAGGAACATAGATTAAGAGTGTTTGAGAATAAGGTGCTTAGGAAAATATTTTGGGCTAAGAAGGATGAAGATACAGGAGAATGAAGGAAGTTACACAACACAGAATTGCACGCATTGTATTCTTCATTGAACATAATTAAGAAAATTAAATCCAAAAACGTTAGAGATGGGCAGGGCATATAGCATGTATGGGCGAATCCAGAAATGCATGTAGAGTGTTAGTTGGGAGGCCGGAGGGAAAAAGACTTTTTGGGAGGCCGAGACGTGGATGGGAAGATAATATAAAAATGGATTTGTGGGAGGTGGGATATGATGATAGAGACTGGATTAATCTTGCTGAGGATAGGGACCAAAGGCGGGCTTATGTGAGGGTGGCAATGAACCTCCGGGTTCCTTAAAAGCCAGTAAGGTAGTATGTTTGAGATGAAGTGTGCACTTTGAAGTAAAAAGATATTGACGTTATGTTTTACGTTCCTTAGAAATGCAAATTTATTTGAGATATTTTTTTATATTCCTATAATCTTAGGTAATATCACAGGCTATAATAGAACCATTTGATAACTAGGATACTGTTGTGTTTTGTTTTTTCTCTTATTTAAACATCTCTAATGCTATTTATTTCAATGATGTATGTTATTCAAAGTTACAAAATCTTTCCACGTCGACCAAATGCTATTTCGAGAATGATGAACGAGACTCGAAAGACAAATGCAACGAGCACAGCGTGCGGCAGTTAATTTTGTTCATCTCCACAAGGAACATGGCCAGGATAAATGAAAAGAATTAAATAACTTTAAGCTTACAGTTCGGAATTAACATTATGTGAACAATAGTGAGATCTTGTGGCGTGGGAAGTTCTTGGGTCACACCTACCAGAAGTACAGAGAGTTGTTTCCGATCTCTGGAAACGAATTTTGAATGACGTCATGTGCGTCAGGAGTCACACGACAGCTGCATTGTGGTGAGAGGTGACAGCCCAGTCGTGAGTGATTTCATAGTCAGAGTGCACGGTGTCTCACAGCATCAATGTCCAAGAAAATCGAACTTTCTTGGGAGGGGAACAATACCATCCTTTCCGATGTCAATTACATTTAAGTGACAATAAAAGAACACTGGAAAAAATGTAGTTTCATTATTTCCAAGAAAGAAATCTTCTGTGTACTTAAGGGGAGAGGATGTATGTATTTATTCACTCTGCAATGGGTATATACCCGGTGGCAGTGGTAACTAATTACACTCAATAATGGCAATAATAAACTTATTAATTAAAAATACAATTAATAATAATATTAATAATTAATACTACTACTAATAATAATAATAATAATAATAATAATAATAATAATAATAATAATAATAATAGCAACAGGGAATATACTAAATTAAATGAAACGATCACTTAAAATAACATTTGAAATATTCTAATTTGTATCTTAAAACTAAGATCGAACTAAACCCCACGAGTATGATATGTTCATACCTGCACAAGTGCCTTTCAGCACTACACTCATTTCGCTGTCAACTCACTCACTGCACTGGAACTACGACACATTTCACTGATTCTATCCTGATTTCACTAACACTTCAAAAACATTTCACTGTTCAAATACTTTGCACTGCCACTATAAACTATAAAGCTTCACTGACAGGAACACGTTTCACTTACACAGCACACTTCACTGACACAACATAATTCTTCACTGATACAACACTTCAATAACAACATATCATTTACACCCTTTAACTACTGTGTATAATTACCGTCTATTAGTAAGGTCCTTAAGCATATTTTTAAATACATTTTTGGTTGTTGGTAAAGCCTTTAGTAAGTCTGCAGGTAAAGCATTCCAGTCCCTGATAGTACGTTTGAGAAAAGAAAACTTTCCATGGTATTTTTTGGTGAAAAATGAGTAAATTTTCAAAACGAAATCTTTAAAATATTCTGTGATACTTGTGGAATGCATAGCATAACATTTTGCGGGTATTTGTGCCCTTATCGGATGTTGAGTCGCCATTTTTAAACTTCCTGCGTTATGGATTTTTAAATCACTCGCCCACTTTTATTGTTGTTTCCGGTAAATTAAATTAAAACAAAATGTTTCTTTAAAATACCCTTTGATATGTGTGGAATACATTGCATAACATTTTGTGGGTATTTGTGCCCTTATCGGAAGTTGAGACGTCATTTTTAAACTTCCTGCGCTATGGATTTTTAAATCACACGCCCGCTTTTATCGGTTTCCAGTAACTTCATTTCTTTTTGCTACATTGCCAGACAAAAATGGATATAATTTCTGAACTATTAAAGATACATGCATGAAATTTAGAATATGCATTCGTTAGACTATTAGAAAACTTCTATCTGTAACAGAATTTGTTAATTGATTTCATTTTAAAAATACGTCCGTTTGTTTGCAAGGAAGGAAATCAGAAAATTGTTATTGAATTTTAATTGTTTATTTTACAAACGTAGGGACTAGTATCAAAATTCTGTTATAGAGAGTTTGTAGAACATGCGTTTGCAAATAAATTGCACAAAACTGTTTGAATCTATCTTTAAAAAATGTTTAGATATATCGGTTTTAGTATAATCCTGCATTGGGTATATATGTATTTTTTTTCAAATTTGGGCCCCCAAATAATTTTTTTTTTCAAAATATTTTTATTTTGTTGAGTTACCACAGCTGTGAGCTCTCTACATACAAAAAATAATATTTTACACGAAATAGGAAAAAAGTTAAAAAAAAAAATACCATCCTCTTCCTTTAATGACAGTGGTAAATCTCAGATGGGATTAATTTGTATCATTTCGGGGGGTGCAGCTTGTGGCGGGGGGTGGATTTTCGTGTTTTACCCCCTGAGATTAATCCCATCCGAAGTTTTCCAGTATTATTAAGTACACAGAAGATTCCTTTCTCTAAAATAACGAAACTACTGTTTTTTGCAGGCTCCTATGATTTTCACGTAACTGTACTTGTCATCGGAAAGGGTCGCTATGTACTCTTCCCAAAAAGGCTTGATTTTCTTGGGAATTGCTGCTGTGAGACACCGTGCACTCGTACTATGAAATCACTCACTACAGGTCTGTCACCTCTCACCACAGTTTAGCTATGGTGTTACTCCTGATGTACATGACGTCATTCAAAATTCGTTTCCAGAGACCGGAAACAACCTTACGTATTCAATTCCCACTCCATATTTTGAGTAAAAATCTCTACATACATTTCTGGAGCTTCATAACACTTGTGATGAGGTAGCGCTGTCTGATTCAACAAGAGGTTAATATTATAAACAAGTTGCGAATTTTTAGGCAATAAAACAGTTGAAATAAGCAGGCAAAATAGGCATTCAAAATTTTAAAATAGGCATTTAAAAAGGCTCTAACAATTTCTAATTCTCAACGGCTAACACGACCATAGCGTAGCATTATACACTACTTTCTATAAGAATTTCATTATGACAGTGAATAACTAAGTATTCCTCCAAATGTTGTAATGAGAACTGATGTATATTGTCTGTAAGAATGTTCTTAAATTGGGAGAAACTCCCTTCCACTTCACATGAAGTGATGGGGCAATACTTCAGGGATCCAGTCTCAGCTGGGGACCAAACCAGTGGGAACGCAGTAATGTCAATGTATTTTCCAATCAGTGCTTCTGATGACTTTTGCTTTGGCATATCTCCACGGCATACTTCACGTATTACAGCAGAAAACTCAACTCCATACTCAAGTCACAAACTCACAAAAAGGATACACAGTTTAAAACAACTACCCTAGTCAACTACCAATATGATTCATGCGGCTTTCGAAATACATTTTTTTAATTGGTTGATTTTAAATTATTCGATTTCTCCGCGCTCTGGTGGCAGTGAAACGTAATACACAGAATTATCGATAGATCTATATCACTTCCCTCTGCTGGATAAAAAAAAAAAAAAAAGAAACAAATTACAGATTTTAAAAAATGTCGAAAGAATGGTCAGTAAATTCAAGTATAATATATAATACGGATATTTAGGCAACTTTTAGGCATTTATAAGCAAATAGGTATTTACTAGGGAAATAGGCAATTATAGGCACTATAGAATTCGCATATAATACTCACAATGTCTTAAAACGGATAAGTAACCTAAAATCTTCCGCCTTCAGGTTAAGGATTAAAATAGGCATATAGGCATAAATCTGCAGTTTAATTATATATAATAATTTGTTGTATTAATGGATTTCAACGGAAATATGATATATTACAGCATGGCTGGGAGAAAGCAGAATGTATCGTAGAGTTCACATATGTTCTGCCCCATTGCGCAAAACAAATAGAAACTGAATAATATATCATATATTTCCATACATGAGTGTTTGTGAATTGTAGCCTACTAATTGTAGTGGAAATACATTTCGAATGATATAATTATGAACTGTAATTATTCGTTTGTTTACTTTTGATACACATAAAACAATACAATGTCGCATTGCAATAATTTCGACATTTACGTGAAGTTATTAAATTTTTTATACCAAAGTTAACAAGCATTATTAGCTCTAAGGGTGCAATACACAATTTAATGTAATTTCTGATGTGGAACAGAATGTACATACAACCGCAATATCCTGTCCTACTTATGCAGTTGTCGAACTGCCCAGTTCCCTAGTACTTTAAATAGACACCATGCTGTCTGCTGTTTCTAACGTACTAGCGGTGGTAAATATTATATTTTCGTCAAATTATTTTACCCATTTAAAATAACTTCCATAGTTAGAGTTAGTGTCCACGCCTGTGGAGTAACGGTTAGCACGTCTAGACGCAAAACCAGGTGGCCCGAGTTCGATTCCCGGTCGGGACAAGTTACCTGGTTGAGGTTTTTTCCGGGGTTTTCCCTCAACCCAATATGTGCAAAAGCTAGGTAACTTGCGGTGTTGGACCCCGGACTCGTTTCACCGGCATTATCACCTTTATCCCATTCAGACGCTAAATAACCTAAGCTGTTGATAAAGCGTCGTAAAATAGTCTACTAAAAAAAAGTTAGAGTTAGTAAACCATGGTTTGATGAAGATTGTTCCATTGTACTGTAGTAGATAGAAGGAAACAGGCAAAATTGAAAGTCTTACAGAATCCAATTGAGGAGAATAGAGATAATTATTTCAATAAAAGACGGGTAGCAAATCGTACACTTAGGAATAAAAAGAGTGATTACTTGAAAGAAATATTGAATGAGGTAGAAACAAATAGACTAGTAAGAATAAAAACATTCGAGATTTATATAAGGATATAAAGGAATTTAAAAAATGGATATCAGGCAAGGGTAAACGTGATCAAGAATGAGAATGGTGACTTGCTTGCAGACTCTCATTCAATCCTAAACAGATGGAAAAACTATTTCGGGCTACTAATAAATATACAGAGGCCAAGTAGAAATGATCAGGACGAAATTCAAATACAAACTGCTGAGCCATTTATACCGGAACCCACACTTTCTGAAGTCGAAATTGCGATAGAAATTCTGAAAAAGTACAAGTCTCCAGGTATCGATCAAATTCCAGCAGAATTAATACAAGAGGGTGGAAGCGCATTATCTAACGAATTTTATAAACTTGTACTTGCGATTTGGGAAAGGGAAATTGTACCAGAACATAATCGTACCTATTTTTAAGAAGGGAGACAAGACTAACTGTAGTAACTTTCGAGGAATATCAGTTTTGTTGACGTCGTACAAAATTTTGTCTAATATCCTTTTGAGAAGATTAACTACATATGTAGATGAAATTATTGGGGATCATCAGTGTGGTTTAAGGCGTAATACATCGACTATTGATCAGATTTTTTGTATTCGACAGATATTGGAGAAAAAATGGGAGTATAAGGGTACAGTACATCAGTTATTCATAGATTTCAAAAAGGCATATGACTCGGTTAAGAGGGAAGTATTATATGATATTCTTATTGAATTAGGTATTGCCAAGAAACTAGTTCGATTAATTAAAATGTGTCTTACTGAAACTTACAGTAGAGTCCATATAGGCTAGTTTCTATCTTATGCTTTTGAAATTCACTGCGGGCTAAAGCAAGGAGATGCACTATCACCTTTATATTTTAACTTCGCTCTAGAATATGCCATTAGGAAAGTTCAGGATAACAGGCAGGATTTGGAATTGAACGGGTTACATCGGTTTCTTGTCTATGCGGATGACGTGAATATGTTAGGAGAAAATCCACAAACGATTAGGGAAAACGCTGATATTCTACTTGAAGCAACTAAACCGATAGGGTTGGAAGTAAATCCCGAAAAGACTAAGTATATGATTATATCTCGTGATCAGAATATTGTACGAAATGGGACTATAGAAGTCGGAGATTTATCCTTCGAAGCGGTGGAAAAATTCAAATATCTTGGACCAACAGTAACAAATATAAATGACACTCAGGAGGAAATTACACGCAGAATGAATACTATGGGAAATGCGTGTTATTATTCGGTTGAGAAGCTTTTGTCATCCAGTCTGCTCTCAAAAAATCTGAAACTTAGATTTTATAAAACAGTTATATTACCGGATGTTCTGTATGGATGTGAAACTTGGACTCTCACTTTGAGAGAGGAACAGAGATTGAGGGTTTTTGAGAATAAGGTTCTTAGGAAAATATTTGGGGCTAAGAGGGATGAAGTTACAGGAGAATGGAGAAAGTTACACAACACAGAACTGCACGCATTGTATTCTTCACCTGACATGATTAGGAACTTAAAATCCAGACGTTTGAGATGGGCAGGGCATGTAGCACGTATGAGCGAATCCAGAAATACATATAGAGTGTTAGTTGGGAGACTGGAGGGGAAAAGACCTTTGGGGAGGCCGAGACGTAGATGGGAAGATAATATTAAAATGGATTTGAGGTAAGTGGAGTATGATGGTAGAGACTGGATTAATCTTGCTCAGGATAGGGACCAATGGCGGGCTTATGTGAGGGCGGCAGTGAACCTCCGGTATGCTTAAAAGCCAGTAAGTATGTAAGTTAGATTTAGTTTCAAAATCGACATTATAATAAAACGTAAATTTTTGCAACATAATGAGTCTAACTTAAGTGGATATTTTCTTTACGAAATCAAAGTTTACAAATAACAGTACTCTAAAATTCCAAATACTAGTTTAACGTGCTCTCTTTCGCAATGTTTTCTCTTCTCTGTAGTGGGTACACACGGCAGTATTTTCTGCATTCCTGTATTTATTCTTTAATTATGTTAAAAGTCTCATTCTATCCTAATAGTCTACATCTCAGGCGGAGTTAATATAATTGATTTTATCCTTTACAACTAATTCTAAGCAAAATTACGAAGGCGTTCTCCTTTTATTTATTATTATAGAAGGTCTCTTTGGCTTACAGATTACTTGGCGACTGTAGGGGTTCCTAGCTTTCTAAGACTTCGCATGAGTGTCTTGTCCTTGTCTTAAGTCCCGCCTCACATTCTGCTGACTCTTCATCTCCTTGCTTTTGAATATTAGTGCTGACTCAAAAGCTTCACGAGTGCTGGAAACGAGAGCCAAAGACTCATTTCATTGAAGTCTCTAGATATTCGTCCTTACCAGAAAACTTCAAAGTGACGCTCCAAGGAGATTTTGTTATTCCTACAATTTTCATGTTACGTATATATTCTTAAAAGTTTTACATCAGTTAAGATATTGCTAAAATACATGAGAGCATATACGGACCTCGCATAAAGTTAATCAATTTCTTTAAAGTTTAAAATGAAGTTAAGACTTCCTACAATTAAATGGTTCGTTGGTTATTACTAGGCTTCGAGACTTCGGGCCTGATAGAGCAGTTCAGTGGGAAATCAGCATAACGGCGTACTGAGTATAGTGGTAAAGCGTACAGTGGGTGGGGGTACTGTAGAATTAATGCCAACAAATACGCAAAGGGAAACGCTGTGGATTTGAAGATTCTGATGAATAATTTGGTTTTCATACTAACCCATTTTCAAACTGTGTCTGAAACTATTACACGGTTAGAAAGAAAAGTCAGAGCAAGAGATGCTGGAAGCCCTCAAATCAATTGAGAAAATGACACAGAATGAGTGAGACACCAAGTACATCGGTTACTGAACGTGTCCACATCTGTGGAGTAACGGTCAGCACGTCTGGCCGCGAAACCAGGTGGCCCGGGTTCGAATCCCGGTCGGGGCAAGTTACCTGGTTGAGGTTTTTTCCGGGGTTTTCCCTCAACCCAATACGAGCAAATGCTGGGTAACTTTCGGTGCTGGACCCCGGACTCATTTCACCGGCATTATCACCTTCATATCATTCGGACGCTAAATAACCTAGATGTTGATACAGCGTCGTAAAATATCCCAATAAAATAAAATAAAATACTGAACGTGTAAAACAGAAGTGGAAATCAATTTTATGTAAAAATAACGGATATGGAACATTGTGTAATTTGAAAGCAAATTAGTGGACATAGAGTGACCCGAGAATAATGGACTGTCTCTTAGAGACTGCAATGATGTAAGGTTTTTTTCGTTTTGCTCCTACCACGTCATCCGACGTAGAGCGCATCTTTTCACAGTACAAACTGTGTTTGGTAGACAACTGAAAAAGATTTACGTTTGAGACACTGAGAATGTATCTTGTAGTACATTGCAATTCGGTACTGTAACTGCACTTCCTAAAGACGACCAATAGGATAAATGAGGAAATTAAAATTGCTACATGCTTATTTCCACCATTAACTCTGTGTATAATTAAACACAAATGCTTATAAAAAACAGGAGAATAAATGCTTCTCACATTCTTTTGACATTGTCATTGTGTAATGTATATATACTTTCAGAATGTCTATATGTGTGTGTTCCCCATACTACCGTACTCTACTCTAAATAGCAACGTTGTTACCTCAACACATCTCTACCTTTCACTACCTGCAGCGAGTCAACAACCTATAGTGCATGCACAGTAAACTTATTGTATCGGGTCCAAAGTCTCGAAGCCTGGACTTATTACTAGGCCCCGGGAAAAGTATTGCTATCAGCTTAGTATGCAACATAGCATACCTGCTTTGAGAGGGATGGGGTAAATAACGATACACAGCGTGACGCTGGCAGTAGTACAGTTTGGTTCATGAGAAATGAAGTAATACATGAAAGTCTCATTATTTGTGCGTCCTTTTGACTGGTTTTCCAGTGATTAGCTATGAAGCTTACAAAGTGCATTTCTAATTTTATTCCCATTAAGAGACCTAAATATTTAATTGTACGAGGCATGTTCTTAAAGTAAGTTTCAAAAGGGTGTAGTAAGTAAACGGGAAGATATTTACAAACTATTTTTGTTGCATTGTATTCCCCACACTTCAATTACTTCTCAACATAATCTCCACCATTATTGAGGCATTTATCGAGTCGTGGCACAAGTCTTTCTATCCCCTCATTGTAGAATTCGCCCGCCTGCAATGCGAACCACTCCCGCACTGCTGATTTTACTTCGTCGCCATCAAACCGTTGACCACATACGAACTTCTTGAGGTACAGGAAGAGATGAAAGTCACTCGGAGCCAAATCTGGGCTGTAGGGGGGATGGTCAATTTGTTCCGAGCCAAATTTCGAGATGAGATTTTGGGTGTCGTCGCCATCAAAACGTTGACCACCGAGGAACTTCTTGAGGTGCAGGAAGAGATGAAAGTCACTCGGAGCCAAATCCGGGCTGTAGGGGGGATGGTCAATTTGTTCCCAGCCAAATTTCGAGATGAGATTTTGGGTGTCGTCACCATCAAAACGTTGACCACCGAGGAACTTCTTGAGGTGCTGGAAGAGATGAAAGTCACTCGAAGCCAAATCCAGGCTGTAGGGGGGATGGTCAATTTGTTCCCAGCCAAATTTCGAGATGAGATTTTGGGTGTCGTCACCATCAAAACGTTGACCACAGAGGAACTTCTTGAGGTGCTGGAAGAGATGAAAGTCACTCGGAGCCAAATCCGGGCTGTAGGGGGGATGGTCAATTTGTTCCCAGCCAAATTTCGAGATGAGATTTTGGGTGTCGTCACCATCAAAACGTTGACCACCGAGGAACTTCTTGAGGTGCTGGAAGAGATTAAAGTCACTCGGAGCCAAATCCGGGCTGTAGGGGGGATGGTCAATTTGTTCCCAGCCAAATTTCGAGATGAGATTTTGGGTGTCGTCACCATCAAAACGTTGACCACCGAGGAACTTCTTGAGGTGCTGGAAGAGATTAATGTCACTCGGAGCCAAATCCGGGCTGTAGGGGGGATGGTCAATTTGTTCCCAGCCAAATTTCGAGATGAGATTTTGGGTGTCGTCACCATCAAAACGTTGACCACCGAGGAACTTCTTGAGGTGCTGGAAGAGATTGAAGTCACTCGGAGCCAAATCCGGGCTGTAGGGGGATGGTCAATTTGTTCCCAGCCAAATTTCGAGATGAGATTTTGGGTGTCGTCACCATCAAAACGTTGACCACCGAGGAACTTCTTGAGGTGCTGGAAGAGATTAAAGTCACTCGGAGCCAAATCCGGGCTGTAGGGGGGATGGTCAATTTGTTCCCAGCCAAATTTCGAGATGAGATTTTGGGTGTCGTCACCATCAAAACGTTGACCACCGAGGAACTTCTTGAGGTGCTGGAAGAGATTAAAGTCACTCGGAGCCAAATCCGGGCTGTAGGGGGGATGGTCAATTTCTTCCCAGCCAAATTTCGAGATGAGATTTTGAGTGTCGTCACCATCAAAACGTTGACCACCGAGGAACTTCTTGAGGTGCTGGAAGACATGAAAGTCACTCGGAGCCAAATCCGGGCTGTAGGAGGGATGGTCAATTTGTTCCTCTCCTCATGATTTTTTCATCGACAGCACGCACCAAATTGTCATTGACCAAAGATGGCCGACCGGTATGCTGCTCGTCATGCACAGAGACGCGGCCCTCTTTGAACTTCCTAACCCATCTGACCATTCCATCACTAATGGCATCATCACCATACACCTCACAAAGTTGACGATGAATGTCAGCTGGTTTGATGTTTCTCGCATTCAAGAAATGGATAACAGACCGCATCTCTCAGTCGGCGGGGTGCTCGATCACTTTAAACATTCAACTGATCTCAACTAACCACACACACGGACTGAAGCTCTGAAACTGCATGCACAGCTTGTCTGAAGATTGAAAAAGAAAATATTCATGCGGAAAATAATGATTGCAGCGATGTGACGGCTATAATTGAAAACGGAACTTATTTTAAGAACACGCCTCGTACTTGGCATAATGGTAATAATATTATTTACGTATTGATGCGTTGCAATGAACTATGACATGTATGTGCAAGACATGTAACGTGAATCATATTCGGATAACGTGTTTCAAGAAAATTAGCAGATTTATTCATATAGCTAGCAGCATAGTAACACATTTTGAATTGCACACATAGCACTATCAAAACGTTCACATATGGTGGAATAATTAACCCTATCTAACACTTCACTCATTAAGAGATAGGGTCTACAGCAACATTCCGCACTAAGGGCAGCCACAACCACATCTGCAACGTGACGTCCAACGGAGTCCATGCTTTCATCTATAAAAACCCATATCTTCTCATTTTGTAATTTACAGTACCTGGCCACATTATTATAATCACTCACATTTTTACTATACTTTACATATTACTTCCTCATTTGAACTCTGGTTTCCTTAAGTATTAAATACTGTATTTAGAGTTTTTATCAGTTTCTTTGACAATTTTTAGGTTTGCTTCTCCGATGGATCAACCTTTCAGTGTTTGATGGACAAAGCAATGTTTGTTCGTCGACGAAAGGGAGAAAATTTTGCTACTGGATGCCTGGTTAACACAGTTAAACACCCAATATCAGTCATGATATGGTCTGTGATATCAGGCAAAGGTTCAGGACGGCTCTACATTGTTCAGGGAATAATGAAACAAGATCAATATATCCAGGTGTTGGAAAACAGGCTTATCCCTCAGCTGAACGAATGGTTCCCAAATGGGGAGAAATATATTTTAATGCAAGATGATGCACCTTGCTACACTGTTAGGAGAGTCAAAACGTTTCTGGCTTCCAAAAAAATTCCACTTTTGCCATGGCCAGGAAACTCACCGGACTTGAATCCCATTGAGAACGTCTGGGCCCTCGTAAAAATAGAGATGGCAAAAGCATTTATTACTACTAGAGTTCGACTTATTGAAAGGCTGATACATGTTTGGAATCACAATGAGAGGATCCAGGAAGTAATAGAGAAGTGTATTGTAAGCATGCCAAAGAGAATTGAAGCTGTAATTAAAGCCTAAGGAGGTCGTACGAAATACTGAAATTTCTGTAAAAATGAGGTGTGGTTGGTTATTTATCAATATTTCTTGAATTAACATTGTTATAATTGTAATTTTACTTAATATTGTTTAAAAATTAAATATGTAATGTGAATTCTGCTTAGGAAAGGAAACCAGAGTTCAAACGAGGAAGTAATATGTAAAGTATAGTAAAAATGTGAGTGATTATAATAATGTGGCCAGGTACTGTACACTTCACTTCACGCAGACATTTCTCGTATGCATGTTGCACATAGTTCTTCCGCAATGTTGCTTCTTTAGGAATTTGTCTTCCAGTGTACCTTTCTGAAAAGCCACGGAGTTTCGCGTTTTCTAATTTGTGTAACGGAATATTTGAAGCAATAAACGCGTCACACATATCTTGGTAAAATGTTCGTTCAAGTAGTCGTGAAGGAGATTCCTGCTGTACCTTGCTTAAATTCTGTTGCCTGTTACATCCGCGTTTATGCTTATTGCTATTTATGTGATTCTTAACGTTGCATGCCGTGTCGGCTGCCAATTTCACGTGACACAATTCACAAAACAGTTCATTACCGTGGATGGAAAACACACTTTATTGACGAACACATTTCTTTAGTGATTCTATCTCGCTTACTTTTGGTCTCGGCATTCTGAAGACCCGTGTTCATTTACTTTTGACTGCGTTGTACTAAGCTGCGCCGGCACTACTCCTACCTGCACAGTGATGCGTGCAAGAGTCCTCGGTTCATAAACATTAGCGATACTACATCGCGCGTTTCCCTGTAAGCAATACTTTCTCCGGGGTCTAGTTATTACCTGGTAATATTAGTAAAAATGCAGGGACATCATTTTATTTTTACTTCAATTTTTATTGTACCTGAGTTTTTGAATGTACTTCACTCCCACCCCTCTACTAAGGAAGTTCCAACTCCACACAGAAGCAAGACCGCAGATAGTAAGCAGTACTGAGTTACTGAGTATAGTACGTTCCAGAAATATGTTCGCGTTTTCCAGTGACGAAAGAGCTTTCAATATTGAATCATATTTTCGCACAGGTACTGTCCGTTTGCCTACGTCGCATCCCGATTTCCCCCACCTGCTTCTGCTCGCCCCTCTGTAATAGCTGGGCTGTCTTAGCTCTTTTCTGAAAACATTAATTTCTCTTAGGAATTGGAAGTTTACGTAATATTATACAGCTGTTTAATTTAACTTAAATAAAAGAGCCTTGTTAAGTACTTAAATGTCACGTGATTTCCTCCCTTTCTACAGTCCTGCGGCATAACCACTTGGACGGACAGTAGATAGCATGTCTGAGTAATTTTATATTTTCGGATCGGGCAGAAGTGAAGATTGAATTTACAGTACGTAGAGTAGGTACAGAATTATTTCAACATGAGTTACTAGTACGAAGGACGAAACTGGCAATTGGAATTAGATGCAATAGTCTGTAGTGCGATAATATGCACAAAAGAACTGAAGCCTGTATCGAAATGAACGGCCACCATTTTCAAAATTGTTTTTAAATATTCATATTATGATTATTTTTCAATTTAACTTCTTTCTCTATATCGTAGGCTAATGTGCTGTAGACAGTATAATATACACTGCATAATGAATACGTTCGCATGGATAACTCACTTCGTGAGTAAAAACGCTTATTCTTAATACAGTACTGTACTTAGATTAAAGAAAAACCTAATGAAAATGATCAAACTCAAAATCGCGATATTTCCTAGTTTACGTAAATGGATGAACTACTTTTCTTCCTTCCTATACCTAGTAGAGTGATTTGTGTTTTACTCCAGTATCATCGAACTCCAGTCTTGGAGGGGGGGGCAAGCGGTGTTTCCGGTTCTCTAAAGATATAGACAGGTTAATATTAAAAATGTTAGTAAAAATAAAATGATGTTCCTGTATAACTTTTAACACTTTATTTCTTTTTGGCTTTTCAATTTTACTGCCCGACATAAAAGTAATAATAATGATATGTGTACGGGAATATGTTATTTCATACACAGATCTGTTACAATTATGTGTGCAAAGTTTCATTACTCCAGGTATAGCCATTCAGGAGGCAACTTATTTTACTTTAAGTTAAAATGTACAAAAATAAGTTGAAAATTTATAATATGCGTTCAGAACATAGTAACGGCTTATCTATACTAATAATAAATCTGTAGCCGAAATTTTTCCGGTAATTTTCGATTTTCCAAAAATAATTGGTCCTAACATATATAATTAACCATCCTGAAACTGAAAATCGCTTTTTTTTTTAATTTTTGTTTATATGTCTGTCTGTCTGTATGTTTGTTACCTTTTCACGCGATAATGGCTGAACGGATTTCGATGAAAATTGGAATATGAATTAAGTTCGTTGTAACTTAGATTTTAGGCCATATGGCATTCAAAATACATTATTTAAAAGGGGGGTTATTAGGGGGCCTGAATTAAATACATAGAAATATCTCGCTTATTATTGATTTTTGTGAAAAAGGTTACATAAAAAATCTTTCTTTAAAAATAATTTGCGATAAGTTTTATTCCTTGAAAAAGTTTGAAAGGACTGATATTTAATGAGATAAATGAGTTTTAAAATTAAAATAACTGCCATCTAAACCTTGTAATGAATTAAAAAACAAATGACTTCGTCTATGAGGGGCCTTGGACAGCAACAATCGAAAGCTATGAAAGATAGCCTACAGAGAATGTTTCTGTGTTTGTATGAAGTAATATGGGAAGCTAAATTAACCGATTTGTATAATTAAATATTATTTCACCATTGGTAAGTGTAGTTTCTCTAGATGGACATAATGCTATAATGTTATTACAGTAACTTCTGATATGATATGTAATGTAATATAATATAATTAAATTATTTGAAGGGTTCAGAACCATAGTGGGCCAAGCGCCATTTACTGAATACGTAGAAAACAAGGGTTAAAATTAAGTTATTACCATAATTCAATGGAAACCTATACCAAGTAAAATAAAATATACACATTAAATCTAAATGATGTCAATGTTCATTAAACTATGGTTGCATGTAATAACAATTAAGAAACATGTTAAAGGAATTGTCATTGCACCAAATGAGTGTCTCTGGACCAAAATGATCGCATTTTAATTATTTGAATACAATTTAAATTATGTAACATATTAAACGATTTATCCTTCTATCAAACACGAATGTTCCCTGGATCAAATGTCCTATTTTAATTATGTAATTACTTTATATTTATTTCTAACGGGTGCAGCGGAGCGCAGGGGTAAGGCTAGTATGGAATAAACTGAATTTCTAACGTAGATAAAGATATCACGATAAATCTCCATTGCAGTATTCCTCAAGAAACCGTAGATTTTTGCGCCATATTTAAAAAATAAAGAAAGTTACAAAAAACTGGGCAAACCTCAGTACCAAGCCTCCTTAATTTTTGGATTTGAGTCGAGCTCGGATACGTGTCTTGTATGGTACTTGTGTTAGGATTAGAAAATTTTGACAGTTTCAACATCGAAAATATTTCGTATTACAAAACAAACGAATTTGTCAATGTTTCTAATTTTATTTCATTTCAATGTGATATAAAAAACCAAAACATTTATTTCGTATGAAGCTAGTCAATTCTCATTGTACGATAAGATAATAAGAGATCTCTCCGATCAAACATATAAAATACCCTTAGAGAATACAAATAATGTACAGTAATAAAAGTAGCACAAAAGAGCTTGGCGTTGTATTTTCATTGAACGAATTATTATTATTAGTACTATTATTATTTTATTATTATTATTGTTACTACTACTTACGCCCTTGCATAAGCACGCCATTGGTCCCTATCCTGAGCAAGATTAATCCATTCTCTACCATCATATCCCATCTCCCTCAAATCTTTTTTAATTTTATCTTCCCATCTACGTCTCGGCCTTCCCAAAGGTCTTTTCCCCTCTGGCCTCCCAACTAACACTCTATATGCATTTCTGGATTCGCCCATACGTGCTACATGCCCTGCCCATCTCAAATGTCTGGATTTAATGTTCCCAATTATGTCAGGTGAAGAATACAATGCGTGCAGTTATGTGTTGTGTAACTTTCTCCATTCTCCTGTAGCTTCATCCCTCTTAGCCACAAATATTTTCCTAAGAACCTTATTATCAAAAACCCGTTAATCTCTGTTCCTTTCTCAAAGTGAGAGTCCAAGTTTCACAGCCATACAGAACAACCGGTAATGTAACTGTTTTACAAATTCTAACTTTCAGATTTTTTGACAGCAGATTAGATGACAAAAGCATCTCAACCGAATAATAACAGGCATTTCCCATATTTATTCTCAGTTTAATTTCCTCCCGAGTGTCATTTATATTTGTTACTGTTGCTCCAAGATATTTGAATTTTTCCACCTCTTCGAAGGATAAATCTCCAACTTTTATAGTTCCATTTCGTATAATATTCTGGTCACGAGACATAATCATATACTTAGTCTTTTCGGGAATTACTTCCACTCGCTTCAAGTAGAATGTCCGCATTTTCAATAATCGTTTATTATTATTATTATTATTATTATTATTATTATTATTATTATTATTATTATTATTCATAGTGTTCCACCCTAGGGCAGGTCTTTCACTGCAAAACCAGCATTCCAAAATCTTTTACATTTTCTGCCTTCTTCTTAGTCTAAGCATATGATCCGTAAATCTTAATGTCGTCTGTCATCTGATATCTTCTTTTGCCTCGAACTTCTCTCCCGTTCACCATTCCTTTCAGTGCATCCTTCAGTAGGTAGCTACTTCTCAGCCAGTGACTCAACTAGTCCTTTTTGTCTTCCTGACCAGTTTCAGAAATATTTTATTCTTCATCCACTCTTCTTATTACAGTTTCATTTCTTATTCTATATAGCCATGCTCCATTCCTCTCAATATCTACATTTCAAATGTTTCTAATCATTTTTCTTCATTTCGTCATAATGCCCATGTTTCTACCCCATACAATGCTATACTCCACACAAAGCACTTCACCCTCTTTGTTAGATAATTCGCCAGAGGTTTGCAGAAAATACTTTTTTTTTCTATTAAAAGCTTCTTTTGCCATTCCTATTCTCCTTTTCACTTTCTGGCAGCAACTCATGTTACTGCTTATAATACACCCAAAGTATTTGAAGCTGTCCAGTTATTTTAATTGATATTATTTTCATAATTATTATTGATATTATTTTATCATTTTTAACATTACTATTGACTATATTTTCATTATTATTATTATTATTATTATTATTATTATTATTATTATTACATTGGGACATCTCTTTTTTATTATTTACTAGCCGTACCCGTGCGCTCCGCTGCACCCGTTAGAAATAAATATAAAGTAATTACATAATTAAAATAGGACATTTGATCCAGGGAACATTCATGTTTGATAGAAGGATAAATCGTTTAATATGTTACTTAATTTATATTGCATCCAAATAATTAAAATGCGATGATTTTGGTCCAGAGACACTCATTTGGTGCAATGACAATTCCTTTAACATGTTTCTTAATTTTTATTATATGCAATCATAGTTTAATGAAGATTGACATCATTTAGATTTATTGTGTAAGTTATATTTTATTTTACTTGTTATAGGTTTCCATTGAATTATGGTAATAACTTAATTTTAACCATTGTTTTCTACGTATTCAGTATGGTTCTGAACCCTTCAAATAACTTAAATTATATTATATAATATTACATAACATATATTATATTATATATTATATAGTATATATTATATTATATATTATATTCTATTATATTATATTATATTATATTATATTATATTATATTATATTATATTATATTACATTATATTATATCAGAAGTTACTGTAATAACATTATAGCATTATGTCCATACAGAGAAACTACACTTTCCAATGGTGAATTAATAATTAATTATACAAATCGGTTAATTTAGCTTCCGATATTATTTCATACAAACACGGAAACATTCTCTGTAGGCTATCTTTCATAGCTTTCGATTGTTGCTGTCCAAGCCCCTTATAGACGAAGTCATTTGTTTTTTAATTCATTACACGGCCTTAGATGGCAGTTATTTTAATTTTAAAACTCATTTATCTCATTAAATATCAGTCCTATTAAACTTTTTCAAGGAATAAAACTTATCGCAAATTATGTTTAAAGAAACATTTGTTATGTAACATTTTTCACAAAAATCAATAATAAGCGAGATATTTCGATTTATTTAATTCAGGCCCCCTTATAACCCCCTTTTGAATAATGTATTTTGAATGCCATATGGCCTAAAATCTAAGTTACAACGAACTTAATTTATATTCCAATTTTCATCGAAATCCGTTCAGCCATTATTGCGTGAAAAGGTAACAAACATACAGACAGACAGACAGACATACAAACAAAAATTTCAAAAAAGCGATTTTCGGTTTTAGAGCGGTTAATGATATGTTAGGACCAATTATTTTTGGAAAATCGAAAATTACCACAAATTTTCGGCTACAGATTTATTATTAATATAGATAAATGATATAAGTAAAAGAATAAGTTCTATCTGCCTTTATTTGCGGATGATCTCAAAATCTTTCGTAAAATTAATAGTTTGGTCGATTGTCAAATTCTTCAAAAAGACATTAATTCAATTTCAAAATGGTCCGTTGGAAATGGAATGAAAATCAATCAATCCAAAACGTTTGTCATTTCCTTCTCACGGAAAACTACTTCCCTAAAATTTAATTACAGTAATGTCATAATTACTAGGACAGATTGTATTAGAGATCTTGGTGCCTTGCATCATTCAAAATTATATTTCCATGATCATGTGCAATACATTTATACCCATTCGTTAAGAATGCTTGGTCTAATTAGGTCTATAACTTATTCTTTTTCCACTCCTATGTGTTTATTAATTTTATACTATACGTTGGTTAGATCCAAGCTTGAATATGCATCTGTTGTATGGAACTCCATTACTTCCACTGACTCGGCTAAATTGGAGAATATTCAAAGAAAATTTATTTCCTTGTGTTCTTATAGATTTTTACCAAATTCCGATTATAACTATGAGATTAACTGCAAATATTTCAATTGCTGTAGTTTATTTACCAGACGTCAGGATCTTGATTATTTATTTTTTTTGTAAAGTCATTAAGGGTGATATTGATTGTGAACAATTCATAAGCAATATCAGTCTTCGTAATCCTGCTAACGGTTTAAGATTTCATAATTTTTTGTTTTATAACAGGAATTCAAAATCTCTCTCTCTCCGGTCTGCAGATGCATTAAGTATGCTAATTTGCATGGATTGAACTTGGATCCATTTAATGTGTAGTTTATATATTTTTTTAGTTTTTATCTCAGTTTTATTAACTTATGCTATTTTTTTAGATATTTATCATAATATTCTCATTGCATATCTTTGTAATACTACTTATATGATTCCAATATTCATTTATATGATTTCATTAATTCATTTGTAATTCATTTTATTTAATTGCCATTATTTTAATCATCTCATTGTACTAATTTTAACAATTATTTGTATGCATTGTTTTTTGTTGTCATTATTGTTTAATTGTATTGGTCTGTAATTTTAATAATTATTTGTATGCACATTGGTTATTCCTTGTTCTCTGTAAATCTTATGCTAACTTTATCTTGTGCTGAGCTGCTATTGGCCCCAGGATGTTTTTTTATTGGGTTATTTTACGACGCTGTATCAACATCTAGGTTATTTAGCGTCTGAATGATATGAAGGTGATAATGCCGGTGAAATGAGTCCGGGGTCCACCACCGAAAGTTACCCAGCATTTGCTCGTATTGGGTTGAGGGAATACCCCGGAAAAAACCTCAACCAGGTAACTTGCCCCGACCGGGAATCGAACCCGGGCCACTTGGTTTCGCAGCCAGACGCGCTGACCGTTACTCCACAGGTGTGGACTCCCAGGATGTTGTACAGCACAATAAATATTAGTAAATAAATAAATAAGTAAGTAAGTAAATAAATAAATAAGTAAATACTGCTGCATAATTTAGAGAAAATAACTAAAAATTATTAAATGGAAATGTCGTATGATAGTAAATATAAAATAAAATTTTTAAATTTATAAAAACATTGTGCATTATAAATTCAGTTTCAAAATCAACGTTAGTTCAACTCTCTCTTACTACTATTTAAAATCATCCACACCTCCACACCCTCTTACCTAGCATCTCGTTTTGATTACCTTTCACTACCTCGAACCCGGAACATGTAACTTCTCTCTATTCCTCTGCACAGAACATCCTTCTACTCATCATCTTTCAGCATATCTATTCCACACCTCTGGAATTCTCTCCCTGACCACGTCAGAGACTGTCGGACAATATCAAAATTCAAATTTAAATTTAAAAAATCACATTCTAATTCGTGGAATTGCTTGTTGAACACATGTCAGGTTGCGCAACTTCGGCTTAACCCATGACATATAGTAAATATTGTAACTATGCTGTTGTAAAATTGAAAATTAATATGTAATGTATTTATTATTATTATTATTATTATTATTATTATTATTATTATTATTATTATTATTATTATTATTATTACCACTACTACTACTACTACTACTACTACTATTATTATTATTATTATTATTATTATTACTATTATTATTATTATTATTATTGCTATTATTATTATTATTATTATTATTATTATTATTATTATTATTATTATTGTCAGTTATCACTATCGTCATTACTATCTCTGTTTTCTTTCTTTTTGTTGTATTAGCTCGATGAGAGCTCTATAATGTACTTTTGACTCTGTTGACCCTCTATAGGGCTTTAACTTAATTTGTATCATTTTCATCAGTGTTTGTATTTCTTTTTTGTATTTATATGTGCTATCTGGTAGGATGGAAGAGAAGGCCTTATGGCCTTAATCCTGTCAGATTAAATAAATTATTATTAAATTAAATAATTTGGTGGCTCCTGGTCGTGTATTAACCTCCAAAGTTATCCTGTAAAGAATTGTGGTCATAAATTATTTTGTTATTTGAAGACCCTTCTGGTTTAGGTATCTTACGAAGTCTGATTGAATTCTTTAGCAGAGGATATAGTTTAAAATAACTGGTTTATGTTTCTTATCGATTAGTGTTTTGTTTTATTTCGTTGTTTATGTTACGTTCTTTGTTATGAATGAATTCTTATATTAATTTCTCTTCTGAATTTGTGCGCCTGCACGTACGAATAATTTACATCGTTAGTGAACCATTCTAACTTCCTTCACTTGAATATCTCCGTCTGTACGATTTAATTTCTGTAGGGTACTATATTCCTAAACTCCCTGTGAACATTCGTATGTCTGCGTCCACCCTCCTTCTTTCAAATCGTCACTGTTTCTGAGATGTGATTGGTTGTCATAACTCTATAGTTCAGTATTCCAATATGGCCGGTTATGCCGTGTGTGGTGGTTGATATTTCTGCCGTGTTTTCTTTGTTTTATTACAACATCGATTACTATTTGATTATTAATTGTGATATTCTAATTTTAGACTACATTTTCTATAATTGCGATGTTTCAGTTCGTATCATTTTTGTGTATTGGTGTTTGTTCTAATAATTTGTAGTGTGTACCGGTTTAAAGCATGGACATTTGGTTTGTGAGAATGTATTGGATGGAGATATGGTGGACATCACTGACACCTCATGGACATCAGTTCAAACCTTGAAAGGTAACAACACTTAACATTAATATTTTGAACAAAATTTATTTATTGTAATATTTGAATCGAAGTTTATGTTATATATGAAGTGATTTACGTCTCTTCATTGACCCACAAATTTATGACTGCGAAATTGAAAACTGTTTCCAGACTTTGTCTCTAAGCGTCATTTCTTAAACTCTTTTTATTTCTGGTCTATATGCAATAATTTAGAACTTTTTCACTTCATATCTATATTTTTGTTTAGAAAACAACATTATTGGCTTTCGAGTAATAATAATAATAATAATAATAATAATAATAATAATAATAATAATCTGATATGTGTGGCTCGGTTTTTGAGGACTCATGAATAATCAAATATTACCCTAAATCTGAGTTGGAGTGTAGTGGCACGTTGTCAAATTAAAAAAATGTGTCCTAAGAAGTAAGTTTGACTAAAACTGCCATGACAATAATATAATATGATTTAGACATAAACTTAGTGACATACAGTATTTGATTATTCCCTCGACTAACCTACTATCTTTGTGTGATATAGAGCGATTTCAAGAGCGGGCAATTGTAATATACGTTACAAGAGCGTTATGTTGACGTTTTCATGGTCGAGGAAAAGATTGAAAAAGCGAAACGTAGTTGAGCTTTTTTAATTTCCGAGAACATGAAAACAAACATACCGCTCGTGTATCGTACATTATTTTGTGCGAAGATCGTTTATTACATACCTGAAAGACGAATTTCTAATTAGTTGCAGTGAAATCTCCATGTTGGTTTCTGTATAATGACGGCAACTTCGGAAAACCAAAATATCTTTCTTCAATATTGTTGCTATAAAATGTTTTCTGTGTTTACTTTACTCCAGCAGGCCGTGATATACGTCTGTCCTTTTTTTCCCCCCAGTCTATAAATGCGAACTTAACACAAACGGTAAGGTTATGTAATGATTTATTTTTCATTTTAATATTTTAACAATATTATTTATATAACATATTGCAGTAATAACATCGGCATCTGGAATCTCGTTGATTTTTTCACGGCTTCCTTAATGTTACTTGTATCAGGAATGCAATAAGTTTCGTGGAGTAGTAGACTTTACTTAATTTTTGCAAATATTTAAAAACAATAATTAACATTGCAATTTAGGTAAAATTGCAGTGGTAAGTTTCCAATTTATAATTATTACTATGTTAAACGTCTCTAAAAGTAATATGTTAAAAGCCTAAAGCAGTAAAATGAATGTCGCGCTTAAGCGGTAAGAAGAGGGAAATTGTTATGTGTGTTACGTTGGGAATACTGAATGTGGTATTTCACACTTACCGCGTATTGGTTCTGTGCGGAAAACAAGCAAATACGCACGATCTCGCATAAAAACATTTCCCTGGTAACAAAAAAAAAAAGAACACTACGTTTTCGCCTAAACTGTTGTTGAACGTAGTCCCTACGAATGAGTCTATTGGGGAATTAAGCACATGATATGTATTGCAATAAGTTGTAGTAAAACAATAAATGGCCTTTCTTTTTAAATCGAAAAAACACACAGGCGAACAATTTCAAGAAGGGTAATACGATTTTTTTAATTTTTTTATTAATGTCAAGAATAAGCTGACAGTTGAGAGGGAATAGAGTAGTCTTCTGTCACCTAAATTGATTAGGATATTTGAACGAGCTTATCTTCTTCTTGTCATTTATTATTATTATTATTATTATTATTATTATTATTATTATTATTATTATCCTTGATTTATTCATTGAATGGAATATTTGGTTACGATTTTATTTTCTAAAATAATTTAAAGAAATATATCTTCTGTAACAGTACGCTGCGCTATAGCGTACAAGTTGCGATCACAATTGTTTTTCTCTCATGCGCATGTGCATAAATGACGTCACTAGCAGACTATACACTTTAACAGAAGAAGTGCTGTACGCGATGATGAAAGCCCAGGATTGTTAGGTTTTAAGGAACTGAAATTAGGTTTCTCCAACGCATGTTTTAGGATTTTAAATCACCTATTTAGGAATTTATAGATTTTATAAAAAAAAAAAAGGAATACAAACAATATACTATTAATATAATGCGATATTAATATATTTACATTAAAATATCAGTTATTGTAATAAGCCTAAAACGTGGTCTGGTGATTCAAATAGTGTTGATGAAGTGTTTTGAGGAACTATTTACCAATATTAATACATATTAATAGTCTATTATGGAAATATAAAAATTGGAAATTTATCCTTTAAAGAGGTGGAAAAATTGAAATACCTGGGAGCAACAGTAACAAATGTAAATGATACTCGGGAGGAAATTAAACACCGAATAAATATGGGAAATGCCTGTTATTATTCGGCTGAGAAGCTTTTATCATCCAGTCTGCTGTAAAAAATTCTGAAAGTTAGAATTTATAAAACAGTTATATTACCGGTTGTTCTGTATGGTTGTGAAACTTGGACTCTCACTTCGAGAGAGGAACAGAGATTGAGGGTCTCTGAGAATAAGGTGCTTAGGAAAATATTTGGTGCTAAGAGGGATGAAGTTACAGGAGAATGGAGAAAGTTACACAACACAGAACTGCACGCATTGTATTCTTCAACTGACATAATTAGGAACATTAAATTCAGACGTTTGAGATAGGCAGGACATGTAGCACGTATGGGCGAATGCAGAAATGCATATAGAGTGTTAGTTGGGAGGCCGGAGGGAAAAAGACCTTTAGGGATGCCGAGACGTAGATGCGAAGATAATATTAAAATGGATTTGAGGGAGGTGGGGTATGATGATAGAGACTGGATTAATCTTGCTCAGGATAGGGATCGATGGAGACCTTATGTGAGGGCGGCAATGAACATCCTAGTCCCTTGGAAGCCAGTAAGTAAGTAAGTATGAGAACCCCATGTAGAGAATTCGGGAGGAATTCGTGAAGCAAGTTCGGATATTGAACGCTTTATTGTATACTTAATCGAGGGCAAACTTGGTCCATAAAACATCTTTGTAAGACATGGCTATCTGCACTAGGCAGCGTACCAAAACAGTCCAGGAGACTGTAACACATTTCGTCAATAAACCGACACTGTGGCTCTGTGCCAGCGCGCTGGGTTTATAAGCCTGAAGTACCGGACTCAAATTCCGGTCGATCCACCCTGAATTTGTAACTTGTGTCGTGGTCCATGTTTTCTCCGAGTATTCCTGCTACATCCCAGTAATTACCATCATCACTACAATTGTACATTGCCTCATCATTACAATTGTAATGTAGACCATCCTATGGTGAACTCTGGATTGTTTTTTACTCAATATTTCAGCGGTTACTTTGAAAACATACAATTGTTGTGGCTGTATTGGAAGAAGATGCTATGTGTGTAAATGAGGCAAAGACAAGTTCTATGACCCTGTTCATAAAGAATTAGTTGATTAGACACACTTCTCATTCTTAATTTATGTGCACTTTTTGGACTTTAATGTATTGACATGCCCTTACACCAAGGAAGTGAGCATCTAAAAACGATGAAGAAATTCGTTGTTCGAAGTTCTGGATACATATTTTTGACGCGAAAGCGAGTGAAAATTTAACGAACGTGCTAGAGAAGAACAGCCTAAAGACCTGTTACCATGGATATTTCAACAAGAAACATATATCATGCCGACTTTTACTTCTCTACACACATTTCGCCAAATCTATACTGTCCTGTCCAGTGACATGTATGTATATATGTATGTATGTATGTATGTATGTATGTATGTATGTATGTATGTATGTATGTATGTATGTATGTGTGTATGTGTGTATGTGTGTATGTGTGTATGTATGTATGTATGTGTGTATGTATGTATGTATGTATGTATGTATGTATGTATGTATGTATGTATTTATGTATGTATTTATGTATGTATGTGTGTATGTATGTATTTATGTATGTATGTATGTATGTATTTATGTATGTATGTATTTATGTATGTATGTATGTATTTATGTATGTATGTGTGTATGTATTTATGTATGTGTGTATGTATTTATGTATGTATGTATGTATGTGTGTATGTATGTATGTATTTATGTATGTATGTATTTATGTATGTATGTATGTATTTATGTATGTATGTATTTATGAATGTATGTGTGTATGTATGTATGTATTTTTTTACTTGGTTGATCAACGACGCTCTATGAACTACGAGGTTATTTAGCGTCGATGGAATTGGCGATAGCGAGATGGTATTTGGCGAGATGAGGCCGAGGATTCGTCATGAAGTACCTAACATTTGCCTTACAGTTGGTGGAAACCTCGGATAAAACCCAACCAGATAATCAGTCCAAGCGGGAATCGAACCCGCGCCCGAGCGCAACTCCCGATCGGCAGCCAAACGCCTTAACCGACCGAGGTACGCCGGTGGCTTTTATGTATGTATGTAACTCTCCTTCTTCTGAATATACCTTAGCAATACCAAACCGGGGATACTTGTGCCCATCTACTCCAAAATTTATATTTTAAATATGTAATTGTTATATTAAAAATATGAAAATGTTATTTATTGGCAGTTATAGATCCTTCTGTCTTATTTTGTTATTGTTTAATCATTTTCACTGATAGTTTTACTAAAATACAAAAAATATGTCTAATTGGACAGAAAATATCCCTCCTTGTTGAAGTAATTTTTAGAAAATATATAATAACAATAATAATAATAATAATAATAATAATACTTACAAATGGCAAATTATTTATTTCATCCAATTTCATTCCTGTACTGAAATGAATTACAGTAAAATTTACCAACTTGAGACTAATTAATTCAAAGAGATCTAATCCAATTATAATTTCCAAATGTTGTACCTTTTGGTGACATACCTAGATCACCAATGTCTAAATCCGGGATAATTGTAGTGCTTATTGTTGTTCACGATATCCGCTCCACGTCTAAGTGGGAAGATCTAGTTCATTTTAATGATCACAGAAGAGACTAAAGCACATGAAGGAAAAATCTCTGGTTTCATAAAGAAACCAGTCTTTGACAAGCCGTGATTTCCATCGTTCTGCGGCTGTAGAAGTTTTCCTAACAGTGCACGCAATTTTAAACTCTTATGCCCCAACTATTATTCTATATTTTGAAATACGACGCTCTAATCCCCGGTTGCGATTGCCAACATAAGCCATTTAATATAATTGATTACTTGATTCATAACACGAGCATTATTGGATTAGTATCTCAGAATGAAAATTGCATTACCCTATTCCTGTCACTCGTAATATTTCATTCCATAAGCACACAGTACAGGCTCTGCTGCCATTGAAATCGGAATTGTCCCATAAAGGTAAACAAAGATACTTTGACATATGATTTTACATAGCAACGGTTTTATATGTACGACTGAAGTACAGCTTTTATACCTATTGGAATTGTGTCTGCATATGAATTATTCATGATTAAATTTAAACTTGTTACAAAACTGAGTAACTTCAGAGAGAGACGTCAATATGAATCATACTGCTTGAAGACAATAAAATCCAGATATCTCCTGCCAAATTACATTTCAACCAAATCAACTGAATTGGAAAACGATGCGTCATTCAAATGGCAGACAATGGAATTGAGAATCCGGATCTTCATACAATTACGTATCTGAATATCCGTGACTTGGTGTTACTGATGGATTTTACGACAAACTAATCCAATTACCCAATTAGAGGCCCTCTTGAACCACTTTTATAACGTCCAATGTTTTTTGTGTACCTCTCGAGATAGAGCCTACTGTAACAAAGATTATTACTACAGTATTGCCCCTTATGGAAGTTGTGTTGAGCCACACGCAATACATTTGTTAGTTAGGGATCTTTAATTTGTTGTTCACTAGCTGTACCCGTGCGCTCCGCTGCATTTGTTAGAAATAAATATAAAGTAATTACATAATTAAAATAGGACATTTGACCCAAGAAACATTCGTGTTCGATAGAAGGATAAATCGTTTAATATGTCACTTAATTTTAATTGTATTTAAATAATTGAAATTATTTTCGTCCAGAGACCACTCCTTTAACATGTTTCTTAATTGTTATTACATGCAACAGTAGTTTAATGAAGATTGACATATCTTTTAGTTTTAATGTGTATTCTTTATATTACTTGCTATATGTTTCCATTGAATTATGGTAATAACTTAATTTTAACCCTTGTTTTCTACGTCTTCAGTAAATGGCGCTTGGCCCACTATTGTTCTGAACCCTTCAAATAACTTAAATAGTGCTACAGCATAAACAGTGATTTATGTAATTATATTTCTTTCTTTCGAAAATGTAAGAATTCACGATCTCCTATGTACCATTGCCGTGGAATGAATAAATGTGTTATTTCTTCCTACTCAGAAATTTTATATTTTGCACATGGGAGTTATTGCAGGAACAACAACGCTATAATCTGAGGCGGCAGTGAAAATGTATTGTATTGTTATTTTAAAAGTATTGTATATCCTTAAATATCAGTCCTATCAAAATTTTGCATAGATTAAAACTTATTGGAAATCATTTTTAAAGAAACGTTTGTTATGTAACATTATTCACAAAAAGCAATAATAAGCGAGATATTTCGATTTATTTAATTCAGGCACCCTTATAACCCCCTTTTTAAATAACGTATTTTGAATGCCATATAGCCTAAAATCTAAGTTACAACGAACTTAATTTATATTTCAATTTTCATCGAAATCCGTTCAGCCATTATCGCGTAAAAAGGTAACAAACATCCAGACAGACAGACATACAAAAAAAAAAATCAAAAAAGCGATTTTCGTTCTCAGGAAGTCTTCGATCAAACCTCTTCGAGTACATGTGTAAGATGATTTAAATTTATTATAATATATTCTAAGTTACATCATTATGTATAACATTGAAAATTGTTACAATATAATAATTAATGTATGAAACAGGGACTCCCAAATCTGTGATGGCCGTTTGAGTCTCATATTAACGATGTATGATGTTGGACAGCCATAAAACGCTCGCTGTGATATTAGCATCTTTTATGCTTCTAATAGTTATCACTTGGTTTATTATAAATTTGTGATGATTGTAAATGTTATAGAAAATATGGTTAGCTATTGCAAACCACCACGTGTAAACATGAGTTGCCAATTATATAACATTGTAAATGTCGTACTGAATTTTGCTTTTAACTTTGTGTAAAAAGCGCGAGACGTGAATTGTAATAAATATAGTGATGTCATATGATGGCATTATTCCATTTTGTTTATGCCCTCACAGTAGTCATAAAACCACTATAATAATATGACGTAATTCGTTTTGAACTTGGAATACATCAACATGCATTTAAAAGATATATCAATAGATATGAAATAATTTCTAATCACATCTGCAATTATTCTTAATTTGATTGAAATAGCTATTAGTGATTCAACATTAACTCCGTACCCTTAATACTTTTGCAAAAATGGATGTGGGTGAGTGAATCGAAATTTTCATGCACTTCTTGCTTTCACAGTAACCTGTAAAACAGTTAATTCTATTGTGCTCTCTGAGTTTCTAGAAGAATACATTAACATTGCACTGAATAGGCCAGCATTGTTTAAAGTAATATCCTCATCTCTCGACGCTGTACTGAAATAGAAAATACCAACAAATATCATCATCATCATCATCAACATTTCACGGCTTAAGCCATTTGGGCTCGTTCCGGTCTCAAAGATTTCAATTAAAAAGTTGTATCCATCTCTTCTTTGGCCTACCAACACTTCTTCTACCCTCTGGATTATAATCTAAAATGATTTTTGTTATTCGGCCTGGTTTCATACTTTGAACACGCTCCTTCCAATTGTTCCTATATTGCTCTATTTTATCCATCAGTTTAAAAATATTTAATTCATTCCTGATATCTTAACTTTTTCTTTTATCCAAAAGTGTGCAACCAGCTACACTACGTAAAAACCTCATTTCAGCTGCTTCTATAGTTTTTTCTTCTTTCTTGGTTAAAGTCAAAAATTCACTACCATACAGCAATATAGGCACAGCCATAACCTTATAGAATTTTAGTTTGGTTTCTCTTCTAGTGTATTTCAGGGATCTCTTTATTGTGCCACATATAAAATTAAATTTACTAAGTTTATTAAAAAGATCTTCCTTCTTAAAATAGGAGATATTACAGCCTAGATTATTTACTTGCTGAATAGGTTTCCCATCCAAAATAATTTTTTCTCGTAAGGTATCTGGCCCTTTAAAAGCTAAAACTTTAGTTTTCTTTGTAGATATATTAAGATTATAATTTTTAAGAATATTACTTAGTTGAAATGTGGCCTTCTGTAAATCATTTTCTGAGCTAGAAATGAGAACCTGGTCGTCAGCAAAAAGTAACGTGTCTAATATTTGTTCTTTTATTTTAAAATGTGAATCTAAATTTGTCTGCCAATGAAATATGGCATCGTCAATATAAACATTAAAGAGAGAAGGCGAAAGTGGACATCCCTGTCTTACACCTCTATTTATGGTTGCCGTTATATCATTTTTATGTCTCGTTCCAGTTTCAACCAATATCTTGTTTTCTACATACAAACTTCTTATTACAGTTATTAAATGTTGAGGTACTCCTTTCTGTTTCATGATATTCCATAATTTATTTCTATTAACTTTATCAAAGGCCTTTTCAAGGTCTACAAACAGTATAAAAGTTGGTATATTATATTCTCTACCAACAAATATAAAAAAGCAAAACTTAAAAACTGGTAAATACATAGGTTAAAAACAACAGTGAATACAATGTGGGGAATGCAGTAAGAACTGTTGTGATATTAGCTGTTCGAATTATCGTACTATGAACCCGAGTAAGTGAAAATTTTCCACAGGTTTTTGCGTATTTTTAATCCTTAAAGAAATATGTTGAAACTTCTAATGCATTAAGCACATTAAATACCTGTTACATATCTCTACTTTAAAGCGGAGCTTAATGTAATTCTGCAGTTCCTTTAAGAACTGCATTAACGTTTCCTATTGCCAAATGGCCGTAATGTGTATTCATATCGTGACTATCGATAGTTTACTGTTGCTCTTGTATTAAAGGCTTGTCAATTATTTCGTCTTAATTAGGTATTCGCCTTTAAATAACTGAAAATTGTATTCACTCGAGGAAAACCACAGAAAAAACCTGAAACACATTAAGTTGTATCTGGAATTGAACCCGAAACCTCCCGAGTGGCAGAACAGTGCATTAGCACTGTGACGTTACGCTGAGTTAGGAACCCTCACATAAGCGCGCCATTTATCCCTAACCTAAGGAAGATTAATCCAATCAGGACTATTATATACCACCTCCCTCAAATATAGGGTGCGTCAGAAAGAACGGATGGATTTCAAAGGACAAGAAAATTGTAAGGATTCATAAAATCAAAAATTTATTGTTATCAACAGATTCATCAATACATGCAGTTTATTTACGGTATACAACATCATCCATATAATGTCCTTGGCTTTCGATACAGGCATCGAGGCGTTTTCTGAAGTTCGCCGTCACTTTCACAGTCATAGTTGGTGGGATTGCAGCGATTTATTCACGAATCGCCGTCTTCAGTTCATCCAGTGTATGTGGTTACTTAGGCCTTCAAATGGTCCCAAAGAAAGAACTCGCAGGGCGCGAGATCTTACCGTAACCTCGGACGATTTCAGTGCAATAGCATGTTTGCGGGCTGATCGTTGAGGTGGCAGGACAACCTACTGTCTGTCTCCACATTTGCTAGTGTACACGCGCTCCGTGGTCGTCCAGGTGATTTCTTCTTTAATGTTGAACCTGTGGTACGAAATGAAGCCAACCACCGCAAAATTGTATTCCGAGTTGGAATCCTAGTGTGACGTCCGATGTCGAAATGAGTCCTGAGTGGCGATCACAGACTCTTCATTTTTCAAAAATGTCTCTGCGATGAAAGCACGTTGTACACCAGACCAACACCATGTTCTCAACTGAAACTGCATTCTATGGCTGACCCAACAGTCGTGGTCCCCTTCACTCTATCCCTCCCCTCGCTGCGTTTCGATAGTTTGAAATCCATCCGTTCTTTCTGACGCACCCTGTATATTTTAATATTATACTCCCATCTACGCCTCGGCCTCCTCAAAAATATTTTCCCCTACAACTAACACTCTGTATGCATTTCTGGATTCGCCCATACGTGCTACATGCCCTGCCCATCTCAAACGTCTGAATTTAATGTTCCTAATTATGTCAGGTGAAGAATATAATTCGTGCAGTTCTGTGTTGTGTAACTTTCTCCATTCCCCTGTAACTTCATCCCTCTTAGCCCCAAATATTTTCCTAAGAACCTTATTCTTGAACACCCTTAGTCTCTGTTTCTTCTCTCAAAGTGAGAGTCCAAGTTTCACAACCATACAGAACAACCGGTAATATAACTGTTTTATAAATTCTAACTTTCAGCTTTTTGAGAGCAGACTGGATGGCAAAAGCTTCTCAACCGAATAAAAACAGCCATTTCCCATAGGCTATTCATTCTGCGTTTAAGTTTCTCCGGAGTGTCATTTATATTTGTTACTGTTGCTCCAAAGTACTTTAATTTTTCCATCTTTACAAGAGATAAATTTCCAATTTTTATATTTCCATTTCGTACAATATTCTGGTCACGAGACATCATCATATACTTTGTTTTTAGGGCTTTACTTCCAAACCTATCTCCTTACTTCCTTCAAGTAAAATTCTCGTTTTTTTCCCTAATCGTTTGTCGATTTTCTCCTAACATATTCACGTCATCAGCGTAAACAACCAGTTCATGTAACCCGTTCAATTCCAAACCATCTCTGTCATCCTAAACTTTCTTGATGGCGTATTCTGGAGCGAAGTTAAAAAGTAAAGGAGATAGAGCTTCTCCCTGCTTTAGCCTCAGTGAATTGGAAAAGCATCAGAGAGAAACTTGCCTGTATGGATTCTGCTGTAAGAGAGACATTTTAATTAATCGAACTACTTTCTTGAGAAAATTTAATAAGAATATCACATAAAACTTCTCTCTCATATGTAGATGTATTGTGTCCTCTGGTTACTGCTTTAATGTGTTCTTTGTATCGAGTTTGGAACGATCTGCCTGTCTATCCATATGCTGAAGACATAACTAATGCTAACCACACATACAATAACATAAATACATACATGGAAATCCTACACATGCTACCCAAAAATCAAAAACTCAACACACTAGAACAATATGAAATATACAGACACACTAAAACACACCCTGATCAAATTCTCAACACACAGATCAATTTCAGAACACACACACTATTTGACACAACTCTTCATCACACGAACGCACCCACACAACAGGCAGCGAAGTTGAGATAGCGCTGAGATCTAGTAGGCTCTTTGTCAAGTAGCACCGAAACAGCTGTAAGCCACACATACTTACATAATTAACACGAGTAAGATCGCCATTTGATCAATTATTTATATTCAAGTGATAAAGTAGTGTACGAAAGATTCAACATGGAATATATATTATTATGTCCATTTTTAACTTACAGTACCTTCTTGTTTTGATTTCCTTTATTTCCAGCTTATTTCAAGTATTAAAAATGCCTAAACATCCTGACTGTATTCCTAAGTTATAATGCCTTACTGTCCACTTAGTTAGTATGATTCTATCTTAATGATACGATAAATTTATTACAGTTTTATTTTTTGTTGCTTTATTGACGTATTACAGCAAACATTTGGTAATAATTTTATATTAGAAGGCTTAATGCTTCTGTAATTGACAAATTAGAGTAAATAGACGTTATATCCATGTTCGGACATCCAGCTGTAATAAATAGGCCTATGTGTAATATATATTAGCGTATACATTGTATTCTCTGCACAAACCCGGTGTATTTGATTTAGGTACACTTCTCTTATAATTCGAATTCTTGTGCAATGCATTCCTTTAATTCTGAAATAGTTCCTGGACTATACTGGGTGTTCATCTCAAAGTGAGTCATGACGTCACTGTTGTCAGTCAGCGATTTGAAGCGAGTTTCAGCTTTTATGCCAGAGAAGTTGCCTATTAATCAAGGCGTTCAATCTGAACTTGAGAACGTGTACGGTATAACTTGAACGTCGTAGCAACAGATGGCGGTCTGTACGGTCTGTGTGCTACCATAACCTCTTTCGAACTGTGTTTTGCGCCGGCAAGTCGTACGCAGGGTATTTGTTATCATCGGTTGCGTACGTTAACATTCCACAACACAAATCAAATGCTCTGTGTCCATGTTGACCGTCGAAGTTAATGTCAACAAATAAGTAAGTAATCGTCTTAACCCTCTCACCATATCCCGACAGTAGGAAAAAAAGACTCACTTCAGTACGTGTTTCCAAACAGTTCACATTCTTGCCACTACTGGCGTTACCGTACGTATCGGAAAGTAATCTTCAGAATGAGCGCCGTTGTTGCTAGGCAACTTCTCTCGCATTTAGGTAATACGCCTTTGCGGAAGTGTAGGAAGATTGAATTCTCTAGGCTCATCGGATAGCCACATGACGACATACAGCGAGCCATGACACATTTTGAACTGAACACCCAGTATAACACATATATTTTCTTTATTATTCTGAACTTGCAGTAACTTTATAAGTATCGTTTATATTTTAAACTTTTAGAGTTTTACTAATGAAAGTTGCTTATAGATATGTTAAACAATGTTATAGTTTTTCACAGAACAAGAGTGCACAAGCCATGTATATTTTTCTTACTAATAAACGCTATATATCTGGCGTTTTTTCATACCAGTGTTAAACAGTATACGTCATAACTTCACCATTTGATTACGTCGTAACTCTTTCTCGTCACATATTGACTGAATCTTGTTCGATTTGTATAACCCAATGATCGATATTACATAAGTTCATGTAAGATCGCGATTTATTTAGAACACAAATCTCACACAGAAAGAAATGGTAAGGAGGAAGAAAATACGATCTCCAAATAACACCAGGTACATTCATCATACATTAACTCTTTAACATTTTCTCAGTAGGCTATACAAACAGAGTAATAATATTGAAGGATATTTATTTTGTTTAATTACACAAATATGTTTACTTCAAATAGGAATACAAATACAGTAATTTTACACTTTAATACATTTATTTTTGTATTTCGAACTTGCAGTAATTTGATTAGTAACAAATAAATGAACAATGGACACAGTGACATCGAAGGAAATAGACGTAATGTATAATGTGAAATATCATAATGTAAACATATTCAAGAACATAATTACATTTCATTATAAAACAAAATAAGAAAGAAGTACATACAATCCATTATGACGTTTGTACTTTAAACTAAAAAATGTATAGGCCTACATCTAAAACAATAGTTGCACGCTTTTTAATTATTCTAAGCAGTTTCAATATTATTTATTAAGAAATCTATTTAAAAAGATAAACAGTAATATTATTTTCAACAATACGATTACTTTGTCTCCCAATGGTTGTTGTTCTGTACAAAATAAGTATAATTTACACATTTCTAAACTACGAATAACAAAAGAATAGCAAGCTTTATAAACAAATCATTCTGTATAGAAAAGATCTACTTCAGAGAAAACAATTGCCAATCAAAGAACTATTTTATTACACACGTGCTAATATAAACTATTTGATGTTCACAATTATTATTAGGATCTATTATCATAGACTACATGATCAGAGTTGACTTCTTGTGTTTATGTATTAATAATTCTGTTTTACTAGTCTAAAGTTACGCTCGGTGGAAATACTTATTCATGGAATGGCCAATATTCGTTTCAGAAGTGTTGCTAGAGAGGCTAGAGTTGTTTGGTGATCTTTCCATCAATTTAGTATGTAGAAAATGAAATGAGCATAATGTATAATGTGAGATATAATAAGTAAATTAATCCAAAATAGAATTACAATTAATAACAAAACATAAAATTAAATAATTATTAACTCTAAATGCATTCCTCCAAAACAGTAGCTATTCATATACAGGGTGGAAGTGAAATAACCCTGCAGATTGTACGGGGCGATAAGGTTCACTTCAATGAATGGAAAACCTATATTACGTTTAATTCTCTAGTCATAGTAAACATAATAAAAGCATTGGTTGTAGTAGGTTTCAGATGATATGAAGTTATTTTTGTTTTAGTTTTACTATTGACCAAGTTTACTGTTTTTTAAGTGTGTCATTATTGTAATATTATAATTCAGTTTTCTAGTGTAAGCAAAAATTACTACCTTGGTAATTTGTGGATACCGAAAGTTTTTTTCTGCAATTTACGCTTTACAACGTCTGTAGTTTCACGCTGCATGCTGGTTGTTCTTCTTGATGATCCGCAGCTATAATATCTGGATGGTTCACTGTGAAATTCATTTTATACGCCAGAGCCGTCCACCCACAGAGAGATCGAATCAACTCGAATACACGTTAAACCGAATACTGAGGCAGTACGCAAGCAGATGTACTTCGCATACTGCCTATAAAGCCAGGCGTACAGTAGCGCTTTGCAAAATTGTTCGGCTTTCAACCGGTTTGCAGGACTCTAGTTGTTACGTTGCATAGTACAGATTAATGTAACTGATTTTCTAACAATGAATAATTGCACATTCATCGTGTATTTAAAATTTAATTTCCTTTAAACAGCGTGTAATTTTACTGATTCAATAATATAGCCAATTAATAATTTCCATGCTTAAATAATGAAGTCAATTAAGCAGTGTATGTATACAGAGTGTTTAAAAAATACGGGGTATAAATTCAGGTATGTATTTCCCACATGTAGACAATCAAAATAGTTCATTACAACATGTGTCCGGAAATGCTTCATTTCCAAGTTATGGCCTTCACAACATTGAAATTCACCGGGACGTTTTTCTTTCCGCTGGTCGTTGTCATTACAGAAGTTGTTCAAAATGTCCACCTCCTGCTTGAATACAGACCTCACATCGATGTCTCATTGATCAGCGAACACGATCCCAAACTCCAGGAGTGTTGCGTATGTCCTCAGAACATGCCACAATTCGTTTCCGAAGGGATTCCAAATCAGGCACCGGAGACGAATAAACCAATGATTTTAAATGGCCCCACAAGTAGAAATCGAGAGGGTTCAGATCAGGTGAGCGTGGAGGACAAGCAATTGGGCCATCTCTACCTATCCATCGATCAGGAAACCTTCGATCCAAGTACCGGCGAGCCGTACGACTGAAGTGTGCAGGAGCGCCATCATGCAAGAAGTGAATGTGTTGAAGATTGATCAGTGGAGTGTCTTCTAAAACATGGGGTATGGTTCCGGTGAATTTCAATGTTGTGAAGGCCATAACTCGGAAATAAAGCATTTCCGGACACATGTTGTAATGAACTATTTTGATTGTCTACATGTGGGAAATACATACCTGAAATTATGCCCCGTATTTTTAAACACTCTGTATATGCGCCAGATTTTCGGTTGTCGGTTAACATGATTATTTTACGGCGTTAAAAGTATTGGGGAGTCCGAATAGGCCAAGGAGATGTACTATTACCTTTAATTTTTGCTCTAGATTCTATGTCATTATGAAAGTTCAGGATAACAGACAAGGTTTGTAATTGAACGGGTTACATCAGCTGCTTGTGTATTCGAATGACGTGGATATATTAGAAGAAAATCCACTAATTATTAGCAAAAAACACGGAAATTTTACTGGAAGCAACTAAGAAGTACGTTTAGAAGTAAATTCCCAAAAGACAAAGTATATTATTATGTCTTGTGACCGGAATATTATACGAAATGGAAATATAACGGTTGGAAGTGTAACCTTTGAAAAGGGGGAAAAATTCAAATACGTGTATCTGAGAGCAACAGTAACAAATATAATCGACACTTGGGAGGAAAATAAACGCAGAATAAATATGAAAAATGCCTGTTATTATTCGGTTGAGAAGCTTTTTGTCATCCACTTTTCTGTCAAAACCTCTGGAAGTTAGAATTTATAAAACAGTTATATTACCGGTTGTTCCGTATGGCTGTGAAACTTGGACTCTCACTTTGAGAGAGGAACAGAGGTTAAGGGTGCTTGAGAATAAAGTTCTTAGAAAAATATTTGGGGCTAAGAGGGATGAAGTTACAGGTTAATGGAGAAAGTTACACAACGCAGAACTGCACGCATTGTACTTTTCACCTGACATAATTAGGAACATTAAATCCAGACGTTTGAGTTGAAACACGTCGTCCCTAACGTTTTATCGATCAAAAGTAGTATGACGTAGTATAAGCGCAGTACTCGAACAAAACTATTTAAAATACACTCAGGAACAAAAAAAACGGGACACTTCTATATTTGCTTGCATTTTGTTGCCAATTATTTCAAAATGAAATAAACCCATTTAGACAAAATAATGTTTCATTTAGCACCTTATACGACAACATTTAAAAAAAAATCTCCGATGAGAAAATTTACAAAAAATTACAAATGGCGTATAACTATGGCAATCGTTTGGTCTGTTGTTTTTTCGTTTTATGGTACCTTAAATATTAAAAACTCTTTTTAGTAACGGGTATTACCCCCTCTGGCTTGAATGACTGCATCAATACGTCTTGGCATGCTCTCAATTTGGTTAGCAATGTCTTCTTGAGGAATAAGGTCCCATTCTTCGCCAAGTGCTCGCCTCAACTGTTGTAACGATTTTGGTCTCGGTCGTCTATTCTTAACACGCCGTCCCAGCATGTCGCACACGTGTTCAATTGGGTTGATGTCTGGACTCCTTGCTGGCCATGGAAGAACATGGATTCCCACTTCTTGGAGATAATCTCCGACCGCATGGGCAATATGCGGCCGTGCATTATGTTGCATTAAAACAAAATTATCGCCTACAAATTGGCCAAATGGCACAACATGATCAGCCAAACATTCATTTATATACTTATCAGCTGTTAGTCTTCCATTTTCAACAAAAACCAACTCTGTACGAGCATCCGTACACACTCCTGCCCAAACCATCACTCCACCACCTCCATACGGCACATTTTCGGAAATGCAACACTGTGAAAATCGTTCTCCCCTCCTTCTCCAAACTCTTTCACGTCCATCAGGTGAGCACAGATTGAAACGGGACTCATCGGTGAACAGAACACAGCTCCACTGTCCATTTCTCCAATCCCTGTGATCATTTGCAAAACGCAGTCGTTGAACTCGATGCATCCTGAGAAGTCTGGGACCAGTTGCAGGTCTACTTGATATCAGTCCACTAGCTTTCAACCTCCTTCCAACTGTTTTGGCCGAAATTGGGCGTCCATGCATGTTAACAAATTGCTGGGCTACACTAGTAGCTGGCAGGTTGCGCTCCCTAAGAACTCTCAACGCCATATACCTGTCTTCATTTGGATTTGTAGCTCTTGGACGACCAGAACCTGGTCTTCTGGTATATTCTAGGGTCTCTCCATACCGTTTTATGGCATCATGGCTTGTGCTTCTAGCCATATTCATAACATTTGCAATGTAACGTACACTGCGTCCATCATCGTAAAGGGCTACAGCTCGAGCCACATCTTCAGGTCGCATCTTGTTTTAAGACAAATGTTACAACCCCACTTAAACTCAGAAAATGTAAAAATAAAGAAATAACGAATGATAACGATAATGAAGCACAAAATGGTTGAGACAAAATTGTTATAGCTGAGACTCCGAAAGCAAAATTGGAATATTTGGTTGTAATGGATTGTTTATAAAACAAAAAACAATCAACGATGTATACACGTCTCCTTAACAACAGATGGCTACCATAATATTGTATGAGAAGATAATGTCTTGTGTGCCCGGTCTATTTGGCCCTGAGTGTAATTGTAGGGGTATGTTTTGTCCCTGAGTGTATTTGTACATAATTACACAATATAAGGCCAATTTATGCCAGGAAAGCGCCATGGCGCCCGCGGGCACTACGTCGCCGAAACCTGGTAAGTTACATGGCATTGACTGAAAATATTTATTCTTCATAGTAAACAGATTCATACAATTTTTCCTACTAATTTAACAGATTCTAAGAGCTAGAGTTGGCAACACTGTATGAACATACCGACGTCTCATGAATGTGATAACCAGGGAAAGGATTTATATGTAAATACATATTTACTTATAAAGCTAATATAATTTATATTTTGCATTATCTTTATGTTTCACAATGTGTAGGGTTGAAAAATCCTACTTTTATTTTCCATATTTTTCCATATTTTAGAGTTTAGTACATATTTTCGTTAATTTCCATATATTTTCCATATTTCATATAAAACAGTCCATATTATATTAGGTTTAACAATAAAACAAAACAAAATTCCATTAACTTTTAAAAATACATTTCAACAATAGAGATTTAAACACATGTTCAGTAATCCCTTTAACATCAGAGTTATTTGAAAATTAGCAGTCCTATCAACAATGGGAAAGTAAGTTACAAAACTGTATTAATTTAATTTAAAATTTTTAACAGACTTCAGTTGTGCAGCTCAACAGTTAAATGCCAGTCAGAGTACACATAGGTTCAGTTTTGTAAATCATACTATAAAGACGGTAAATATGCCAAAAGTACGTCATTCAGTCAATTTAAAATCAAAACTAACAAGTTACATTTCAGAATTTAAAGAAGATGGTTTATCAACTGACAATAAAATATTATTTTGTAATTTGTGTCAGTGTGCAGTATCATCTACACAAAAGTTCCTGGTGCAACAACACATTACAACTAGTAAACATCAGGCCAACAAACAACTAAATTCCAAGCAGAGACAATTGTTTTTAACACAACCAACAACATCGAATGTAAGATCTGAGTTTAACATCGACCTGTGCCGTTCTCTCATCTCTGCTGATATTCCTCTCTACAAACTAAAGAATAAGGTCTTCAGGGAATTCCTTGAAAAATATACTCAACATACAATCCCGGATGAGTCAACACTTAGGAAGACGTATGCTCCATCCATCTACGATGAGACAATACAGAAGATAAGAGATGAAATTAAAGATAGTTCAATTTGGCTTTCCATTGATGAGACTCCCGACAAAGAAGGTAGACTTGTTGGTAATGTAGTTATCGGTTTGTTAAGTGAACAATATTCTGAACGAATTCTTTTACATTGTGATGTTCTAGAAAAGTGCAATAACAAAACTATAGTTAAACTGTTCAACGAAGCTATGGGTATCCTGTGGCCAAAGGGTATTATGCACGATAATGTGTTATTCTTTATTAGCGATGCTGCCCCTTATATGGTCAAAGCTGGACAAGCATTATCTGTTGTATATCCTAAATTGACTCATTTTACTTGTGTGGCGCATGCATTTCATCGTGTGGCAGAAGTGGTCAGAGACAATTTCCCTAAAGTAGATTTGTTGATTTCATCAGTGAAAAAAGTATTTCTCAAAGCTCCCAGTAGAGTTAACGTGTTGAAAGAAATGTACCCTGAAATTCCATTGCCACCAAAGCCAATTTTAACTAGATGGGGTACATGGCTAGAAGCAGTTGAATATTATGCCGAACATATAGACTCTATTAACAATGTTCTCCTTGCATTGGACTCTGAAGATGCAGTCTCAATTGATACTGCGAAAACAGTTACCTGTGACATAAGTGTGAAGAATGACTTAGCTCACATTCAGCATACATTTTCATGCATCATAAAAACGCTCAAAAGTCTCCAAAATAGGCACCTTTCACTATCTGAAAGTTTTGAAATTATAAATAGTACTGTGGAACAACTGAATCGTGGTAGAGGTAAAGTTGCAGATGCAGTAAGAGCTAAGGTGGACACTGTACTTTCAAAAAACCCTGGATATGAAGAACTACAAAAGGTTGTTGCTGTGATGAGTGGTGAATCAACAGTGAAGATTAACTTGGACTTATCCCCAGCAGACATTGTGAAATTGAATTATGTACCAGTTACTTCTTGTGACGTCGAACGCTCTTTTAGTCAGTATAAATCTATCCTCAGAGACAATAGAAGAAGATTCACTTTTCAGCACTTGAAAGAAATGTTTGTAACCTATTGTTATGGTAACAGACAATAAAAATTGTGTTTTGTTGAAACTACATTGGAAGATAAGGTACGTCCATTATATTTTTTGTTTAGTTTGATTAAAATGTACCAATATTTAACGTACATAGTCATTTTTTTATAATTTTAAGTCCATATTTAATTCCATATTTTGGTAAAAATCCATATTTAATTCCATATTTTGGTAAAAATAACTACATATATATTTACATATTTCATATATTTTTAGTCCATATAAATCCGTTCCCTGGTGATAACACTTACCTTTACGTTCATATCGCTTCAGATGCATTCTTGCGGTCTCCACGCGTTACCACATCTATATATTTTGATGTTAGACTGTGTAGAATCCAACGGGCATAGTCTTTCTACATTTTCGGCTTCTTTAATATTGTAAAATCGTATGAACATACGATGATGTAATATCAGCTTCCTTTCCACATAATTATGTTCAGAGTCTGTCGTCTTGCAAAATAGTAATATAGTTACAAGAGCAGTATGTTGACGTTTTCATGTGCGAGGAAAAGTGTGAAAAAGCGAAACGTAGTTGAGGTTTTTTAATTTCCGAGAACATGGAAACAAACATACCGCTCGTGTATCGTACATTATTTTGTACGAAGATCGTTTATACATACCTGAAAGAAGAATTTCTAATTAGGTGCAATGAAATCTCCATGTTGGTTTCTGTTTAATGACGCCAACTTCGGAACACCAAAATATCTTTCTTCAACATTGTTGCTGTAAAATGTTTTCTGTGTTTACTATACTCCAGCAGGCCGTGATATACGTCTGTCTTTCCCCCCCCCCCCAGTCTATAAATGCGAACTTAAAACAAACGGTAAGGTTATGTAATGATTTATTTTTCATTTTAATATTTTAACAATATTATTTATACAGGGACATCATTTTATTTTTACTAACATTTTTAATATTAACCTGTCTATACCTTTTGAGAACCGGAAACGGCCACCGGCGTGGCTCAGTCGGTTAAGGCGCTTGCCTTCCGGTCTGAAGTTGCGTTCGGGCGCGGGTTCGATCCCCGCTTGGGCTGATTACCTGGTTGGGTTTTTTACGAGGTTTTCCCCCACCGTAATGTGAATACAAGGTAATCTCTGGCGAATCCTCGGCCTCATCTCGCCAAATATCATCTCGATATCACCAATCTCATCGACGCTAAATAACCTAGCAGTTGATACAGCGTCGTTAAATAACCGATTAAAAAAATAAAAAAAAGAACCGGAAACACCGCTTGCTCCCCCCTCCAAGACTGGAGTTCGATTATACTGGCGTAAAACACAAATCACTCTACTAGGAATAGGAAGGAAGAAAAGTAGTTCATCCATTTACGTAAATTAAGAAATATCGCGATTTTGAGTTTGATAATTTTCATTGGGTTTTTCTTTAATCAAAGTACAGTACTGTATTAAGAATAAGTGTTTTTACTCACGAAGTGAGTTATCCATGCGAACGTATTCATTATGCAGTGTATATTATACTGTCTACAGCACATTAGCGTACAATATAGAGAAAGAAGTTAAATTGAAAAATATAATCACAATATGAATATTTAAACACAATTTTGAAAATGGTGGCCGTTCATTTCGATACAGGCTTCAGTTCTTTTGTGCATATTTTTGCACTCTAGACTATTGCATCTAATTCCAATTGCCAGTTTCGTCCTTCGTACTAGTAACTCATGTTGAAATGATTCTGTGCCTACTCTACGTACTGTAAATTCAATCTTCACTTCTGCCCGACCCGAAAATATAAAATTACTCAGACATGCTATCTACTGTCCGTCCAAGTGGTTATGCCGCAGGATTGTACAAAGGGAGGAAATCACGTTAATTACTTAACGAGGCTCTTTTATTTAAGTTAAATTAAACAGCTGTATAATATTACGTAAACTTCCAATTCCTAAGAGAAATTAATGTTTTCAGAAAAGAGCTAAGACAGCCCAGCTATTACAGAGGGGCGAGCAGAAGCAGGTGGGGGAAACCGGGATGCGACGTAGGCAAATGGACAGTACCTGTGCGAAAATATGATTCAATATTGAAAGCTCTTTCGTCACTGGAAAACGCGAACATATTTCTGGAACGTACTACACTCAGTAACTCAGTACTGCTTACTATCTGCGGTCTTGGTTCTGTGTGGAGTTGGAACTTCCTTAGTAGAAGGGGTGGGAGAGAAGTACATTCAAGAACTCAGGTACAATAAAAATTGAAGTAAAAATAAAATGATGTCCCTGTGTAACATATTGCAGTAATAACATCGGCATCTGGAATCTCGTCGATTTTTTCACGGCTTCCTTAGTGTTATTTGTATCGGGACTGCAATAAGTTTCGTGGAGTAGTAGACTTTACTTAATTTTTGCAAATATTTAAAGCAATAATTAACATTGCAATTTAGGTGAAATTGCAGTGGTAAGTTTCCAATTTATAATTATTACTATGTTAAACATCTCTAAAAATAATATGTTAAAAGCCTAAAGCAGTAAAATGAATGTCGCGCTTAAGCGATAAGAAGAGGGAAATTGTTGTGTGTGTTACGTTGGGAATACTGAATGTGGTATTTCACACTTACCGCGTATTGGTTCTGTGCGGAAAACAAGCAAATACGGACGATCTCGCACAAAAGCTCTTACCGCCTCAAAGTCAACATAGTGATTTGCAACAGCGGGTCTACCAGCGCAAAGTTTATATCCAGTTGTCTCTTCCTGTACGAAATGCTTCCAACAAACTGGTAATAGTTCGATATGATAAAAAAAAGTTCCTCCCGCAAGCTCTTTGTAATGCCGTAAATCATTTATTTACATACAATATTTCGCCATACAACTTGAATTATGATTAGACATCTCTGTTCATTCTTTTAGAACATTCATGTCAATTGATGCCCATAGGAGCAAGCGCGCGCTTTAGAGCTCAGGAGAGCCTGAGCGCTTTACAGCGGAAAGGAAAGAGACAGACGAAACAGGTAGTATATGCCGCTTGGTCGAACTATATTCAGGGATGGCCAGCACTGATTCAATAGATAAAGGGAAGAGAACTTATTAAAACTGTATCCATGGTGATTTTTAGATTTGCCTGAGAAGTATAAGTGCATTATAAGAATGTAAGTTTTAATGTTAATGCTCATTTTTCACAAGCTTGATTTTTGTTATTGAAAAGACATATTTTCTCAACATTTTTAAATAGCAAAGTGAAATTTTCACATATAGGCCTATTTATTTAGTAGCCTTACAGAATGTTTTCGTAAATCTAATATACCGTAAATACGTATTATTGAAGATAGTATATTGAAAATTTTGAAAATATTCGCATGGAAATTATTTGAAAGGAAATGAATTAACAAAGCAACTACTGTTACATCATAAGCAAAAGATACGTGCCCATGTGTTATAATAATGTCAGCTCTATAGCGTCAGCAGATTTCGAGAAAATAATTTAATATTCTGATGATAGGAAGTTGCTCACAAATATCACCTTAAAAGCATAATGCGATAAGAGTTTTGTTATGTAATATTAGTTACACTTAAAACATATACAGTACCTAGGTAACTTTGCTTTTTACTGTAATATTGTTTTGATTGGTTTATTGATTACTTTTGTAAGGCTGAAGGTACCATCAATATAAATTCCAACTTATCATGTCATACTCAATCTCTTTTTTTGAGATGCAGTATCACTTTCTTTATGAATGATGTGTTTCATCCATTTAGTACAGTATAGTTGTACTACTATGGAATTTATGTGAATATTCTTTCTTAACTCTTTATTATGTTATTAAGATTTAAAACACAAGTGCAATATTAAGAAATTGGTGTTAGTACTTTTGTTTTACAGACAATATAGATAATATCAAACACAAAGAAGCCATATAAAAATGGCGACATAAAATTTCACGTTCCGTCTGAAGTTTGTGCACCACTGTTTTCTTAATCCAACAGGCTGCTTATTCATATACACAACCCTTCCTCTTTCCATACTTAGCGCTTGATGCCTGCAAACGACGTCAAGTTCAGAAAAATGCGCTTGCTTTGACATCACTGTTTTAGAACGTTAGTACTTACCGTATTGCTTATAAAAACAGTCACTTGTGTTCACAAAATATTTTCATTTCGACAATATAATAGGAAGCTTGGTATCAAAGTTGGACAACTCTACTTTTGCTCTTTTTTTTTTTTTTTACAAGAGAGGTGAAAGACTAGATCGTTGGAAACCAATGTCACCGTTATACGTATACTTTTTTTTAAACATTCTCATGGGTCATAGAAATATTTTTTTAGGTCAATAGACAGTCCCCTACGTCCACTTCCAACGGACTCCTAACGAATACTCACACGTTTAGCACTGGGATTGTGGCGCTGGAAATCAATTTAGAACGCTTTTATCTCAGCCACGACACATTTCAATTTTTATTGTACAATATAAATGCTATTATCACTACAATGACACAATAATTCTTGCAGATAACACAGAAACAACTTAGGAAACGTAATTAACAGAGTCGCAGTTTCACTTTACTTCCAGCAGACGATATGCTATAGGTGTAGCAGGGATGCCAATATCGGCAAAAGAAATGAAACTGTGAGGAATGTTACAATAGGTGTGTAGCACGTTAGGTTAGGTTAGGTTAGGTTAGGTGTGTAAGATTATATGAATGGTTACCACTGCAATTATTCTCCCACTCCACATCAAATTACGTCACAACGATGGAATATGGCCGCCTTCTTCCTTCAAATACGACGATTTTCCTATATAAGTAAGGAACGTATTTAGGGCGGGTTGGGTGGGACCACAGCTCTCCCAGTGATCACATCCAGTTTCTACTACCCCACACTACAAAACTAAGGTATTTTCAGTGCTTGTTTTTAATTCCCTATACTGGTAACACCAAATTCTAACATTCACCATTTTTTAGTCTCAAAATGTAATTTAAATTAATATTCCGACCGAAATTTAAGTTTAGAAAGTGGAGTTGTCCATTTCTGAAACTAAGTTATGGAGTTGCCTGTTTTTGAAAGCAAATGAAGCCATATTTAAATTGGAGTTGTCTGTTTTTGAAACGAAATGAAGCCATTCTTTAAGTGGAGTTATCTGTTTTTGAAACCAAATGAAGCCATACTTAAAATGGAGTTGTCTGTTTTTGAAACGAAATGAAGCCATATTTAAAGTGGAGTTGTCTGTTTTTGAAAGCAAATGAAGCCATATTTAAAGTGGAGTTGACTGTTTTTGAAACCAAACGAAGCCATATTTAAAATGGCGTTGTCTGTTTTTGAAACCAAATGAAGCCATATTTAAAGTGGAGTTGTCTGTTTTTGAAACCAAACGAAGCCATATTTAAAGTGGAGTTGTCTGTTTTTGAAACGAAATGAAGCCATACTTTAAGTGGAGTTATCTGTTTTTGAAACCAAATGAAGCCATACTTAAAGTGGAGTTGTCTGTTTTGAAACCAAATGAAGCCATATTTAAAGTGGAGTTGTCTGTTTTTGAAACCAAAAGAAGCCATACTTAAAGTGGAGTCGTCTGTTTTTAAAACGAAATGAAGCCATACTTAAAGTGGAGTTGTTTGTTTTTGAACCGAAATGAAGCCATATTTAAAGTGGAGTTGTCTGTTTTTGAAACCAAATGAAGCCATATTTAAAGTGGAGTTGTCTGTTTTTGAAACCAAAGGAATCCATATTTAAAGTGGAGTTGTCTGTTTTTGAAACCAAATGAAGTCCTATTTAAAGTGGGGTTGTCTGTTTTTGAACCGAAATGAAGCCATATTTAAAGTGAAGTTGTCTGTTTTTGAACCGAAATGAAGCCATATTTAAAGTGGAGTTGTCTGTTTTTGAAACCAAATGAAGCCATATTTAAAGTGGAGTTGTCTGTTTTTGAAACCAAATAAAGTCATATTTAAAGTGGGGTTGTCTGTTTTTTAAACCAAACGAAGCCATATTTAAAGTGAAATTGTCTACTTTTGAATCTAAGTCTCTTCTAACTCGGTTTCAGGGCAAATTTACGTAAAACAGTACATATTCATCCACAAATCGATTATCTAAACAATCAGCCATGTTGGATTCGCGATGCTTGATGGGAAAAGGTGGTACGAATGTGGGCTTCTCATTGGCTACTGAAGGAATTGTCAATTTGAAACCAAGCCACTGTGGAGTTGTCTACATTTTGATTCTAAAGCGCACGATTAAGTGCTATTTTCGCTCTGTTCTGTCCGGTTTTGAACCTAAACAGTTCCAGAATCTCATTCAGCACACAAAATTCTATAACAATATCTCGAAATCGCAAAAAATTGAGTTGTCTAACTTTGAACTGTGCTCCTCATATCAATGTGAGTAACTGACACAACAATGGCTGTTCAGTAACTTAAAAGCCTCTCATGCTCACAACTAGGAGTGCTGATTTACAGCATTGTTGCCATTACTTTCCAAGTAATAAAGCTACATAACATATTTTATGTACAGGACTGTAAACCATCCCTATGTTGGGTGCGTTCATGAGGAGAATCGATCAATAACTGTTTTTATTAATATGATGTAATGGGATTGACAGGGATTATTAATGGATAGAAATTTGTTTGAAAATCAAACACATGTGGAGGGCTGTATTGCAATAATAACCAAATGTCAGATGAACCCAAGCATTTCAGTGAAATCACTGCAACATTTCAAGAGCTTACGAGTTTGTTTAACGCTCTCGTATCTGGTTATAGAAATATGTTCCAGCGTAGGCTATACAAACTCAGAGTCGGTAATTTCAATAAAATATTTCTTTGCAAACCAATGACTGTACCATTCAGTGTAATGTAATGCAAGGCAGAATACAAAAGTACTTTCTACCAAGTATACTCTTTGAGGTAATGGCAAAGATCTATTGGTTGTAAATTTCACATTACTGTATCATAAAAAATGAACAGAATATTCACGTAAAAATTGGCTATTCATATCCGCATGCTGATTTGAAAATCATTTACTGTATTAACTACATACAAATGTATAGTGGTACAGTTAACAGAGCACAGAAAAATTTCTACAGGCCTATTTCTTTTGTAGTTGTTCCATTTAGAGAGAGAGAGAAATAACTCGTCCGGGCTTAATTAAGGATGACCACGAGGATCCGGAAATTAATAGCAAATAAAAATAATTAATAGTGCATCAGTTATTCATGGATTTCAAAAAGGCATATGACTCGGTTAAGAGAGAAGTTTTATATGATATTCTTATTGAATTTGGTATTCCCAAGAAACTAGTTTGATTAATTAAAATGTGTCTCACTGAAACGTACAGTAGAGTTCGTATAGGTCAGTTTCTGTCAGATGCGTTTCCAATTCACCGCAGGCTAAAGCAAGGAGCTGCACTATCACCTTTACTTTTTAACTTTGCTCTAGAGTATGCCATTAGGAAAGTCCAGGATAACAGAGAGGGTTTGGAATTGAACGGGTTACATCAGCTGCTTGTCTATGCGGATGACGTGAATATGTTAGGAGAAAATCCACAAACGATTAGGGAAAACACGGGAATTTTACTGGAAGCAAGTAAAGAAATAGGTTTGGAAGTAAATCCCGAAAAGACAAAGTATATGATTATGTCTCGTGACCAGAATATTGTACGAAATGGAAATATAAAAATTGTAAATTTAACTTTTGAAGAGGTGGAGAAGTTCAAATATCTGGGAGCAACAGTAACAAATAATAATAATAATAATAATAATAATAATAATAATAATGTTTTATTTTCGCTTGCAGAGTTAAGGCCATAAGGCCTTCTCTTCCACTCAACCAGCCTTAATCAATACAATACATAAATTTAAATTATAAATATTTTCACAACAATTAAAAGGTTTTCCAGCAATAATCTTCACTACACATTTATTTAAATTTAGATAAATCTATAAGGTAAAGTAGTAACTTAATTTATGAGCTAATTTAATTCAATGAATTATAATTAATTTAATATTTGAGATAGCTAGTAAAATGATGAAAATTAATTTAATATAAGCTTACTAGGACTATGTTACAGGGAGAATATATATATATATATATATATATATATATATATATATATATATATATTTCTATTTCTATAATGAGAATGTTAATGTAATTGCCATTAGAGGTTTTGTAAATCTATTTAGAGAAATTAAAGATAATAATAATGAGAATGGACAGATGTTAGTTTCATTATAAGTAACAAATATTAATCAGCAATTCATCTGTTAAGTAAGAATTTATGTAATTTTGACCTAAATGAAGCTATTGTCCAACAACCCCTTATATCACTCGGAATAATGATACTCGGGAGAAAATTAAACGCAGAATAAATATGGGAAATGCGTGTTATTATTCGGTTGAGAAACTTTTATCATCCAGTCTGCTGTCTGAAAGTTAGAATTTATAAAACAGTTATATTGCCGGTTGTTCTTTATGGTTGTGAAACTTGGACTCTCACTTCGAGAGAGAAAAAGAGATTAAGGGTGTTTAGAATAAGGTGCTTAGGAAAATATTTGGGGCTAAGAGGAATGAAGTTACAGGAGAATGGAGAAAGTTACACAATGCAGAACTGCACGCATTGTATTCTTCACCATAATTAGGAACATTAAATCCAGACGTTTGAGATGGGCAGGGCATATAGCACGTATGAGCGAATTCAGAAATGAATATAGAGTGTTAGTTGGGAGGCCAAAGGGAAAAAGACCTTTAGGTAGGTCGAGACGTAGATGGGAGGATAATATTAAAATGGATTTGAGGGAGGTGGGATATGATGATAGAGAATGGATTAATCTTGCTCAGGATAGGGACCAATGGCGGGCTTATGTGAGGGCGGCAGTGAACCTCCGGGTTCCTTAAAAGCCAGTAAGTAATTAAGTATTGTTGTAAAAATGAAATGTGATAATTAAGCACCATTGATTATCAATTATAAAATAAAATCTTAGAAGATGACTATAAAATTATACTTATAAATAAAAGATTTTATTTAAAATTAGCATATCCTTAATTAAGGCCTTCTCAGTGGTATAAATGAAACTGTATAATTTGCTGGGAATCTTTAAGAATTTGCGAGATGATTTTTTAAATTTCTAAAGATGATATTGATAATTGTTTAAAAAAATGACATGTAAATATTGGTAAAGAACTCCGAGCACCAAAAAATAAACCTGTCACTGACCAATTGAAGAGAGGGATGTTATACTTGGCACTAAGGTAGGGAATACAAGGTTCATAAATGGCGCTCTTTTCCTGATCAACCTGGTGAGGTTGGTTTAGATCTCTCTCCATGCGTATAGTTGGATCTATGATATGTCTTCTTTTCATTGGCATTGCGGAAAGATTTAGGATTTAACCGAGGCATATTGTGCACAGTTTAGTGATTAGAAGTTGTACACCGCCGTCTGTCCTAGTCCTGAGGTAGAAATTTTACATGATGATGATAATGATGATGATAAATTCCAGGATGAAATGAGTGGCGTGTTTAAAACGTAATAGCTATGTTTCACTGTTTTGTAATGATTGTTACTACAAATAATAATTTAAAGTGTAGAAATGGCCAAATAGATTTACTGTTGTATTCCCTAAAAGAATTACCTTTTCTTTTGCTCCTATTATTCTTATCAAGATTCCATATCTATTCAGTCCTCTTAAACGTTACTCAATGGAGCAGTGGAATTTTGAACAGCAATACGACATTTTCTGATTTATATTGGGCATAATGAATGGTTCCTGTCATATTAATAATTATTTCGAAAGTGTAAATCGATAAATAACTATCTCATGACAAGAAACACGAGTTTAAAAGTGATTTGAAATGCCTTCTATAATACGAGTTCTGATAGTTTTCCATAATTTAATTGAGGTTAACAAATGTTTGTTGACATGTTAATTATTTCGAGCCCGGAGGTCGAGAAATATTTATCTAACGATAACAAACATGAGTTCAAAAAGCGGAATTAAATTACCTGAGGATAACAATTATCACGAACTGTTTTCGGCGAGCTAATCCCTGTGCGAACAAATGTAATTCTGAACACCTGAACATTCGAGGTTGTAATAATATTACGATGCAGAGATGATAGGAATAAAAGACTCCTTGGAATAAAACAACTGAACAGTTAAAGTTATAACGACATTTCATTGTGATTTGTTTATAATTGCTTATCTTTAATTTTTAACGTGTTAAATTTTATTGTAAATAATTGTTAGCCTACTTCTAATAATTGATTGTGTAATTATTTATTGTTGTTTCATGTCGACATTGCGAGTCTGACGTAATCGTTTGATTGCTGATACATCAAATAACAAACAAGCAAAACAAATGAACATAGCAGGTAAAAAAAAACAATCACGTTACTTTTGAGCAGCATGCTTTTAACCAAATACCTCACTATAATAGAGTAATTCGACTCTTATTGGTTAATCTAGTGTCAATGAGCTCGTTCATTGATTGAGAAACGTAATCTCAAACATCGACAGACACTTATCAGGACTATTTCGTGAATAAAATAAAAATGTAAATAAGATATCCCTAAAATTAACTCCCAAATTGTTAATTATTGTATATTTATGAATACATACCTATTCAAACATTGTGAAGTTTAAATAGATGAATATCGATTACTGCAATAAAGAAATTGGATGTTATCCAGTAATGCCAATTGAGAAAAGCGAAATACAGGTTTAACAATGTTAATTACATGTACCGTGGTTTTCTCTTGTTATTATAACAGAAATACCTTTTAATTATCTGCCGAAATCATAATTTCATTTAAAAATTTTTCATTATAATTACAAATAACCTGATTAATACATTAATTAAATGAAGAGTTGCTGAAAACGCAGTTATCAAATCTGACGGAAGGAGTGTCATTTTCTTTAGATATAATGGGCATGGAATTATAAGACGAAAATATAGTTGTAGAAGTTGGATTTCGCACTTTATTTAGTACTTCATCGTTACATTAATGAATTTACGTGGAAACAATTGGCGACATTGACTAAACAAAAGAACGATCATGCGACAAATTGATTGTGATGAATCCGGTTGCAAAAATTATCGCGATGTATGACTGTGATTGGTTTCGATTCAACATTCCATTACACTTCATTGGTCGAAAATAGAATGACGTCATATAAACGGAATAATCACAGAAAATTTACAACCACGAGTGGTATTCCGCTAGATAAAACCCTGGCGAAAAATATATCTTACTGTACGAGTGAATTACATTATTTTTCTATGAAAAACAGAGTTTAAAGTGATAGTGATACACTATTGGCTTGTGCAGCAAATGCTGCAAACTAAGTTCATTATACGTTCAAATAAAATTTTTTCTGATTTATTTTCAGTGAATAATACCAGATATTTTGAAAGTTATTTGCTTCCGTAATAATGAAACATACTCCCTCTGAATGGTTTTTTTTATGCCAAATACTTTTTCTTGAACCTATCCACCTTCAGGTTTAGAGTTTCAACGCGAAAACGCAAGTAACAATGTCAGGACGATCAATGGGTTTTTCATGTGGGAGGAAAGAAATAGCTATTTCAGATCATAGTGGATTGTAGGTGAAAGTTGAAAAAAGTCAGGTTTGCTATGCTTTCCATCAATAGCATCTTGGTATAGCTGCTGCATGTAGAGGGTAAAATCATTTTATCCTGCTAAGAGATCTTGCTGAAATGATCGGGAGACTATATAATTTTGTAGGCTTCTTACTTTATCAGTAAGTAATACCTTTTGATTTTTCCTTAGGAACTGTAATTTTTGCGCTCTCTCGAGCCAATACTGAAGAGAATGACGCATATAAATATCTACACCACACCGCCATTAAGTATATGAACAGACCCAACCTCACTTGATTAATAAGTATAAAAATATTTTATTTTTGCTAACAATATCATTATCTTACGTAAGTTTTGTAGTTATATATACTGTATAGCCGCCACTCAGTAAATTTTAGAAATGAAGATCTAATTTAAGATATTCTCTACATCTATTTACATAACCCCACTTTCATATCATAAATATAGCATTAATATGTATAATTAACGAAAAATAGTCACATCATGGCATTAACTATAATAATTTTTCATTTCTAATTGTAATAATATCCTCAAGCCACCTCAAGTTTTGTAGATTTCAATATCCAATACACAGCTGTACTCAGAAAATTACACACCTCAGAATCAGACCTGTAAATTATTTTTAGTAAGTCTTGAAAGTTTTTAATAACCAATTCCATTTGAGCTCTAAATATGTCAGCAATCCTGTAGGTCATGGCCTTCGTATAATAGCCTATTGTTTATTGTAGTGTGTGCTTTGTTTTATTCTGAAATGCAATAACTGGTTCTCAAAACTGACGAAAGATGGATTTTGGAAAATAGGAAAATGATGTAGGAAAATTGACATTTCACTGACAACTACTATTTTTCTGAAAAAATTTGCGTTCCAAGCTTCAAAATGAGGTGTCATTTATTAAAATGCGTTCAGCCGTTTTCCAGTAATTTCCATTACCAGTTCAAATTATACACATAGATATCTAAGCCTTCCGGAATATGAAATCTGTTGATAAGTATTTGAGAAAATAAAGACCTAGACCTTCTTCCAGTAAAACAAGAGAACGTTTGATATCAGTGGATTATAAACGTTTTATTTTGAATAGCGTAAGACGTTATGTTTTTATTTTTAAATGTATTATTAAGCTTTGTTATGAACTACATACCACTTATTTGTATTTTATTACATGTCTTAAACAAATTCACTTTAGGGTAATTCCATTTGTGACAGACACGACAAATGACTCTCTACAAAAATATAAAGATTTATTTCTACTTCAACATAACATTAGCAGACTTTTAAACTATATCAGATACAAAGTGCATGTACACAGCTACACTTTCATGTAAGGAGCAAGTATCAATCTCTATTAATTACAGATATCTAAGTACAAGTAATGTTGTGACAGACACGACAGAATGAGGAACACAGATTAAAGGGAAGTCCAACAATGTACTATATCTTCCAATATTAGCAACTTCTTTTGTTAGTACTATAATCATAGAAAGGTAGAATATCCTTCCTTAATATGCTACAGATAGTTTTTCATTTGAAACATTTATGAAGTATATATTAAGCCCTATTCTCGTGACAGACACGACATACAAACTGTGACAGACACTACATATTCCAAATATGATTTACAAAATTACATGCATTTGCAAATTAAAGAAAATCAATATCAAACTAGATATGTTGAAAATTTAGTTTAAGCCTATTATCAAATTGTGGCTCTGGTAGAATTTTTATGACCTGGTCTTTGTCAATATCAGCCTCATCACCAATAGCAGGCGAAAAGAATTTCTTGGACTTCCTCTCATCCCGAAGGAATTTTACATGAAGGGTATCATCCTTGTCATATGTCTTCACTTCCAAACATCTTCAGTTCACAGTGCTGCCAGCATATGATTTATGCAAAAATACGGCCAATTATCTTTGATTTCATAAAATATAGACATTAAAGTCGCTGGTATAGCATTCAAGAATTGTCTAGAACCACTTTGAGAAAATGACAATTTGGTTGACATAATTATGGAATTACCCTTTAGTGGTAGGCCTAATTCATAGTAGAAATAGCTATAATTAATGACAGTTCATCATTGAACTTAACTATTGGCTGTAAAAGTTAGCGTGGAATTACCATGAACATGTTTTACGTAACACGCACATAAGATATCGGAGTTACGGACTGGCTATGAACCCACAACCCACGTGTCACTGGTTGCACCTGCAGAATGCGATGTCAGCCTCGTGATATGTGGACGTGGGGTCGTGCCCCTCGGACCATCTTATTGAACAAAAGTGTTTTTACGATATTGGACGGTCACTTCTATCTCCGAGGGGATGTTTTAAAAGAGATAGGATGAGTTAGAGACGGTCACGGCCTCATTCGATATAAACCACTGCCTCTTTTCACCGTAAAGAATGTTCAAGACCCAACATAAGTGAAAAATGCCGTGGATTTATGTCTCCTCTCCTTGGACGATTTATTTCATCTGTGGCGATAAATTTAGCTTCTCATTTTCGAAAGAATTTAAAAGAGATGTAGCTAAGTTAACCGATTACTTCGCACCGAAGGAACACGAGTTCATCGAAGGACATCTCATGATAGGTACTTCCTTTGGACGAGTGATTAGTGGGGACATCTTACAATTCCTTTGTCATTCTCTCTCTCTCTCTCTTTCTCTGTTAGATATTCTACCTTGTTACGTTCGGCTTGTTGCATTTCTAGTTATTTTAAATAGTGCACCTTGAGAATGAGTTATTGACATTGTTAAACCCATCATTCTGACAGCATGTTTACAAGTAAAACATACTGTACATGTTTTAAAATTATTACATTTTATCAAAGAATATATCACTGACTACAAAATTGATTTTTCTTTAATTGTAGTGGAATTTAACAGAAATACAGTAGTTTTCCTCATGACTATATATTTTCAGCTTGTTTCCTTGTTTTAAAAATAGTGATCTTTAAAATTGGTGTTAATCATACGTTAACAAAAGAATTAAAATCTTGTAACATTGTTTATTTACAAAATGTTGTATACCTGTAAGTCGTAAATCTTAATTTTATTGTATTCATTTGTTGAAAGTTCGCATTTCCTTCCGAATATCACTTGTATTACTATTGGTATAGCTAGGTTAATTGTCTGCTATCAACGTGTTATGGTTTTTGTAAGTAAGGATATGAATTTTCATAACAGAATGGAAGATGTAATTATAGAAAACTAGTGGCTTGTGCAGCAAATGCTGCAAACTAAGTTCATTAGACGTTCAAATAAATATTTTTCAGATTTATTTTCAGTGAAGAATACCAGACATTCTGAAAGTTATTTGCTTCCATAATAATGAAAGATATTCTCTCTCTAGCCAATACTGAAGAGAACCACTCATATAAATATCTACACCACACCGCCATTAAATATATGAAAAAGACCCAACCCCCACTTGATTAATAACTATAAAAATATTTGATTTTTAATAATATTATTAACTTACGTAAGTTTTATAGCTTTCAGTAAAATATACGTACTATGTATACTATATAGCCACCACTCAGTAAAATATAGAAATCAAAATCTAATTTAAGTTATTCTCTACTTATATAACCCCAAAACGTTTCACTTTCATATCATCAATATAGCATTAATGTGTATAATTAATGAAATATAGTTACATCACGGCATTAACTACAATAATATTCCATTTCTAATAGTAATAATATCATTAAACCACCTCAAGTTTTGTAGTTTTTAATATCCAATACACAGCTGTACCCAGAAAATTACACACCACAGAATCGAACCTGTAAATTATTTTTAGTAAGTTAAGTTTTTAATAACCAATTTAATTTGAGCTCTAAATATGTCAGCATTCTTGCAGATCATGGCCTTCGTGTAATATTGTTTACTGTAGTGTGTTTTTTGTTTTATTATGAAATGCAACACGGCCGACTTGATGCTAGCTTCGCTTCTCCTGAATGCAGTTAGCTAGTTCTCAAAACTGACGACAGATGGATTTTGAAAAATAGCAAAATTATGTAGGAAAATTGATATTTCAGTGAAAACTACTATTTTTCCGAAAAACTTTGGGTTCCAAGCTTCAAAATGAGGGGCCATTTATTAAAATTCGGTCAGCCGTTTTCCCGTAATTTCCATTACCAGTTCAAATTATATATATATATATATATATATATATATATATATATATATAGATATATAAAATTTATTTTGTTTCGGAATACATTTATAACTGAGAATGAAGTTACTTTTCGAAATAATGCTACATATTTATTTATTTATTTATTTATTTATTTATTTATTTATTTATTTATTTATTCTGGTGTAGTTAAGGCCATAAGGCGTTCTCTTCCACAACACCGGGAATACAAATACAATAATAGAAATAAAAAAAATACACTATATACAAAGTAGAGCTACACAAGAAACAGAAAGAGAGAGAAAAGACTATAAACAAAGTAAAGCCACACAAAAATATACACAGGTTGCAGTCCAGTGAGGGACATAATATTTGAACGGACGAAAATCTTTCAAGATCTGTAGCGCGGTTAGTAAGACACTGTAGTTTTAATTCCTTCTTATATATATATATATATATATATATATATATATATATATATATATATATATATATAATTTAAACAGAAAAGCGAACCGAATATCTAATCAATATGTGACCGAAAACTTTCGACTCGGAGCATGCGCAGTGTGGTATTTTTTTAACTCAGAAAAACTCGAGTCTCTCAACTATTATGTCCCTCATTATACAATTCCAAACTTATTTTAGATTATGTTTCTAGATTTTATCTACATTAATTGTAGCAATGTCTTCTTATCCGATTTTATTCTTGACGTATGTTTTCTGCAATTGTAAAATTTTATTTGTGACGATATTTGATACAATGGCGGGTACTTGACTTCGCTTCATTTACCCAAGCGTCCCCATCTATGACACGCCGAAGCTGCAGGTCTTTTTGCCGCTGTAGGTTTTACCCCCTGTCCACCATGAGAGGCGAATTACATAGCACAAAACAAATAAGAATCGTTAACAACAATTATTATTTCTCAACCCTTTCTTCCTCATTCCAATAGCAGGCATTCACTAGTGTTAGTGTAGGTTGCATAGCTCATGGCAATTATTCCAGTTAAGACAGGGCCAACAGATGGAAGGAGATGTGCGCACCCCTGCTCACGTTCCCGATAGAAGGTATAAACATTCTCTGTGCCTAGTCTGCATTCCAAGGAGTTGTAGCTTCGAAGGAAAGCAATTAAATCACGAAGGAGATCAATATAAGCATTCGTGATTGACTTAACTATGAAGAATGAATATTAATTAAGTGGGAAAGTACAGCATTGGCCTGCAAACATTTAGTGAAATTAATTTGTTTATATTTCAGCTACTATTAAAGCTAAATGAACAAAACTTTTCATGCTTAATATACATACATTACACTTTATAAAACGCTCTTCAGAATATTAAAATAACTATTAATTACCTGTAAAAATGAGATAAAATTTGCATATTTTTTTGCAACCGTAAAACATTTACATATTAAAATCTACAATTAATTAAATACCTGCATGATTATTTTACTGTAATGTTTAAAGAACTACATCAACAGCATAGTCTAGTTTCTTTTACCTATTCCTTCAAGATTTTTTTTTCTAAATCGTTATCTTCAATATTAAATTTATTAAAATCCCAACCAGGCAATCACACCAAAGGGGGTGAAATGAAGTGAGGCTAAGGACTCGACATAGACCATCCGGCTACAGTCCCACAGCTGGGGAAAACCTCGGAAGAAACCAACTAAGAAACTAAGCAATTTATGAAGGGAGTAGTAACACTTATTTGCCGTAACGAGTCTATGTTCAAATTCTTTCCCAAATAACCCTGTTTCATTAATTATACTTCCTAAGTATTTAAATTCAGTAACTTTTTGAAACTCCCAATCATCTATAATAATAATAATAATAATAATAGTAATAATAATAATAATAATAATAATAATAATAATTTATTTAACTTGGCAGAGTTAAGGCCATACGGCCTTCTCTAACACTCAACCAGGAGTAAAAACTGCGTTATAGAAACACTACAAATTTACAAAGTACACACAAAATTGAATAAGATAATAATAATAAAATGTAAACAACAAGTAAGAAGAAATCAGACATAATATATAACATACGGAAAGAAAGAAAAAAGCATAATAAAATGTGAACAGCAGGTCAAAAATAAATGAGGCCTACAAAGTGTAAAAAAAATAAGACAATTATTGATAATAATAATAATAATAATAATAATAATAATAATAATAAGAAGAAGAAGAATAAGAATAGTAATGATAATAATAACGATAATAATAATAATAATAAATAAAATAATAACAGGCCTAATAGTAATAATAATACTAATATTAGTAATACAATAGTGCAGTACAAAGCATACAATGAATACAATATTTTTAGGTATACACAGTAAGGAAAATTATGATTATATATAGCTCAACTTATCACATTAGAGATATACCATTATCGGAAAATATGAAAACAAAAATATAAAATAAGTTAAATATCACTAGAACATAAAAAAATGTGAATACGTGGTAACATGCAATACAACACTTGTCATAATAGTAAGTTAGTTTGGCAACTCGTCATAAGATAATTTTCTAACTTGGATTTGAAAGATTTCAATGTTCGGCAGCCCTTGACTTCAGGCGGCAGAGAGTTCCAGTGACGAGAGGTAGCAACAGTGAAAGATGAGGAATACAGAGATGATGTGTGAAGTGGAATTTCTAGCGTGTTATCGCGTTGTGATCGAGTATTAATATTATGATAGCGAGAGAGAGTATGAAAACGAGCGAATAAATAATATAAAATATATATACATATATAAAATTATAAGTGACCCTCTATTATTTGACGTACGTGATATATTCATGTATTTAGTTATATCAGAATTAATTTTTAACCCTGTTATTCTTGTTCCTTCTACTAAGAGTCTAAAAAGTTTCTTGATATCTTCTGTTTGTCCTAGGACAATATCATCAGCATATGGGCTAATCCATATGAAATCGAGCAGTAAAAAAACTCGCATTTTTTTATCCTCTAATTTTTTCCCTACTTATACAAGGTGCTGAGGGGAGTGCATTTTCAAAAATATACTATCGAAAGTCAAATGCTTTTCGTATTATTAAGCGACAAATTTAGCGTATTTTATAAAAACAAGCCTCTTTCAGCGCTCAGAACTCTGGAACCATTTACTGCAGAACATTGAACGAGAGCTTATTTTGAAGCTGACATTTGGTAGGTTATGTTAAGAAGTAATCCATATTTTTATTGTACACAGAGAGACAGATATCTGATTTTACTTACTTTTAAGCTTTTTGCCAATTTGTAAAAATGTAAAAAATTATTGAGAAAAAACCTTGCATTATTAAGAGGGATTCGGCATTGTTTGCTTAGTGATACGGCAATAAGTTTCGAGGGTATTAAATAGATTATTTTCACATGCCTAGACTTGAACGGCGCAGTACCGGACGCATTGGCCGAGAGCTGAAGATAAGCGAGCGTTTAGTGTCATTTTACTCCTGTGTTTATGAAAACCTGTGATAAAGCTAGCCCAGCCATGACTGCTAGACGACACATCATGTGTTTATGTCTCCTGGCCTTGCTTACCTCGGCTAGCTCCCGCCTCACAGTCAGCTGGTTAGTTCACGCGCGTACTATTTATTTTCTTTATTTGATATTTTCAATACTTTCTTATTACCATACCATCAGTAAAAAAAAAAGTGTTTATTTGTACTTTCAATGCGGAATCAAACTATTTTTTTTTTATATTTTTTTCCTAGTCAAAGGCGTCTTAATGAGGAAAAATCTAAATTTCTCCATTTCCATAAAAAGTAAGAAAATCTGTTTATATGTCAATATAAACTTTAATTTCTCACCATCAAAATAAACCATGATTTTGATCATTGGGCGAAAGGGTTTCGGAGCAACAACAGTTTAAATTTGCTGAGTTTTTGAAAATACGATAAATTTAAATATTTTTAATTGAAACACTATGAAGTTCTGATGCCTCAAACTTTGCACAAAGCATTGTATCACAGTTCTGTACGTACAAAAAAATTTTATTGTATTTAGAAATTGTAAGGTCAATTTTCTCTATATTTCGGTCGATTTGAGATGGAATAATTCATATGCTAATAAATTAATTTTACCATTGCCCAATGAAATTCCAATATATTCATTCCTAAGTTTCTGTAATGACTTTTCTAAGACAAAATTAAAAAGTATGGGTGACAAACCATCTCCCAGTCTCACTCCAGATTGAACTTCAAAACTATCCGATATAATAGTTCCAACTTTAATTTTACATTTCGAATTACTCATGCATTCCTTTATTAGTTGTATTAATTTTTGTGGTATGCCAAACTCTGCCAAAGCTGACCATAAATAATTTCTCCTCACTTTGCTATAGTGTTTATATTAATATGATTGCTCTGTTTTTGCCTAAAAATTCGCTCTGTAATGATAATAATGCTTTTCAAACGGGACGTGTAGGTTGCCTTGAGAATTACAAAATTAGTCACTGCGTAAGATAGCTTAGACCAGTGATGTCAAAGCAAGCGCATTTTTGTGACCTTGACGTCGTGCGCGGGCATTAAGCGCTAGGTATGGAAGGAGGAATAAGCAGCCTGTTGGATTAAGAAAACAGTGGTGCACAAACTTCAAACGGAACGTGAAATTTTATGTCGTTATTTTTATGTGGCTTCTTTCTGTTTGTTATTTTCTATATTGTCTGTAAAACAAAAGTACTAACACCTATTTCTTAGCCTACTTTTCTAGTTGTGTTTTAAACGTTAATAACACAATAAAGACTAAAGAAGGAATATTCACACAAATTCCATAGTAACTACAACTATACTGTACTAAGTGAATTAAACACGTCATTCATAATGAAAGTGTTATCCCAAAGATAGACACTGAATATGACATGATAAATTGAAATTGATATTGATGGTATCTTTAGCCTTATAAAAGTAATCAAAACAATATTATAGTACAAAGCAAAGTTGTCTAGGTATATGTTTTAACTGTAACTAATATTACACAATAAAACTCTTATCGCATTATGCTTTTAGGTGATATTGGTGCGCAACTTTCTTTTATCAGAATATTGTCCACACCTGTGGAGTAACGGTCAGCGCGTCTGGCCGCGAAACCAGGTGGCCCGGGTTGGAATCCCGGTCGGGGCAAGTTACCTGGTTGAGGTTTTTTCCGGGGTTTTCTCTCAACCCAATACGAGCAAATGCTGGGTAACTTTCGGTGCTGGACCCCGGACTCATTTCACCGGCATTATCACCCTCATTTCATTCAGACGCTAAATACCGCTTGATACAGCGTCGTAAAAGAACCCAATAAAATAAAAAAAAAATTATCAGAATATTAAATTATCTCGAAATCTGCTGAACCTATAGAGCTGACGTTTTACCAACACATAGGCACATATTTTTTCTTTGTGATGTAACAGTATTTGCTTTAATTCATTTCCTTACAAACATTTTCCATGCGAATATTTTCAAACATTTTAATACACTATCTTCAGTAATACGTATTTACGATATATTAGATTTACAGAAACATTGTTTTAGTAACTGTAGGGCTACCAAACATACATGTCTGAAAATTTCACTTTTCTGTAAAAAAAAAAGATGAGAAAATATTCCTTTTGAATAAAAAATCAAACTTGTGAAAAATGAGCATTAAAATTAAAACTTACATTCTTATAATGCACTTATACTTCTCAGGAAAATCTAAAAATTATCATGGATACAGTTTTAATAAGTTCTCTTCCCTTTATCTATTGAATCAGTGCTGGCCATCCCTGAATATAGCTCGACCAAGCGGCATTTACTACCTCTTTCATCTGTCTCTTTCCTTTCTTCTGTAGAGTGCTCAGGCTCTCCAGGGCTCTAAAGCGCGCGCTTGCTCCTATGGGCATCAATTGACATCACTGGCTTAGACTATATAGACAAAGATGGAGTTGTGACTCCAAGAGAGTGGGAAGAAGTTCAATTGTTTTCAAATAACGCATCAATCCAAACTGAAATCGTGCGTGTTCCACATTCGACTGAGTCTATCCGGCGGCAGAAACAGAGTGGATACCCATTGTGTGGTTATTCGCATTGTCGCTGAGTAACAGATGAGGTCGAAGTGGAAGTTCGGAACGCAGGATGTGTGTAATGGTGTATCCATCTCATTGAGACAAGACTCCGTGCTTTGCGTCATTCGTTACCGCCTGGAGATTTGTGTTGCCGCGTGAACACTTTGGAACACTATTAGTTCATAGCTAACATCATTAACTGTCTTTCTATAATTATCGTGCTAAAACTTAAAAATGCTAAATATAGAGATACGAAAGTTTTACAGAGAGCACAGTGAAAGCTGTAAACTGATATATACAGCAGTAAACTGGCTGTCTTTTGTCAGAGAGCAATCCAGTTTCCAAGGCAACTGCTCTTGCAAATAAAAAAATCCCTAGTTTTGCCTATTGATATTTTTTAAAGTTAATCGTAATTAAAAGATTTAAGTTGACTATTACACTCTTACTACGTCATACTACTTTAGACCAATAAAACGGAACGAAAGGACGTATTTCAACCAATCATGGCTGCTTATCGCACAATGTTATCGCGTCCCTAGCATTTGTTTAATTTTATCGCGTCCCTAGGATTTGTTTAATTTTATCGCGTCACTAGCATTTGTTTCTTTGTTTGCCAACATTTGAAACTGCGCTGGTCTGGACGTCAAAAATATATATAAAATTACAAACCACTCCAGTCGATGCACAGCAGTTTCAAATATGACTCGCATTGGCATTCAAGAAGAAGAATTAATAAAAATCACTGATCATACCTATGAATCTTCTGAAATCCGATTTACAAATAAATGAAGAGCACCATTCGGAAATCCTGAATAAGTTGAATACACCATGTAGGCCTAAATCAACGAGTTCCACTTCTATTACGCACACGTCCAATATAACATCAATTGAACCACCAACCACATTCAAATTTGAAAACTGTACATTCAATAATTCTGTGGTGTTTGGGTAAAGGGAGATAAGTCATAAAAATGATTTCGTAGATAAATGAAAATTAAACTTGGAACTCTTATCACAAATAATTTTCTACACAAATAAAACACATCAACTGCTTGTATTCTTTGATTTTTGCACACCCACTTGTATAATTTAACTTGTGTGTTCATCTGGAGAACAAAATTTCACCTGGACAAAAAAATGACTTATACCCCTTTACCCGAACACCACAGAATTATTCCTTTTAAAATTATTCATTCGGAAATCCTGAATAAGTTGAATACACCATGTAGGCCTAAATCAACGAGTTCCACTTCTATTATGCACACGTCCAATATAACATCAATTGAACCACCAACCACATTCAAATTTGAAAATATGCAATAATTATTCCTTTTAAAATTATTCATGTTTATTTTTTATGTCATCGTCGTTAATTAAAACTTTTCTAACACTTGTGTATATTAGTTAGGTTATGTTATAGCTTCCGCTCTGAGAGGATAAAAAGAACTTCTGGTATATGATATTATGGATAGTCACGCATCAGAGATTGTTTAATATTAAGATTTATTGAATAGTTATCATTACAGTGTCTGTATAAAGACTCTACTGCCATCTAGCATGCATCTAGCGTAATATTTGTAATGTTGAGATGGTACAATAATACATTTGAAGACAGTTGTATTTTCGTAAGTCAATTAATATTTTATTGTATTGGAGTACTTCGTTACTTCTAATCTTTATATAGTTTCTTTTAATGGTGTAATAGTCAATTAAATGCCACTCGAGTTTTGATTTTCTCTAGATAAATCAAAACGTCTAGTGAGATTACTGTTGATAAAAGTTTCGGACTGTGATGTTATGATTTTTTTTAATTAATTTATTTTATGTCGCTTTAACTTAGAAAGTCATATCGCGACAATACGTACATAAACAATTCTTACAGTTTACATAGAGTTTACTGTATTACAATAATAATTTAGATACTTTTGTAAATGTTGATAGCTTTCAGAAATTTAATTAAGTTTGAACTGAATGATGGGTTGTTTAGAACTGTTGATAAGTCTTTTGGTATATGGAATTGATCTCGATGAAGGTGATATAGTGGACATTCAGAAATTAAATGTAATACAGAGATCCTAATGTGGCAATTGGTGCATGTTGGAGGAGGAGTTCTGTTCAGAAGATAAGAATGTGTAATTTTGGTGTGGCCAACTCGCAATCTGGTGATTATTACTTGGTCTTGACGTTTAAAATTCTGTAGTGGATATTTCATTCTGGAATGCTGTACTATTTCGTGAAATTTCCTGGATGATGACTCTGTCCATGATGTTTGCCAATGGTTGTGCAGTTTTCTGGTTATGTATTTAATGACGTCTGTATGAGCAATAGATGTGAAAAAATGCAATGGAAGTCTTGTAGCTTCTTTTGCTGCAGCATCTACGGTTTCATTTCCAGGAATGCCCTGATGAGACGGGATCCATATTAGAGTTATTTTTCGTCCTTGTTTCATGAAGTCAGTGAGGAGCTGATGGATTTCTTGAATTAGTGCGTTGGTAGAGAATATATCTTGAAGAGCTTGTAAACTTGATTGAGAATCAGTGTGAAGAAGATAAGATTTATCAGTTATGATTTTAAATCGTGACTGACGCCAAAAAAATTCATCTAACGACGCGTCGGGCCTCTCCCAGGGCAGCGTGGTGCTAAACAGGCGAGGTCAAGCGCGTGGAGCTCTAGCTGTCCGCCTCCATACCTGAGTTGCGCTCATTCGATTATCGCGTGCATCTGACATTATGACTGGCTGACGAAGCCCTTTAGAAATAGATCGCATTGAAATGTATTCCATAAACTATGTATTCCACGTATTTATTAAGCCTCCATACATTGCAGCCTTTGGAATCTCAGCTATTGAATTTGCCCTATTGATCTGCTTGAAATATTTGTGGCATCCAGATACATTGTAAGTTACTTCATCATAGGCTTTGATAGCGCTTTGGAAGTTAATTCGACATTTATAAAGTTAAAATTAGGCTGGCATTTAGCCGAATAGGTAAAATCTAGAGTTTGGAACTTCTGTTCATATTGTAGAAAGTGTCGAGGTGAAATTTATGATGGCGAAGACTTTTGATAATGGATAACTTTGGGACAACTCCGATTCCCCTCCCGTAATTCAGAAAGCTCTAAATCATGCCTGCAGAACTCGTAAATAGAGGAAATATGACGTCAGCCTCACTCCATTTCTATTGGGAATGATCTACTTCCGCATAGAGTTATTTACCTTCTCTTATCGTCAAAGGTCCATCAGTGGTGGTATGTAATTTTCGAAAAGGATTGTAATAAATTCATTGTTTTTATAATGCGTTATCTCGTTTCAAGGTTTACTATTATGCTAGATTTCCTGTCGGTAGTTTCTTTGAGATTTCTTTGCACCCAACGTGTTTTAGATTTTCGAAAATTTTCCTCCTATCATCACCTACTTACTTACTTACTAACTAACTTACTTACTTACTTACTTACTGGCTTTTAAGGAACCCGGAGGTTCATTGCCGCCCTCACATAAGCCCGCCATTGATCCCTATCCTGAGCAAGATTAATCCAGTCTATACCATCATATCCCCATATCTCAAATCCATTTTAATATTGTCTTCCCATCTACGTCTCGGCTTCCCCAAAGATCTATTTCCCGCCGGCCTCCCAACTAACACTCTCTATGCATTTCTGGATTCGCCCATATGTGCTACATGCCCTGCCCATCTCAAACGTCTGGATTTAATGTTCCTAATTATGCCAGGTGAAGAATACAATGAGTGCAGTTCTGTGTTGTGTAACTTTCTCCATTCTCCTGTAACTTCATCCCTCTTAGTCCCAAATATTTTCCTAAGAACCTTATTCTCAAATACCCTTAATCTATCTTCCTCTCTCAAAGTGAGAGTCCAAGTTTCACAACCACACAGAACAACCGGTAATATATCTCCTATCATCACCTACGGAAACATAAATTTACAGCATTTAAGTAATGAACCTTGAAAGTCACTATTAATTTCAATTCAAAATGAACACAACGAGTGACGTCCTTAATTTTACAGTATATAAATATATAATCAATATACATTCCGTAATAATGAACTTACCCGAAAGATTGTGTATTCCATAATTCTTAATATGAACTTTGTTGAAATGTGGTTTAATATTGAAATGACGAGTGGAAATAAATTGGATTGGACACAGTAAACAAGCAATTCTTTCGTCTTCAACAACAAAATAATCATATTCCCATTTCCTTTGGAAGTAGTATTCCTTCACGTGTTTAGATTTTGCCATGTTCCAGTTCTCTTTAAACTGCAGTACTCGTGTTATTTGTTTGTTTGTTTGCTTGTTTGTTTACTTACTTATTTACTTATTTTCTTATTTACTTACTTATTTAGCCCTACTTATTTACTTATTTAGACATATTTATTTATGCCTATTTATTTACTTATTTATTTACTTTGTTATTTATTTATTTATTTACTTATTTATTTATTTATTTATTTATTTATTTATTTATTTATTTATTTATTTATTTATTTATTTATTTATTTATTTGGAGTGCGTTACAATGTTGAATGACAGCATTGACATCCGGTCATATAGCTATCATTCACTTATCAACGTACAATTTATTTATCGTCTTATTACTAGTTAAACCAGTTAAGACCAGTAATACAAGTTTTGTAAAAACAGGAATTAAAACTTTATTAATGCACGAAAAATCATAATAAATTCTTCAAATAAAGTAATTGGTTTGTTGCCTGCAAGCAACATTTCGGACTTATTTCATTTTAGTAGAATACAGAGAACGGAAAGACAAGTCGGGGACAGTACTTAACTTATTTTACACAAAAAGTGGATTTAATCGGCTTTACTAGTAATAGGACGAAATGTATACATAGGTAGACCTTCTTACATTATATGCACACATACATTTTAAAATTTATTTTACATGTCTTTTAATGTATTTATTTCTCTCATTCATTTTTCTCTTACTTTCTAAAGGTATGTTGCTAAGGACTTTATTATCTGTTCCTTTGCAATTCTTGACAGCTTATTGTATACCTGCCGCCGCGAGAATGAATGTTAATGCAGCCGAGCGTAACTAGAACGTCATGACCGCACTGGTAGGAAAGGTGGGTGGGGTAAGAAAGGGGAGTATAGCAGTCGCTCTCATTAGCTACAGTTCTGCAGACCTGCTCTAAATAATTCATAGTCATTGATACAGTTAATTTTTGTTTAGTCAATTGTCTGAAGGCAGAATTGAACCTCATAAGTGACACCAATAAGGCATTACTCATGAAGAAACTATACAAGGAGATAATGGGGTAGGGTAGCCAATTCTTTTCCCCTTCCAAGGTCCAGTTTATAGATCCCTAAGAAGGTTTCCACAGAACAAGCAATCTTGAAAATGTCTGAATTTGACGTCCTCTTCTTGAGTATTTAAAGTATGCAATGTTAAAAAAAAAACGCGGCTTGCATGCTACGCGCAAAACCACGATCGTCGTGTGGACTCCTGTATGATCATGGATAGACTTCGTTGAATTGCCACACGCAGCATGCAATCAGGTTGCCGATGTACGGTAGTATAGAGGAGGTGAGCGACCGCCCGGTCTCGTAGTATAAGCAGTTCATGTTAAGAGTTGTGACCGGTCCAAATAGATAGAGCAGCTACAGCTAATGTATACCTATGTAAGCACTTGTTTTTGAATTACTGTGGTCGGAATAGTCAAAGCTTAACATTTGTTCAGTGCAGACAATAATTCAATCAAACATACCACAATGAGAGTGCTGCTGTTCCAAACTATTGCCTCTGGAATACCCTTACCCCCGCAGCCAGTCTTGACCCGTTGAAAAACGTGATTGGATGCTGTTAATTATTATGCAGAATATTAGGCAAAATAATGGAGGTAATTGATGCATTAGATAGCACACACAGTTCCGCTGTTGCAGCTGTAAAATCTGAACAGCTATTGGAAGATATTCTGTTCATTGATTCTAATTTTAAAATCGTGTCCAAAAGCTTCTCCTGTTAGAATCGTCTAAACTACAACTCTCAGAAGCCCTTAATATAGTGGATAAAGTATCACAAATCGTTATCCAAAATATAACTAATTTCAGAAAAAGTAAAATGCAAGTTGAGAAACATTATTGCTAAAAATTCTGCCTATTCACAACTTCGTAGTATAAATGATGTACTATCACGTCACGACAAGACGTGTGATGTTGGTGTACTAAAAAGTAGTAACTTCCCGTTCTTCAAATATGCACGTATTACATCGTGTGATGTTGAACGTACATTTTCCCAAAATAAAAACTATTTAAGTGACCATCGGAGGAGGTTACTTTGCAGTCGCTCAAAATGTACGTAACTCTTCACTGCAATGCACATATTCAAGGATGATGTAAGTATATTACATTAAATTTTAAATTCCACGAAGTCTAGTCATGGATATTCGTCTGTTTTCAATATAACCTCCCGTTCTCTATTACGCAAAATCTCAGTGCTGTACTGGATGTATGACAGACCTAGTGAATAAAATAAAAGACGAACATATCCCACACAGTACAACATTAGCAACTTTCGACATAGCTAACCTAGATACAAACATACCAATAAAAGACACTACATATACTAGAACAAATGCTCAAAAACAACGACACACCACAAGAACACAGTCAAGAAATTATCCACATCACAGACATCATCACAAAACAAAATTACTTCACATACAATAACAAATATTACACTCAAACCGAAGGCCTACCCGTGGGATCACCCATTTCCAGCATACTAGCACACAGGCGCGCTGAATATCTACCTTGTCTTCCATACCTCAGTGAAAAATATACCATTTCGCTTTACAACTGGGATGTTGCAGGCTTACTATTTGGAGCGAGGGGTTGTTTACCAAAATTTACATGTGATATCCTTAAATCCTTTCAAATTCCCTTTTATGAGATTCAGAAGATTGTAATGGAAATTCTGAAGGCCTCTCTTCAAATTCTACACTATCATCTATATGTTAACACGTAAATTTTTGTTTTAATGTACAAATCGAATCATTATTTTGCTCGTTTCATTTCCCTTTATACGTATTTTATGTTTGTTAATTCCGAATCCCAGTGGTCAACCTCACTTGACGACGGATGATTTGAAATAAATCTTAGTAGTACACCACATAGAACAGACATACGTACTAAACAAAGACAACAAAAAACACGCAAACAACATCATATATTGGCTTGGTATAGCGCTGGCCTTCTATGCCCAAGGTTGCGGGTTCGATCCCGGGCCAGGTCGATGGCATTTAAGTGTGCTTAAATGCGACAGGCTCATGTCAGTAGATTTACTGGCATGTAAAAGAACTCCTGCGGGACAAAATTCCGGCACATCCGGCAGACGCTGATATAACCTCTGCAGTTGAGAGCGTCGTTAAATAAAACATAACATATATTGGCACAGATACGTAGATGACATACTAATACTATACAAAGTAAACAAAATACAGATCCAAAACCTGCATCGACACATAAACAAAATACAACCAAAGCTACACTACACATTAGAAACTGAAAAGAACACAATAACAAAAGTCGACAACAAACACACATTCAAAGTCTACAGAAATCCCATAACAACAACAACACACATACACAACACATCCCACCACAACACAAACAAGCTGCATTCCGAACAATGGTACACAGACTACTCAACATACCAATGAACCAACAGGATTACAACGAAGAGCTAAACACAATCAAATACATAGTACAAGAAAACGGATACAACCCCAACATAATAGACAACATAATACGAAAGACAAAACATAATCACAAAAGCATAGGAATACAACACAAACACAAGAACACAAAAAATACATCACACTAACATACGAAAACAGAAACACACACAAGATTGCAACCTCATTAAAGAAATTAAATTATAACATCGCATACAGAACAAACAATACTCTACAAAAACTTCTCGACACACAAAAAACAAAAACAAATACAACTACACAGGCTTATACAAATTCTAATGTAACACCAGCAACAACTTCTACATAGAACAGACAGGCAGATCATTTCAAACACGTTACAAGAACACATCACAGCCATAACAAAATTACAACAAACTTCCACATATGCAGAAGACATCACAAATGCTAACCACACCTACAAATACATCAACACAGACATGGAAATTCTACACATCCAATCAAAAAGCCAGAAACTAAACACACTACAACAATACGAAATATACAGACACGCAAAAACACATCCAAATGAAAATTCTCAACTCAACTAAATTTCACAACACACACATTCTTTGACTCCACATTTCACTACACAAACACACCCCCACAGGAAACAAAACAAAAGGCGCCAAGACCAGCAACAAACAGTTCTGAAGAAGGCCAATAGCAGGCCAAAACATGTTGACAAGTTAATATATAAATTTAACACTTTAAAGACACTAATACATTTTACCATATTGAATTTCTCTCTTTACCAAGTCACATGCCTTTTTGAAATCTATGAATAAGTGATGTAGTCTTTACTCATAAAACAGTAATATTGAAATATATAAAATAAGTTCAAGGTTTACTTTTAAAATGTTCTTATTTTATTGACGCTCTCGATCAGGCATGTCAATTGATGCCCATAGGAGCAAGCTTGCGCTTTAGAGTCCAGGAAAGACTGAGCGCTTTGCAGCAGAAAGGAAAGAGACAGACGAAAGAAGTGGTATATGCCGCTTGGTCGAGCTATATACAGGGATGGCCAGTACTGATTCAATAGATAAAGGGAAGAGAACTTATTAAAACTGTATCCATGGTAATTTTTAGATTTGCCTGAGAAGTATAAGTGCATTATAAGAATGTAAGTTTTAATTTTAATGCTCATTTTTCACAAGTTTGATTTTTTATTCGAAAGAAATATTTTCTCAACTTTTCGTATAGAAAAGTGAAATTTTCTGTTATAGGCCTATTTATTTAGTAGCCTTAAAGAATGTTTTCGTAAATCTAATATACCGTATAACTTATACGTATTACTGAAGATAGTGTATTGAAAATTTTGAAAATATTCGCATGGAAATTGTTTGAAAGGAAATGAATTAACAAAGCAACTACTGTTACATCATAAGCAAAAGATACGTGCCCACGTGTTGTAAAAATGTCAGCTCTATAGCTTCAACAGATTTCGAGAAAATAATTTAATATTCTGATGATAGGAAGTTGCTCACCAGTATCACCCTAAAAGCATAATGCGATAAGGGTTTTGTTATATAATATTAGTTACACTTAAAACAGATACAGTACCTAGGTAACTTTGCTTTGTACTGTAATATCGTTTCGATTAGTTTATTGATTACTTTTGTAAGGCTAAAGATACCATCAATATCAATTCCAACTTATGTCATACTCAATCTCTTTCTTTGGAATATCACTTTCTTTATGCGTAATGTGTTTCATCCACTTAATACAATATAATATTATACTACTATGGAATTTAAGTGAATATTCCTTCTTAACTCTCTATTATGTTATTAACATTTAAAACACAAGTGCAATATTAAGAAATCAGTGTTAGTACTTTTGTTTTACAAACAATATAGATAATATTAAGAAGAAAGAAGCCATATAAAAATAACGACATAAAATTTTACGTTCCGTTTGAAGTTTGTGCAGAAATATTTTCTTAATCCAACAGGCTGCTTATTCATATATACTACCCTTCCTCTTTCCATACTTAGCGCTTGCTGCCCGCGCACGACGTCAAGTTCAGAAAAATGCGCTTGCTTTGACATCACAGCTCTCGATGAATATAGATACGTCCATTAATGAAGTACTTGTTACGACCAGACAGAGAGGAAGTACCGGTAACTTTGAACTAATGTTTGGAGCTCTTGTGAAAACCAATGCAACGTCCGTAATTTTGCAGTCACTATTGACGTTTCGTTAGTATTGGAAACTTGAATTTAGTATAATATTTTAAATTAAATTATTCGTCCGACCATTCGTAAGCGTGCTCATCAAGATTAACTAAACTAATTCGCTATGATCATCATTACACTTCTAACGTACGTTTCTCGATTGAATTAATCGCTGGATATTCTGAACGACTAGTTAGGTAAATGGGTTCAATTAAATTGCTGGGCGGCAATTTAAATCTCTATAAATCACAGCACCACTAAATGAGATTTAAAAGGTTGTCACAGTTTATTCCCTTCCACGCTTAATTTTCCTTCCCTCCTCTTTCATATCCCGATGTCCCCGTTGCATATCAGACCTTGTTACGTGTAATGTAATAATTCGTTAACGATATTCCGTTATTGGCTCCAGGTTGGCAGGACAATCTAATTTTGTTTCTCTACATTCAACCTGATGTGTAATGGTTCGCAGTAATGCGTTCTACATCGATGTTTATTTTTTGTTGTCTCGAAAGTCCGACAAGGCATGCGAAAGGATTTGGGAGGAAAAAAGCTATCAATTATAATATCGCTAACAACGTTCACAAAAATGTAATTTTTGGCGTTGTATGAAGTAATTAAGCTGTGTTTATGATCAGCTAGCGATAAAGAATGAAAAGCAAAATATTCGCGAATGAACTGTTCGGAAAAGAGTATGTGGAAGTTAAGATTATTCATGGACAGTTGATCTAAGTCAGGGATGTCAAAGTCAGAGCACGCGGAATACGCTACGTGCTCCCGAACGCTCTCGGTTCCAATGAATCTGTTCTACAAGCAGTAGCGGTGAACAAGAAGAGGCGAGCAAAATGAACTCTATTGGCCTATCACTGCAAGATGAATTAAAGTGCTCTTAAGTAATAGATAATGTGTTACGCTCATACAAGAAAAAAGAAATAAAAGAATATTTTGCAGCATGTACCTCCGTAATAAATCCAAATTAATTATAAAATAGTAGGCTATAACAAATAATAAATATAACTTCTCTTTAACTTAAGCAGTTTTATATATTGAGGCCTATAATTACCCTAATTATTGTTATTAACTGTTACATAATCAAGTACTACTTATCTGAGCATCATCACACTTCTAGAAACAGATTTAAATCCCTGACTTCTCGCGTAATTCAGAAGTGTTTTTTTTTTCTGATTTTTGCCGACACAAATCCAACTTGAGCTGGAGTAGGTCAATATCTTTAAATTGTCCATGGAATTCTTCCCAGAGATTTTTTAAAACATCACAGTATTTTACACTGTTGAACAGGAGGTCAATGACTGAAGGCGTTGAAATTATAAAAATTGTGCTGTGAGATCTGCGACATCCACAATGAAATCTTCATCTGAAAGCTTTCAACAATATCTGTCGATGCAGATTAATTGATTCTTCCCTTGAGATCTCAAATTCTAAACGTTCAGATGCTCTAATACATACTTGAGAAAGTTACGTTCCTCGATCCACGTAGAGTGAACTAGTTCTGGACTGTCTCTGTTTTTCTATTATGAATTCTGATAAATATCCACGTAATTCAAAATATCTGGACAGAACAATATCGTAATAGTAAGAAACATCGTTAAACTGAGAATTTATGTACGAAAATCTGGACAATTCACAGACACAACTCCTAACTGACATTTAACGAATTTACGCCATTAGAAGCACGCACTTTTGTTTGTACTTTATTCTGTAAACATAAATAAAACGCTGTTAGGAAGAAGCTCTACAATACATCTTCACATACATTTACTACTATTTAATGTCAATAAAAACAAACTAATTTGAATATAATATAATTCTGTAGATGAACTAGTAATTTCAGGCGTTCGATACTGCTTGTCTTTGTAACTAAATAATTTCCAAAAACCAACCTCATATTTTACACAACAAGTTAAGAGTCCAGTCACCCTAAAACTTACTGAACGACTTCTTCGTCAGTGTGTAATGTACAGGGACATCATTTTATTTTTACTAACATTTCTAATATTAACCTGGCTATACCTTTGGCTTAACGATTGAGAACCCGAAGCACCGTTCGCTACCCCCTTTCACGACTGGAGTTTGTTGATACTGGCGGTATAGATATAGGAGGGAAGAAAAGTAGTTCATCCATTTACGTAAACAAGGAATTATCGCGATTTTGAGTTTGATCATTTTAATTAAGTTTTTGTTTAATCAAAATACAGTACTGTATTAACAATGAGTGTTTTTACTCACGAACTGAGCTATCCATTCGGACGTATTCATTATGCAGTGTATATTATACTGTCTACAGCACATTAGCGTACAATATAGAGAATGAATTTAAATTGAAAAAAATAATCATAATATGGATATTTAAACACATTTTTGAAAATGGTGGCCGTTCATTTCGATACAGGCTTCAGTTCTTTTGTGCATATTATCGCACTATAGACTATTGCACATAATTCAAATTACCAGTTTCGTCCTTCGTACTAGAAACTCATGTTGAAATAATTCTGTACCTACTCTATAAAAGAGTACCTTACGTACTGTAAATTCGATCTTCACTTCTGCCCGATCCGAAAAGATAAAATTACACAGACATGCTATCTACTGTATCCAAGTGGTTTTGTCGCAGGGTCGTAGAAAGGAGGGAAATCACGTGACAGTTAATTACTTAACGAGACCCTTTTATTTAAGTTATTTTAAACAGTTGTATAATATTACATAGACGTCCAATTGCTAACAGAAATTACTGTTTTCAGAAAAGACAGCCCAGCCACTAGCCTTTACAGAGGGGCGAGCAGAACTGGGTGGAGGAAACCGGGATGCGACGTAGGCAAACGGACGACAGTACCTGTGCGAAAATATGATTCAATATTGAAAGCTCTTTCGTCACTGGAAAACGCAAATATATTTCTGGAACGTACTATACTGTACTGTGTGAGGACGGTTGAGAGTTTACTATTAGATGGGGTGGGAGTGAAGTACATTCAAAAAGTCAGGTACAATAAATATTGAAGTAAAAATAAAATGATGTCCCTGTACAACCCTTGTGTTCACTAGCGTCTTGTACCTGCATGCCTTACTTGCTCTGATCAGCGAATACGGGCGAAGAGCACGTTTGTGCTCTCGTTCACATCACTGACCTAAGTATTGCAGAAGATAGTGAGCCTCTACGGCTAATTCTGTCTGATGTTCAAAATAAATTTGTATAATCCAATTTCATTTATTATGAACAATGCTCGGAACTTGGGAATTTGTGTGTCGTGTGCATGAGTAAGGTTACAGGTACAGTAGTGGAAAAAAAAAAAAAAACGGACCGACCCTTGTAGCTATTTCAGAGCCTTGTTCATTCCAGAACACGATAGACTGGTAACTAAGACCTTCGTGGTTCGAATCCTGCCTGGGAAGGAAACTTTTTTTTGTTCCCTATTTAAATTTATTTCCAATGCTTTTCGATTTCTGGTAAAATTCATGTTCTGGGAATAATAAGTTAATTAAATAGTAAAATATCGCTGGAGATAATGGAATAACATTTGAACATCTCTTTTCGTATTTGCTTTCAGAAATTTCGTCGAGACGTTAAAAATAATTAAATTCTGTTTTAGATACAATGAACACATTCAAAATTATCATAGTACGTGAAATGACATCATGATAGTTCAAATGAAATTAGTGTTAGTACAAGAAGAGTTCTAATATTTAAATAATAATGCAAACGAATAGAATGGTTATATGGAGGGATTAGATTAGAAATTTTCTATTTTTTACTGAGTATAGAGAAAAATTAAAGAAAAATATTTGACGTTAAAATGAAGGACTAATATGATTTTGAAAGCAAAGCTGAAAATGATATTGATTAAAATAATGCTTCTACAATTAAGAATGATGACGGGAAGGATGATGATGATTTAAAGATGATTCTGGTGATCGTAACGACAATGATATTGCTAAAAGTAAAAAGGATGGTGAGAATGATAATTAGGGACCTGATTTTTATATGCTAAAAAACTTGAAAGTATCTATTTTTATATGATACAAATTTGAAAAATATGTGCTAAAACTATAAGAATATTTTCTGAAAAAACATGTTCTCTTCCTCGTAGAGTGAATTCAAATATATATTTTTTTAGTTTCTCATTTGTGATCCTCTCATTTGAAAAGAAAATTATTTCATTACTTAATTATTTATTATTTAATGCTGAATGGGAAGTACACCTCCAACACTATAACATTGCCAGAAGTCTTTTAAAAATAAAAGACGAACATCTCCATTTCTGCAGGAATCTTGAAACTGAAAAACAAGAAGCTCTTTCACAATTAAACATTCCCAACAACGCAGAAGCACATTTCGATGACAGGACGAAGTTTAAGATCAGAGTTACGGCGGAGGTCGTTTACTAATTGGTGTCGTCTTCCACAAAAAGGCAAAGGAGTGGCAACTTACAGTGAAGATCCAAAAAACAACTCTTGGATTAGTAATAGAAGAGGGATATCATCCTCAGAGTGGACCAATGCCATAAAGATGTCCACAAGCATCGCAGCAGTACGATCGGTGCCAGGTCGTTCCTTTCAAGATCAAAACTCGTCATTCAGGGTGCAGCGAAGTAGAAACCCTTGAGCATGTTTTGGGTTATTGCCCTAAAGGAGAACTACTGAGGAACAATCGCCACCATAAAGTGAGAAGCTCCATCGCAACCACTCTTCGGAAGGCAAAGTGGGAGGTTTACGAAGAAGTGCACTGCTTGGCTGAGAATGGGTCAACGAGAAGAGAAGACATTATAGCCATCGATCGCCGGAATCAAAGAAGCCTCATTCTTGTCCGTTTTGAGAAGGATGATCAACAAGCCAATAACGTTAACGATGAAAAGAAGTCTATTTACAACCCATGTATTCCTCACTTCAGTGAGAGATACAAAATGAATATTAATACATGGGAAGTGAAAGGACTTCTTTTTGGCGCTAGGGGACCTTAATTTAAGTTAACCAAAACCATTCTCCTTCCTCTTAAATTTTCTAATGAGGACATTAACAAAATTTGTCTAATGGTATTGAGAGATTCATTACCCATTTTACACAATCACTTGTACAGGGACATCACTTTATTTCTACCAAATTTTTAACATTAACCTGGCTATACTCGGAAACACTGTTGCCCCCTTCCATTACAGTAGTTTGATGTTACTAGCGCAATATGTAAAAAAATCATTTTATTAGGTATAGGAGGAGAGAAAAGTAGTGTATCCATTTATGTTGTAGGGAAATACGATATTACGATTTTCAGTTTGATCATCACTTTTACGAAATTTATCAAAATACAGTAGAGTAGTAACATTTTTATTTTCAAAAACTCAACTTTTCAGGCGGCTATGTTTGTTATGTAATGTCTACTTTATTTAGCATATTAATTATTGATGTTAACATACAATATAGAGATGCATTTAAATTGAGGGGGTCATAAGTAAAGGGCTGTAAGTGCACTTAAGTTACTTTTGAGAAACTGGGATTTAAATATTTAAGCTTTCGTAAAATCGGTGAAATTTTTATTTAAATTTTAATGTTTGATGCGATTAAAATATCCCTTTGCCACTAAAATTTTAGATACTTTAGCTTACACTGGATGCACTTAACTCATGTTATTACAAATGTCACTAGCATTCCTTTGCTTCTAGCCACCTCAATTCAAAATAAGCTAATCTGAATTTTCAAACAAGTTGCTGAAAATGGTTGCCGTTCATTACAATGCAGGCTTCACTGCTTGAAGACTTCGAATACAACAGCGGCCGTAAGTTTGTGTGTCTGACGGGAGCAAGGACATTAGTGAAGGGGTGGGAGTGAAGTGAATTCAGAAATGCAGGTACAATAAAAATGCAAGTAAAAATAAAATGATGTCCCTGTATAATACTATGTATTTTTTTTACTTCATTTCATTACTCTTCAATGTATTTTCATCTCATGTTTCTCCGAAATCAAATTGTACTTTATTTTTAAATGTATCATTGTTGTGTATTCTCTCCGCAATCATATTGTATTTTTAATTTAATCTCTTCTTTTTTATTCTGGATCCTAGTGACCAGCTGTAGATTTCGGCCAGATGTCCCAAATTGTGGAATTTGTTGTTCGCATTATTTTTCCAAAATACTTACATAATTCAATCCATTGTAATGAATCATAAAAGTAATATTTCTAGCTTTACTAATTGCATTCGTCTCTACTTCATTTCCATTCGGGACTCAACATCAGCAACACAAATTATTGTAGCGACCAACTACCCGGTGATTTATAGTCTGCTGTTAACTCAATGTCCATCCACAGCTGTCTGCACTTCTCATTACAAATTACACGTGGAAATGTCTCTCGTAATACAATGAAACTGTCGTTACATTCTATTGCAAATGAAGACCAGTATCCTCATCTGATAATGTAGGGACTCTACAGTGCTGAAGTAAAAAACACAACGCATGCAAATACATTATTTTCTGTCTTTATGCAGACCTTGAATTTCAGACGCTATGCCACTGTATGAAACTTGCCGTCAGTGAAAGAAGGGAACAGGGACAAAATCGAAATAAAAGTTGTTTTCCATAAAAATCTACATATGTAATTTTAACTGGTAATGGAAATTACGGGAAAACGGCTGAACAGATTTTAATGAATGACCCCTCATTTTGAAGCTTGGCATTCAAGTATTTTCAGAAATATAGTAACTCTCAGTGAAGCGCTAGTTTTCCTACATAATTTTCCAATTTTCCAAAAACCATCCAGTCGGATGTGATTTCAGAATAAAACAAAACACACACTACAATAAACAATACGTTATTACACGAATGCTATAACCTGCAGGATTGCTGACATTTTTAGAGTTCAAATTCAATTCGTTATTAAAAACTCAAGACTTCCTAAAATAGTTTACAGATCTGATTTTGCGGTGTGTAATTTTCTGGGTACAGCTGTAAATTGGATATTAAAATCTACAAAACTAGAGGTGGTTTGATAACATTATTACCATTAGAAATGAAATACAGTTAATGCCATGATGTGACTATTTTTCATTAATTATACATATTAATGCTATATTGATGATATGAAGGAGAAACGTTTTTGGGTTATATAAGCTTAAATAGATGTAGAGAATATATTAAATTACATCTTCATTTCTATAATTTACTTAGTGGCGGCTATTTTACAAAGGAACTTACAAAACTTACGTAAGACAATAATATTGTTATTAAAATAAAATATTTTCATAGTTATTAATCAAGTGGGGTTGGGTCTTTTTCATAAACTTATTGGCGGTGTGGTGTAGATATTTATATGCGTCATTCTGTTCAGTATTGGCTCGAGAGAGCGCAAAAGTTAGAGTTCCTAAGTAAAGACCGAAAGGTATTGCTTACTGACAAAATAAGAGGTCTAGAAAATTTTCTAGTCTCCCGGTCATTTCAGCAAGATCTCTTAGCAAGATAAAATGATTTTACCCTCTACATTTCAAGCTCTACATGCAGCAGCTATACCAAGATACTATATATATTGTTCGAAAACATAGCAAACCTGACTTTCTTAACTTTCATCTACATTCCACAATGACCTGAAATAGCTATTGCTTTACTCCCATATGAAAGACCCACTGATCATCCTGAAATTGTTACTTGCGTTTTTGCGTCGAAACTCAAAAACTGAAGGAGGATAAGTTCCAGAAAAAATATTTGGTACAAAAAACCATTCAGAGGGAGTATACATCATTATTATGGAAGCAAATAAATTTCAAAATGTCTGGTATTCTTCTGAAAAATTTTTATTTCAACTTCTAATGAACTTAGTTTGCAGCATTTTCTGTAAAAGGCACTAGTGGTTTATATAAAAACGTTGCTGTATTTATTTATGAACCAGAAACCATACCAATTTCCTAAAAGACTGTGACGTACTGAATGCGGTTTCTACTTCCAAAATTCTAAAGTTGTCCCCAATGTCAGCTTTCTTCTCTTCTATTTCTTTTCTTTTAAACAGTAATTATTGTTTAGTAATTCTCTCCGTTACTTTTTCTCTTCGTTGTGTATTCAGTGCGTTTCTTCATTGCATTTGTTTCGAGTTCCCGTAAATTTACCATCCACTCCATTTTATTTTGAGTTATTTCTTTTCATTTTCTACTTACGCGAGATCATTTCCGTGTTCTTTAACATTTTCATTACCTCTGTTAAATTGTGCAAGAATCCAAAACGTAAGTTTCTTTTGTTTTACATTATAGTTATTAATTTTCTATCTCTTCCTTGTGCAATCTTCTGTAAAATTACTTTATTTTATATGTCACTTTTGCACGAAATTTAGCGTTTTATCCTTTCTGCTGCCTCTTCAAACAGTTCTGTGTCCATCTGTAAATCTGTTTCTCACCCAACGTGCCGTATATGGAGAATATTAACCCTGTTATTATTATTATTATTATTATTATTATCATCATCATCATCATCATCATCATCATCATCATCCCTGCAGGTATTAGGCATAGTGGCCTCTTACGGTCTCCGTCCATCTTTTCAGGGGGCGTCCCAAATATCGTCTTCCATGTGGTATATAGCGGAGAATTTGTCTTGGGAGTCTGGAACGGTCCATTCTATTGACATGGTAAAGCCATTTTTGTCTATAGTGGTTGAGATGTTCATAAATAGGTGTAATTTTCAATTCTTTTGTAATTAGTTCATTCCTTTTGTGGTCAAGCAAGCTGTAGCCGGCAGTCCTCCTTAGAAATCTCATTTCCGCAGTTGTTAGGCGTTGAACATCTGAGTTTCGGACAGTCCAGGCCTCACTACCATACATGAGGACAGGTCTTGCTAGAACTTTATATGCTTTTAACCTGGTATGTTTTGGGGTTTTCGTGGTTGTGAAAACCTGGTTGATGATTCTTAAGGTATATGTACACCCACGAAACGCAAAAGATGATGAAAAATAAGAATTTTCAAAATATAACTATTTTAATAGAGAATTTTCCCCCATTTAATTTGATATAAGAATTTTCGATTTATGCCTTATGGTTTTCCAGACAAGTCCATTTTCCAAAATTCTGCGTCATCAGGCAGGGTCACTTCTACGAAGATGACTCCAAAAGCATTGCACAACATTTTTTTTAATTTATTTTTTTTTCTAAACCTTTACAATTTATGGAAATCATCTGAAAGGTGCGGGGATTATGTGGAAAAGCGACGTATTGTTTCTGTAAGATATATCTACATTCTATGAAAATAGCAAAGCTGTAGGTAACAAATATAATTTTTAAATAAATATTGTGGATTACTTTTGGAGTGATCTTCGTAGCAGTCAATCCCCTCGTCCAGCATTGCTTGTAAAATAAACTTCTTTCTAGTCCGAAAATAGATGCATAGGTATCAAGGCACGATCATTAGATTGAAAACACGTTTTTACATAATGAAGTAATTTATAATCTTTTACTGTTAATAATAAAACTGTAAATTTGTGTGTCAATGATGTTGTACGTCATTTTAATAAGAGTCCAAAAGTATATATTAAAATTCTGAGGAGGATGGGCATAAGCCCTGGGACAAACACCATCGCAGGATTTGTTGCATCAATGGAAAATAAGAACAAAAATGCCAAAAAACATTCAACACCTGAAGTTAAAACAAGGCGGAGGTATTTGAGAGGCAGAAAGAAGCTGAAACTGGACCGACATGAAGCTGCTTAAGGGGTGACATATGATGATGGAGTCTTCTAGGCTCTGAAAGTTTGTGGTTCATTTCCTGTAAATAGTAATTTTTGAATATTTAATTTTTTCAAACATGATATCTCAGCCAAATATGATGATACCAAGAAGATATTGGTGTCATTTTGAAGCTTGAAATGTCCCCCAGTGCCTGACAATGAGTAAAATAACATTAATACAATTAATAATTATCTATGGATTTTTTACATGATTTATGCAACATAAAATATTAGTATAAGTTACATAAATGCTAATATTTAATTAATGTAAATGAAAATAAAACATAGCTATGTGTCAGGCACTAAAGAATAGTTTTAGCTATAAAACAGTGAAGAAACTGTGGCTCTGTCTTAAAAAGTGCATGAGCTATCATGTTTCAAGTTGCATATCAAAATTATAAACAAAATAATTTTCATAAACAATTCCGACATAATTTCAAGGGATCTGTTCACTTCATCCTCTTTCTGGTACCATTTTCAGTTGTATAAAAATTTTACAGAGCAAAATTATACAAAACAAAATTTTTCGTATGCAAAAGTGTACATATACCTTAAGGCTCCATTAAAATGTTGAATATTTTCAGATATATCAGTAACAGGTAAATATGTCAAATTATAACTTAAATATTTAAATGAGTTTACCTGCTCTAACGTATGGGTTCCGATGCAAATTTTACTCCTAATTAGCTGTTTACCTTGGAACGCCATAACTTTTGTTTTGTTTGGGTAAATTTTCATATTGAAATTTTGTTCTATTATATTTATTTTTATAATTATTATTATTATTATTACTATTATTATTATTATTATTATTACTTACTTACTTGCTTGCTTTTAAGGAACCCTAAGGTTCATTGCCGCCCTCACATAAGCCCATATCCTCAACAAGACCAATCCAGTCTCTATCATCATATCCCACCTCCCTCAAATCAATTTTAATATTATCCTCCCATCTACGTCTCGGCCTCCCCAAATGTCTTTTTCCCTCTAGTCTACCAACTAACACTCTATATGCATTTCTGGATTCGCCCATACGTGCTACATGCCCTGCCCATCTCAAACGTCTGGATTTAATGTTCCTAATTATGTCAGGTGAAGAATACAATGCGTGCAGTTCTGTGTTGTGTAACTTTCTCCATTCTCCTGTAACTTCATCCCTTTTAGCCCCAAATATTTTCCTAAGCACCTTATTCTCAAACACCTTTAACCTATGTTCCTCTCTCAAAGTGAGAGTCCAAGTTTCACAACCATACAGAACAACCGGTAATATAACTGTTTTATGAATTCTAACTTTCACATTTTTCGACAGCAGACTGGATGATAAAAGCTTCTCAACCGAATAATAACAGGCATTTCCCATATTTATTCTGTGTTTAATTTCCTCCCGAGTATCATTTATATTTGTTACTGTTGCTCCTAGGTATTTGAATTTTTCACCTCTTCGAAGGATAAATTTCAAATTTTTATATATCCATTTCGTACAATATTCTCGTCACGAGACATTACGAAATTTTCAAATTATTATTATTATTATTATTATTATTATTATTATTATTATTATTATTATTGCCATCGTGTTTGCTCCTCTCTATGTAGAATGACTTGGCTAATGAGGTGAATGTTGATATATTGGCACGTTCAATAAATATCTGCAGTGATTTCGTCTACTTCATGAATAAACAGGAAATTAACTTTCCTGTGATTGAACGGCAGACCGCCGGCGTGCGTGTACATTCAGATTGTAACTGCAAACAGAAAGTCTGTCAAGTCCTGTCCATGTCACTTGATGCTGATTTTGCAACCTGGATTATCGGATGCAGAGCCGTTCCTCGTGTAATGATCTGCTAATCAGAAGAGAGTCTGTTTGTTAATAAACAGTTTGCAATGTGGCAGCTTACAAATCAAGCATATAGGCTTAAGCAAACGCTGAGGTTTCTGTGTACTAAATTATTATATTTACATGGTTGGAATGTGCTTCCCTTTCAGTGTGGACGAGAAGTTGATTAGGAATAGTAATTACAGGCAACTTAGTTGACGTTTATAAGCATACAAATCTACGATAGGTATTCGGAAAATACGGGCTGAGCGAATAATCAACGGTCAAACGTTTAGCATATAATTTGGTCGGGCGCAGTCTCTTTGAATGTTGTGAGCTCGTGTGATTATTTTAATGCAGTCGTGGCGAAAATGTGATCGTGCACCGAGCCACTGTGTAACCTGCAACGTGCATAGCACCTATGGACAACCGAAGGGGAAGTGAAGCAATTGTCCGACTTATTAACGGATTTTCATTTTCCTTACGTCAAGCACTTAAATATAATTTTATACAGTACAAGGCTACAAACTAATGTTTAGTACGTGTAACGAAGAAAGAAATGAACAATATCACAACCTGAAATTAACTGTCTTCAGAATGTCTCTGCGACAGATTTTCAAAATCAGGAATTATGTCACTTACTGCCAGTCGTAGTTGATCACGAAGGTATTTGTCTGTCAGTCGTGATCTAAATTTGGTTTTTACTATTTTAATTGTTGAAAATAATTTTTCAGAAACGTAAGTTGTAGCGAACATGGCTTCAACAGAGCAAGCGAAAGAACGAAGCTTCGGATATTTATTTTTTGGCAAAGATTTGAAAGTTCAACATTTGTCAAGTCCTTACATCTAGCTTTCATTTTAACATCATATTGTAAATCTGTGATTTTAAATTGAAGATCTAACCGTATTATTGGAACATCTGCTGAAAAAGGATCGACGTACAGAGAATAATAATAATAATAATAATAATAATAATAATAATAATAATAATAATAATACTTAACCTTTTAATGTTTCATCAGTAACATGTAGTATAATGCTGTTGTATGTTATACAACCGTTTTTCTAGTAATACTTGTAAACAAATCACATATTTAATATTCTCATCTCATTGGCAAAAAAAAAATGCGTCCTCCCATCCTACTTGAAACTTTCGTTTTTGTAGAGGTACATGGTTTCGAGAGAGTCATTACGACGATACACCACCCGCAGGTCAGAGACAAATACAAATGGAACGGAGTTTGACTCCAGTGAGTGAGAGGGTGGGGGTAAGGGGAGGTAGGAACAAAGAGAAATGCATAGCTATCATTGTGAGCCACAATGTTCTCGCGAATCATATTTTCGCCACGTTTGCTCTATACAGATCATCGTCGAGCGTACAACATGGGCGATGATCGCTCAGCGTTCGTCAGCAGCTGACCGGTTTCGTTTACAGCAAACATCGGCGTCCTTGCTATCGAAACTATTATGTCAGCAGACAATTTGATAGCACTAAGTTTGGAGCAATATTTTCAGAGAAGGAAGAGCTGAATGGTATCAGTGTGATACAGTACATTGTTATAGACCTGATTTTAACGCATGGATATACATCCAACATAACCTTGAATTGGATAGCGTTATGTAAACTAAATATTGGAGAAGGGAAGCATGAATTGACGGATTGCAGCGGAGGGAGGTAGTGTAACTCGAGAATGCGAAGCGATAGAACGTTCGCCGTTATCTTCATTAGATTGTATCAGTTACTCGGTTCTGTGTTCCTCATAACATCATACGTGGGGACAGGGGAAAAACGGTACGAACACACTATTTCCCCCTCACTCTCAGCTTCTTTTCTCGTCCTACCGCGTGATGGTATAGATCAGTCATGTCAACTGATGCCCATAGGAGCAAGCGCGCGCTTTAGAGCTCAGGAGAGCTTGAACGCTTTGCAGAGGAAAGGAAAGAGACAGACGAAAGAGGTAGTATATGCCGCTTGGTCGAGCTATATTCAGGGATGGCCAGCACTGATTCAATAGATAATTGAAGAGAACTTATTAAAACTGTATCCATGGTAATTTTTAGATTTGTATGAGAAGCATAAGTGGATTATAAAATTGTGAGTTTTAATTTCAATGCCCATTTTTCACAATTTTGATCTTTTTGTTCAAAAGAAATAGTTTCTCAACTTTTTTTTTATAGAAAAGCGAAATTTTCACATATAGACCTATTTATTCAGTAGCCTTACAGAATGTTTTCGTAAAACTAATATACCGTATATACGTATTACTGAAGATAGTGTATTGAAAATTTTAAAAATATTCGCATGGAAATTGTTTGTAAGGAAATGAATTAACAAAGCAACTACTGTTACATCATAAGCAAAAGATACGTGTCCATGTGTTGTAAAAATGTCAGCTCTATAGCTTCAGCACTTTTCGAGGAAATAATTTAATATTCTGATGATAGGAAGTTGCTCACCAATATCATCTTAAAAGCATAATGCGATAGGAGTTTTGTTATGTAATATTAGTTACACTTAAAACATATACAGTACCTAGGTAACTTTGCTTTGTACTGTAATATTGTTTTGATTAGTTTATTGATTACTTTTATAGGGCTGAAGGTACCATCAATATAAATTCCAACTTATGTCATACTCAATCTCTTTTTTTGGGATATCACTTTCTTTAAGAATGATGTGTTTCACCCGTTTAGTACAGTATAGTTGTATTACTATGGAATTTATGTGAACATTCCTTCTTAACTCACTATTATGTTATTAACATATTTTAAAGCACAAGTGCAATATTAAGAAATTGGTATTGGTACTTTTGTTTTACAGACAATGTAGATAATATCAAACAGAAAGAAGCCATATAAAAATAACGACATAAAATTTCACGTTCCATTTGGAGTTTGTGAACCACTGTTTTCTTAATCCAACAGGCTGCTTATTCATATACACAACCCTTCCTCTTTCCATACTTAGCGCTTGCTGCCCGCGCACGACGTCAAGGTCAGGAAAATGCTCTTGCTTTGACATCACTGGTATAGATCCTTTACGACGGCCTCAAAACCAGCAACTGACATTAGTTGAGAAATAGTCGCTACAAAACTGGCCTGAATATGTGTCGGCCAACTTCCTAGGATGGAACTCTAACACTTGACCGAACTTATACAGGGCGATTCATGAGAATTTACAGTCCCTTACGAAGCTTATTTCCGAAGACATTCTGAGCAAAAAATATCATATAAACATTTGTCCTCATCTCAATATTTTCAGAGTTGCACCAATTTGAAGTTGTTTGTAAAATACCATTATTCTTGAGTTTTAAGAGTAAAAGAATATTACAGATAGAGAATGAACTATTCAGGAGTATCATTTCTTTAATTAGCTAGTGTTTTGAAGCTAGAAATGTGTTGTGAATTCCATAGTTGCTTCGTACAGATTACGCACTTATCACAACAAATCACGCCACTTTTGCAAATTCTTTAAGACCTATATTACGATGCATAATTAAACTGTAAATAATCAAGTTCCTAAAGTCGTATGGTTTGTAACTATTTTTGTGATAATTGCGTAAGAATGATGACACTTTTAATTAAAAATTGAAAAATAAAATCTGTACAAAGCAACTAACAACACATTTTTATATATTATTATTATAATGTACCGAAGTACATATGATATTTCCATGCAGATATTCTGCGTCATCATACGATGAAAGAGTAATGGAACGGAGAAAAATTCTCTCCGGCGCCGGGATTTGAACTCGGGTTTTCAGCTCTACGTGCTGACGATTCTTCCGACGCCGGGGTGGAATCCGGTGTGGCTTAGTGGATAAAGTGTCAGCAGGTAGAGCTGAAAACCCGGGTTCAAATCCCGGCACCGGAGAGAATTTTTCTCCGTTCCATTACTCTTTCATCGCAACACATTTTTAGTTTCAGAACACTAGGCACTTAAACAAATGACACTTTTGAATATTCCATTCTCTATTTGTAATAATTTTTTACCCTTAAAACTAAAGAAAAAAATATTTTGCTAAAAATTTTAAATAAATGTAACTTTGAAAAATAAATGTAACTTTGAAAATATTGAGATTAGGACAAATTTTTATATGACTATTTCGTTTATATGACGTCATTCCATTTTCGACCAATGAAGTGTAATGAAATTTTGAATTCCAACGAATCACAGTCACACTTTGCGATAATTTTTGCAGCTAGATTTATCGCTATCAATTTATCGCATGGTCGTTCTTTTCTTTAGTCGTTGTCGCCAACTGTTTCCCCGTAAATTGATGATCATGAATACATTCAGATGCAACTACACGGTTAAACTTTTCTTTCAACTTTAAAGCAATGAATGCAAGATTGATATTTAATATTAATTAATATATTTACGCAGTGAAGACGACGTTCAAAACGGCGCACCATGTAGACACAAAATCTTCATACATCTTAATTGAACGTACGTTTTAATAATAGTTTCTTTCAATATTCTTCCCACATTGCATGCATACGCGATTGGAATATTGAACTGTGTAGATGCAGCTTTAGTTCCGTTACACACTACAGCGAGAATGCGTTTGTCGAGCTATAAAAAATGCTTTCCTGTAGCACGTAGTAACGGTCGAAATAAGGCACAGCTGACACTGGTCCTGCTCACACAGGTAATGTAACCTATAAGTGTAGCCTATAAAATACATCTTAATCTTCCAATTCCATGTCCATTGCAGGCTATCTGAAAAAAATAAAATTACATTCCTTCATTCAGATTTGATAACTGCGTTTTCAACAATTCTTCATTTAATTAATGTATTAATCAGGTTACTGTAATTATATTATAAAATTGTAAATTAAATCATGATTTCAGCAGATAATGAAAATGTATATATATTATTATAATAAGAGAAAAGTGCAGTACATGTAATTAACATTGTTAAAGGTATATTTCGCTTTTCGCAATTGGCATTACTGAATAATAACATCGAATTTCTTTATTGCAGTAATCGATATTCATCTATTTCATCTTCACAATGTCGGAATAGGTTAAGTATTCGTAAATATACAAGTATTAATATTTTGTGATCGAATTTTAGGGATATATTATTTACATTTTTATTTTATTCACGAAATAGTCCTAATAAATGCCACTCGAGGTAGATCTCAGACCTCTCGTGACACTACTACAGACAATTTTTTGCTAAGGATGTCTTCGGAAATAAGCTCAGTAAGGGACGGTAAATCCTCGTGAATCACCCTGTAGACGTGCATAAATGGTACACAGCAACCAGATACTTATATAAACAATTCATCAGTTGTGTAGAATATATAAATACTGTTTCGGAATTTGGTTAATTCTGTTCTAAACCTTTTATCATGGTTCTTCAAATCTTTAAGATAATAGGGTAGTGCATTGAAGACTCTAATACATGAATAGCGAACTTATTTTTTATAACAGCTTGGACTAATTTAATATAGAAACAAACACATTAGGCATTAGGCATGACTTTATAAAAGCATTTGAAGTGAACAGAAGTTTGTTATTCGAAATTTTGACAAAGGATCAGATCCAAAAGCAGATCATGTATAATATTTATAACCTTTGTAAACCAAATCTTATTGCAGTAAAAATAAAAGAATAATCTCAGGAGTCAGACAAGGTTGTGGCCTCTCTCCTTTGCTTTTTAACGTTTATATGAATGCCATCGTGAAAGATTTTAGAGAAACAAAACACGGATATATCACTATTAACAGAAGTTTAAAATTAGATGTAATAATGTTTGCAGATGATCTTGTGTCACTAGCAACATCTGAAGATGATTTGCAATGGGCAGTACATAATTTAAATGTAATAGCTCAAAAATATTCAAAGGAAATATCCATTAACAAAATAAAAATAATGGCCTTTTGTGGTTAATACCCTATACCAAGCAAAATTTGTTTAAATAACACAATTTTTGAAAGAGTTAATGAGTTTAATTATTTAGGATATAAACATTCTTTTATTGAAAATTTGGATTTATCAGAGAAAGTTGTAAAATTCAACAAATCAATGGGCATCATTAGTAGAGTTTTAAAACCTTGATTAGTACAAAAATCAATTCGTACTCGTCTATATCAAATAATAGCTCGGCCAGTCTTATGTTATGGGAGTGAAGCGTGGACTATAAGGACAAAAGACGAGATTCATGCGCCGAACAGCTGGCTACACTAAATGGGATCGAAAGAAAAACGAAGATATCCTTCTAGAACTTAATGTGTCATCAATACTGGACTATATCTCCAGATATCAGTTAAACTGGAAGGAACACGTCTCAAGAATGGTTTCATCTAGGATCCCTAAGGCAATAATGAAGTATCGTCCAAACGGGGAACGGTCACTTGGTCGAAGTATGAAAAGATGGCAAGAAAATCGTTTTTTCAGGCCGTAACAGTTCTTTTGGGACTAGTACTTGACAGGTTGATGATGATGATGATAATAATAATAATAATAATAATAATAATAAGAAGAAGAAGAATAAGAAGAAGAAGAAGAAGAAAACAGTAACAATAATTGTATTTCCCAAAAAAGTATAAGAAAGAACAGCAGCAGAAAAATTTCCAGTGTTACACTACATTCAAGATTCTGACACGTTGTAACTGAATTGCAACAATTTTGTTTACGCCGAGCATAAATTATTTCTATTTTAATTTTCTTTCACTAGCAGTTTTGATTATCCTTTACTTCTCTTTCTCATTTGTTTTTTACTTCTTCATCTGTCTACTGGGAAGGGAAGGGGACATAATGTATGCACTACCTACTGATTAATTGATTAATTTACCCTACGTACTGGATTGGTAGGTGGGCAAGTAGGACATCCCTAGGGCCATTAAAGCCGATTGCCAGTATACAGGTGTGAGCCTTAACCCTTACCCACCCTCTCGGTCAATTTAGCCTCTAATGGAGTTGACTTTGCCTTTACTAGAATTGTTGGGAGAGTTGAAATGGGATGAACTACAATCCGAAGATATAAAATAGGTTAAATAGTTATTTTATATTCATGCATTCATTCATTCATTCATGGTGTTCTGCCCAAGGGCAAGTCCTTCACTGCAAACTCAGCATTCTCCAGCCTTTCATAGTTTCTGCCTTTCTCTTAGTCTCCGCATATTATCTATATACTTTAATATCGTCTAAGCTAATTATTTGATATCTTCTTCTACCCCGAACTCTTCTCCCGTTCACCATTCCTTCTAGTGCATCTTTTAGTAGGCAGTTTTCTTAGCCAGATACCCAGCTAATACTCTTTCTTCTTTCTGATCAGTTTCAGCATTATTCTTTCTTCACCCACTCTTTCCAACACAGCTTAGTCTTCTGTTCTGTCTGTCCACTTCACACGTTCTAGGCCTATTCTCCATATCCACATTTCAAATGCTTCTATTCGCTTCTCTTCACTTCGTCGTAATGTCCATATTTTTCCCGATACAATGTTACACTCCACAGAAAGCACTTCACTAATAACTTCCTTAGTTCTTTTTCCAGAGCTCCGCAGAAGATGCTCCATTTTGTATTGAAAGCTTCTTTTACCACTGCTATGTTCTCTTATAGTGACCAAGTAGTATATAGACCAACTTCATACACCGGCAAGTCCCGCCAACTGGGTGCCCCAGACTAGCATCGGTGCTTAGTCGGTGACATTTATACTGCCTTTGATATTACCTGGTGATGTTCATCTTTCACCTTCTCAGTTCCTACGTGGCCCTGTTGCATAATTTTGTAAAAGAAACGAAATACAAAACAGACAGAAATGATTGGAATTTTAAGGAAACGAGTGAATACAGAGAAAGTTGTTCTCTTCCGCAAAAAATATCGCTTGAATTTAATATCAAATATCGAAGCAAATTTCGAGGGATTATAACTCGTGAGGGTTCGTCATTCTCTTCCTTTCATTTTTTATTCTTCTCCGCCTGTCACAATCTTGTTTTCGTATTTGCTGGTGTCCGTGGTTCCTATTACCTCAGACTGTGATCTAAACTCAGAGCTGCGTGTGACATTCGTGTGGCAGATACTTAATTGATTTCTTGTTATTCTTGTTGTAACCAGTAACACTACACATACAAAAATAACAGTCATCATATTGATTCTTCTGCTGACGCCATGTCATTGGTATAGCAAATGGCATTGCTTTCCGTTTTCCTTCATACCAATAACACAGTCCGTCTACACAACTGTTACATGCACTACGTGGCACAAATGATTTATCCTTATGTTCAACATTGACTTTGAAATATGCAAAATATAGCTTTTTTTTACTAACGAATCTATTTTACGTACCTTTCCATCGAACATATAACACCCACATATATAGCAAAAATAATGAGGATTTTGTACACACAATATCCTACGCAATCCTGATATACTAGCCATGTTCAGATTTTATAATCACACATTTACTCTACGATTCTATAACACAGATTGAATACGTGTTAACTGAGGCGAGCCTTCCGTAAACCGACATAGTTTTACAAATTTTATGTTGGTTTTGGATATAATTATGCGAATACAATACGCTTAAGAACTTGGTTTTTGTATTTACAATATTACGATACACCACTGTAACAAAATTCGCATGTGCTCACAGACTTCAGTCAGCTGCTTAACTAACAAAATTTAGGAAATCTATATTAAGATGTTTTGTAAAAAACGACTTCTGAGCAAAGTGAGAAAACGGCTAGGGTGATGGAACATTAATCTGAGATGAATACCAGAGAGTACAGGCAAATTGTGTAGACGGTAAGATGTGAAACAAAAATATTACATTGGTTGTGGATATTCAGGGAGATAAACGAGGGGCACCTCGGTTTAACATATACGACGCGGCAACACGTACCGAAAAACTAAATGAAATTGTGACAAAACTAGACTTGATACTTAAAAAAAAAAAGGGCCGTATTCATAGACATTTTTAACGCGGGCTTCCGATGGATGATCAGCGTTTCTCGTATTCATAAACCAGTGTTAGCGATAGGATATGATTTGAATTCTATACAAGTAACCACTCGATAGCCGGGGCTAGTTTAGCACGCTCGTAGCGCGTGCTGCGAAATGTCTATGAATAGCACGCTTAATGGTTTTCGAACTCAGGATATCGGTTTCCATACAAATAACATACTTTCTTTTTTACCGCAGAACCGTTGTTCCCTAGTGATATCAGCATACGTTGATATAATTTATTGATTTTCTATATTTCTGATCGTAATGGAAATGATAATGCAGGGAGATGCACTATCACCTTTACTTTTAAACTTCGCTCTAGAATATGCCATTAGGAAAGTCCGGGATAACAGAGAGGGTTTGGAATTGAACGGGTTACATCAGCTGCTTGTCTATGCGGATGACGTGAATATGTTAGGAGAAAATCCGCAAACAATTAGGGAAAACGCGGAAATTTTACTTGAAGCAAGTAGAGCGATCGGTTTGGAAGTAAATCCCGAAAAGACAAAGCATATGATTATGTCTCCTGACCAGAATATTGTACGAAATGGAAATATAAAAATTGGAGATTTATCCTTCCAAGAGGTGGAAAAATGCAAATATCTTGGAGCAACAGTAACAAATATAAATGACACTCGGGAGGAAATTAAACGCAGAATAAATATGGGAAATGCGTGTTATTATTCGGTTGAGAAGCTCTTATCATCCAGTCTGCTGTCCAAAAATCTGAAAGTTAGAATTTATAAAACAGTTATATTACCGGTTGTTCTGTATGGTTGTGAAACTTGGACTCTCACACTGAGAGAGAGGAACATAGGTTTAGGGTGTTTGAGAATAAGGTGCTTAGGAAAATATTTGGGGCTAAGCGGGATGAAGTTACAGGAGAATGGAGAAAGTTACACAACACAGAACTGCACGCATTGTATTCTTCACCTGACATAATTAGGAACATTAAATCCAGACGTTTGAGATGGGCAGGGCATGTAGCACGTATGGGCGAATCCAGAAATGCATATAGAGTGTTAGTTGGGAGACTGGAGGGAAAAAGACCTTTAGGGAGGCCGAGACGTAGATGGGAGGAAAATATTAAAATGGATTTGAGGGAGGTGGGGTATGATGAAAGAGACTGGATTAATCTTGCACAGGATAGGGACCGCTGGCGGGCTTATGTGAGGGCGGCAATGAACCTTCGGGTTCCTTAAAAGCCATTTGTAAGTAAGTAAGTAATGGAAATGATACTAAAGGATATGCTACTGGAGCTAAATGACAACTGTGACAAGTATGGGATGAAGATAAATGCAAATGAGGCGAAGACCATGTTTATAGGAAGAAAAATAAAGAAGGTAAACTTGTGAAATCTAAATGGGGCAGTAGAGTAAGTGGACAGCTCCAAATACTTGGGATGTACTATAAGCAGTAACATGAGCTGCTGCCAGGAAGTCAAAAGGAGGATAGCAATGGCCAAGGAAGCTTTTAATAGAAAAAAGGAGCATCTTCTGCGGACCTCTGGAAAAAGAACTGGGGACGAGACTAGTGAAGTGCTTTGTATGCAGTGTGGCATTGTATGGGTCAGAAACATGGACATTACGACGAAGTGAAGAGAAGCGACTAGAAGCATTTGAAATGTGGATATGGAGAAGAATGGAACGTGTGAAGTGGTCAGACAGAATAAGAAATGAAGCTGTGTTGGAAAGAGTGGGTGAAGAAAGAATGATGCTGAAACTGATCAGAAAGAGGAAAAGGAATTGGTTGGGTCACTGGCTGAGAAGAAACTGCCTACTGAATGATGCACTGGAAGGAATGGTGAACGGGAGAAGAGTTCGGGGCAGAAGAAAATATCAATTAATAGACGACATTGATATGTGGATCATTTGAGGAAACGAAGAGGAAGCCAGAAAATAGGAATGATTGGAGAAAGCTGGGTTTGCAGTGAAATACCTGTCCTAGGGCAGAACACTCAATGAATGAATAAATGAATGAATGAATGAATGAATTGTCAGAAGTACCGGTATCTAGAATCTGGAGTGTAGCCATACAATATAATTTTAATGGGTTCATTATTTTTTTACTAGGGCTTAAATGAATTTTTGTCGTTCAAAAATTATATTTTTCCATCTATAAAAATAAATTAACACATTTGAGAAATATTTTTAGATATCTTTAAACAACAGTATTATTAAGGCCGTCTAGTAAATATTAACATATTCTGAAAATGTTAAAACACTAAGATGAGTATTGTCCGAAAAAGAAAGTGCCAATAGAATCAAAAATGTAACTTACGAGGAGAAGGATATCTGAAGCAATAAGTATATTACAATGCAGTATGTAACAACCATTCCCGATTAATTCCATAACCAAATGTTCCTATATTCAGCACAAAACATTTTAAGAGGCTGGAATCATTAGGACCAAATTTATGACAGTTTGATTTCAGACAGTGTATATTTTCTGATTTTTCTACATTTTAACAACCGTCTTCTCTTGAACCTTCTTGTTTTTCAGATAGTTCCCGCCACGTTTCTTAAAATGTTCAATTTCCATCTTAAATATGCCGTTTGTTTTACGGTAACAATGTATAATGTCACTAGTGCCTTCCCCACTATTTTAATTGGTTGTTTCACGACGCTTTATCAACTGCTATGGTTATCCAACGTCTGAATTAGATGAAGATGATAATGCTAGCGAGATAAGTCCAGGGTCCAGTGTCGAAAGTTACACAGCATTTGCTTTTAATGGGTTGAGGAAAAACCACAACAAGGTAACCAGGATCTGAACCCGGGCCCGTTTGTTTCACGGTCACACGCGCTAACCGTTACTTCGGTAAACTCCCCACTCTTGCCAGACAAAACACCAGATATTTGTGACAAGAACATATCGATAAAAACTTACCCTAGTACAAACCCTAGTATTGCCGCATTTCGATTATTGTGACGTTTTGTTAAGTGACCTAAGTTCTGAACTGTCAGTCAAGTTACAGCGAGTTCAGAATATGTACGTCAGATACGTGTGCAACATCCGACGATATGATCACATATCACGATATGTTCACATAGCCTTTCGTGGCTCCGACTTAAAGAACGTAGAACTTTACACTCCTTGTCATTGCTCTTTCGAATTCTGCACACCTCAACACCAAATTACCTTTCGTCTCGTTTCTCTTATCTATACTCTAACCACGACGTTAATACCAGATCACTTATCTGTGGCACGCTAAGTATACCTCTTCATAGAACATCTCGTTATTCATCATCTTTTGTAGTATCCACCTCGCGACAATGGAATTCCCTGTCACAAAGTATTAGGGGCTGCAAGACAACAAACACTTTTAAGAACAGCTTAAAAGATAACATTATTAGGATTTCACTCCAATCATACTGACTTAAACTATCACTGACTACATTGTTACTCCTTCCTTTAGACATCATCCTGATAGTGCTGTATTTTCAAAATTGCCTCATAATAATCTCTTTCTATTATATAACATTATTTGAAATATATTTTAGCTTAAATCTGCTACATAGTTTGTATTTCAGTGTTTAATTAATAGTTCATAGTATTTTGTTGTTTAATTCGTAAATAACTCTTGTATATATGTAGCTCTTATCTAAATCAAATTGTTGAATTCTTTGTAAGTTGATACAAATGTATGTATACTTTTTGCTGGTTGAGTGGAAGAGAAGGCCTTACGGCCTTAACTCTGCCAGCTAAAATATATTATTATTATTATTATTATTATTATTATTATTATTATTATTATTATTATTTGATTAGAACGGAGTAAAACTATATTTTAATTAATACCTGTCTAATACAAAACAAAGGTCGTAAACATATTCCGAAAATAGGTTATAAATTGCCCTTACCAGTCGGAAATCAAACCCGGGTCCGTTTAATTTGTAGTCGGAAACATTACTATTCGAGCCATAACAAAAAGATGTGAACCCTAGACCTAATGTTTGTTTAGTGTAAGTACTTCATTAAGAATGGCACCAGTAAGAGCACAATAAAATTATCGTGTTGTTGTAGTGTCCAGTAGCACCATTTAATTAAAGCGACCTTGTTTTTTTATCTCTTCTTTTCATACTTTTTTATACTCTCTGCGCTGGACAATACGTCATAATTAACGCCAGCACATTCTGAATGCTTCTCTGTATGCTGGGTAGAGAACTCGTATGCATTATAACACTGTGACCTGGATATGGTTTTATATTGTATTCAGCATGCCCGTATGTACGTAGGCCTATAGGATTCGCCCACCAAACTTACTGGTCAATAACGCTAGAAGTTTGTACAGGAAAAAGGTTCGATTGAAATTTTGCTACGAGAGATATTGCAGGGGGAATTGGAAAATAGATGCATCACATTTTTTACTTTCGATTGCTTTGGCACTAACGAGAGTACGTACGAAGTTTTGAAACGTATTTGAACATATATTTCGTTTGACATAACGTTCACCTTTATTATTTTGCAATAGTGGCTTTGAAGCAAAACTAGATTCAAAATGTTTACGCAGGCTTGCTTGTATTTCATTCCGTTAACAATAGTTACTGTTTCCAGCATCATTCCGGAACTACAAATTAAATAACACCAGAACGAAAATGTTTTGTTTCGAAATCATAATTCCCAATCAAGTTCTATGCAAATAAATTGTGGAGTTGGTTCTGTCGTTAGTTACACTGTTTAATCGTGCTTCGTAGAACAATGGACAGTCTGTACTTTCCATGCTCAGGCTACACTTTCTCTCTGTCTGTAATTATTCTTTCTCTGAAGTAAACCCTTTCTATCATTTTAGCTTCCTTTTAATTTTCCCTTTTCACCGCTAAACCACTCTCTTCTTGTCTTCGTCTAATGTTTTGACTCATTATTTTAATTTAGCTTCCTCTCTCACTTTTATTTTCACACAATTTTATGTCATAAATTTTATAAAAATCGATTGAGATATTTCCAGGGAAATTCAACCAGCCAGAGGTCTGCATCGGACGTTTTCGCTCGAGCGCCAAGTAGTTCATAGCATAATCCGATAGGTAGCGCACATGCATGATGGGTAAAATTGTCACGAGCCATAAATCCTCGAACGGTATAAGCCGAGAGTTAGACATTCGTTCTTGTTACAGTGATGAACTGTGTAGTAACATCATAGATGTTTATCATTCAAAACTTTGTAGTTTTAACTAACCTCTCCATAGTACAACTGCAAAACTTGCTTTAAAATGTAATATAAATGTTGCAGGTAATTGTTTTTTCTTTTTTTCCCACACAGGAGTGATTTTGTTTTTGCCACATCTGACAGATATTATTGGATGTAAATGTAATTATTATAAACTGAAAACACAATCCCGATAATGCATATATGTATGTATGTATGCATGTATTTATTCACACTGCAATGGGTAGACTATATACCCGGTGGCAGTGGTAACTAATTACACTCAATAATGACAATAATAAAATTATTAATTAAAAATACAATTAATAATAATACTAATAATTCATACTACTAATAATAATAACAACAGGCAATATACTAAATTAAATGAAACGATCACTTAAAATAACATTTGAAATATTCTAATTTGTATCTTAAAACTAAGATCGAACTAAAACCCACGAGTATATGTTCATATCTGCACAAGTACCTTTCAACATTACACTCATTTCGCTGTCAACTCACTCCCTGCACTGGAACTACGACACATTTCACTGATTCTATCCTGATTTCACTAACACTTCAAAAACATTTCACTGTTCAAATACTATGCACTGCCACTATAAACTATAAAGCTTCACTGACAGGAACACGTTTCACTTACACAGCACACTTCACTGACACGACATACTTCTTCACTGATACAACACACTTCACTGACACAACATAATTCTTCACTGATACAACACTTCAATAACAACATATCATTTACACCCTTTAAGTACTGTGTATAATTACCGTCTATTAGTAAGGTCCTTACGCCTATTTTTAAATACATTTTTGGTTGTTGGTAAAGCCTTTAGTAAGTCTGCAGGTAAAGCATTCCAGTCCCTGATAGTACGTTTGAGAAAAGAAAACTTTCCAGTATCCGTCCTCTGCCTTCTTTCCCTCAATTTATATGAGTGGTCTTTCCTTGAAGAGTAATTTGACGGCTGCAACCTATTTTTTAATTCTTTCCAGGCAGGCTCACCTCTGTATGTTTTGAACAGTGCGCATAATCGAATTCGCGTTCTCCTGTCCGTGAGAGTGTCCCATTTTAATGGTGAATTTTCCCGACAACACTTGAGAGCGTTTTTGAATCTTTTCCAGTGTCTTAATATGTTCTAATCTTTAAGGATCCCAACATGCAGACCTGAAAGAAATGTATCAAGTTTTCTAGTAGTAGTAGTAATAATAATAATAATAATAATAATAATAATAATAATAATAATAATAATAATAATAATAATAATTAGTGTATCAATCTTTTCGTCTGTAGCAGTTGTGCAGCATGATTATTCGTTTTATTATATTTTCTGTGACGTTATCTCTGTACTAATATTGTTATTAATCTACTGCTATATCAATAATATTTTGTAAAACGTTTCTACATTGTCGCAGTATATAGGCGGAACACTATGTATGGACCTATCATATTATATATGTGGTAAATCAAATATTGAATAATTATTAATTAGCAATAATAACAGTATGTCGAAGATTTTCATACTATTTTATTTATAACTTCATGTTCCTGTTTTGGTACGTTCCATTGACTGTTCCATTAAACGTTTGTCATAAACGCAGAAAATAAAGCCTTATTTTTACCGTGTGAGCAAAACATATGTGTATCTTATCTGTCGCCTTCCATACAAGATAAGACATGTCGGTGAGATGACCTTGTACTGTGCTTCTATTTATTACGAGCGTATCACGGCCGATCGTATCTCAGTCGAGGGTGCGACACTCGACCGAGTTCAAGCGAGCGATTTAACTCCAATGCAGCACTCACCAACCAGCAAAACATCTCGTCTATCCCAGAAAACCTGCGTGATCCAAAATAAAAAAAAAAAAAACTAATATTTGGTGAAGGTTTTTAAGCCAAAGTAATGGAAATTCCTATATAAGAAAATACTGTTATAGTAGACAGACCCAAGCTATGATTAAAAATATTATTTAGTCTCAGGGTCTAGAAGGAAACAATAAAGAAACGTTCACTGGGACTGAATGTGTTTGTCAGTTGCTTTCTCCTTACAGAATTACTGTTTTAAGATTCACTTGTTTCTTCTTGCAAAAGTATTGTGGCAAGTGATAAAATGATTGATTACAATTTACATCGAAGGAAGACCAGTGAAAAAAATGACTTTCAGATCTACGTTCTAATAAATTGTACTGATTTGCTTAGGCAGACACAAGTAAAATGATTATTAAGTGGTCCCATACTGTCAACATTTTAACAACTTGAAGAGCATTTGTTGTTGTTTGTGTCATAAGATTCAGAATGTTCCGGTTTCCTAGGTGATGATAGTTGCTTTTCTTGCCGATATGTCCCAAATATTGAATGCAGTTAACGAAAGCAAGAAACATACCTTTACTTTAGCTGAGAAAATCAGCTCTTTAAAAGGAGAAACTTTGTCTTTTTTTGCAGGGAGAATAGAAAAAGGAACTGAAATTGATATATTTGAACTTACAAAGCAATGTAGGATAGAAACGATCTTTCTAACATTAATTTCAAACACTTTGTCTTGGTTGAGCAAAAACACTGAGAAGTATTACATATCACAGGAGGCAAAGTTACTCGCCTTCGCAGCGAACCTTAGACTGTACGGGCTTCCTACGTGCTACAGCACAAGTGTAGCTGGCATCCCGCCAAACATTACAACTGCTCTTCTGGAATCAAAAGAATTGAACGGTATGCAAGGGAATGCAAGAGGATTAATATACGTATATTTGCCAAAATGACAAGAATGAAATATTAACAGTGAAATGAAATATGCATTTTATTAATAATCACAGTCAACATCACAGCTGATATTAAGATATATAATATTATGATGTGAAAGAATACACAATATATGTATCGTGTATAACAGGAACTCAAGATGTTCATTTGAGTAAATTTTTCAGAAGGCACAAAAGACAGATTATTTTGAAAAGCGTTTGGTATTTTGAGTGATTATTATCTTATTAAAGCAAAATAATGAGTTCTTCTCTTTGATACACATGAAATCTACTTTTTTTTCCTTAGCATCAAGAACTTTAAATTTATATTTAAGTCAAGAAATTGAAGAAATACACAAACATGTACAAAATGCAAGATTATGCGAATAGCATATTATTATTTAATTCTCCAAATTCCTTTAATCCTATGAAAAAACACAAAGAATGGCAAACCAAGGACATTGCTTTCACTTGTATCTGTTATTGTCCTTTAAATTTTCTTACTTACTTACTGGCTTTTAAGGAACCCGGAGGTTCATTGCCGCCCTCACATAAGCCCGCCATTGGTCCCTATCCTGAGCAAGATTAATCCAGTTACTATCATCATATCCCACCTACCTCAAATCCATTTAGTATTATCTTCCCATCTACGTCTCTGCCTCCCCAAAGGTCTTTTTCCCTCCGGTCTCCCAAGTAACACTCTATATGCATTTATGGATTCGCCCACACGTCTTATAACACATGCCCTGCCCATCTCAAAAGTCTGGATTTAATGTTCCTAATTATGTCAGGTGAAGAATACAATGCGTGCAGTTCTGCGTTGTGTAACTTTCTCCATTCTCCTATAACTTCATCCCTCTTAGTCCCATATATTTTCCTAAGCACCTTATTCTCAAACACACTTAACCTATATTTCTCTCTGAAAGTGAGAGTCCAAGTTTCACAACCATAAAGAACAACCGGTAATATAACTGTTTGATAAATTCTAACTTTCAGATTTTTTGATAGTAGACTGGATAAAAAAGTTCTCAACCGAATAATATAACAGTCATTTCCCATATTTCTTCTGTGTTTTAATTTCCTCTCGAGTGTAATTTATATTTGTTACTGTTGCTCCAAGATAGTTGAACTTCTCCACCTCTTCAAAAGATAAATTTCCAATTTTTATATCTCCATTTCGTACAATATTCTGGTCACGAGACATAATCATATACTTAGTCTTTTCGGGATTTACTTCCAAACCCATCTATTTACTTGCTGCCGGTAAAATTCCCGTGTTTTCCCTAATCGTTTGTGAATTTCTTTTAAATTTTATTACTGCTCAAAATTGGTTTTATTACTGTACAAATTGTGTATGACTGCACACCAAAAAAAAAAAACTCTGCCTCTTCGTAAACCCCACACTTCGCCTTCCAAAGAGTGGTTACAATGAAGTTTTTCACTTTATGGTGGCGATTGTTCCTCAGTAATTCTCCTTTATTACCCAAAACATGCGCAAGGGTTTCTACATTGCTGCATCCTGGATGGCGGGGATATTGGAAGGAACGACGTGGAACAGGTCGTACTGCTGTGATGTTTGTGGGCATGTATATGGCATTGGTCCAGTCTGAGAACGATATCCCTCTTCTATTACTAATCCAAGAGTTGTTATTTTTTTGATTCTGCCTGTAAGTTGCCACAACTTTGTACCTTTTTGTGGAAGACGACACCAATTATTACCAGACGATTTCCGCACTACCTCAGATTTTAAACTTTGTGTGTCATCGAATGTGGTTCTGCATTATTGGGAATATTTCATTGTGAAATAGCTTCATGTTCTTCAGGTTCAAGATTTCTGCAGAAATGAATATGTTCGTCATTTACTTTTAGAAGGCCTCTGACAATCTCGTAGTGTTGTAGATGTAGCCTACTTCCCTTTCAGCATTAAATAAACCAAGGCCACGAAGATTCTTCGAAGCATATAGCGTAACATTTGGAAAATCATGCAGTAAACTCACAGTTTCCTTAGGACCTGTTCGAACAATTTTATCAATATCATGTAATAGTACATTATGCAACGGGCCTATAATGGTAGTAATTAAGACGCGAGTATGTTTATGAAACGAGCGCAAACGAGTTTCATAATTTTCATACGAGCGTTTTAATTTTTATGCTCGACCATATTTCTAACTTGAAATTATTCATAACTATTCATGTTATTCTTATCTAACTGAGGAGCGGAACTGACCTTGTGCAATACTTCGTAAATTGTGAGATGTGCGCAGACGCGAAAGTATTGATTTTTTCCGAGAAACAAATGTCGACATTGATCTTTATATAATATAGAGAGTAAAATAAACATTAATCTTGATATAACCTTGAAATTGAATTAGACATTGAAAAACGAGATTACAAATTGAATTTATTTGAATATTACTTACAATTAACGCTAATTATTATAGTAACAACTGACTTTATTTCAAATATAGGTGATTTATTGATTTATTGTTGTCTTTCGATTGCATATCAGAGAATAATCGATACTCGCGCTTTCATATTGCTACAATGGTATTTTCTGAATGGTAGTACACCTGAACTTTAACGAATAGGTGTACTTTAATGAGGTCTATTAAAGGGCTGCTACCAGGTGTATAATTACTACATTTCGGCATGGTCGAGCATAAAAAAAATTTGGAATCTTATTCAATGGTTTACTTCGGATGGGATAAATGATCTTAGGCCATATATACTGATTCATATATTCAGTTTTTAATCAGGTATCAGTAAATTAGTGGTGGCTAACTTGTCAATATTATTACCAAATGTTCGAATAATACTTGGTTGGTCAAATACAATTTCTGAAGAAAATGTATCCCAAATACTTGATGATTTCACCTGAACCAATAGAATTAACGGAACATGTGATCCCGAAACGCGTTCATGCAATTTTTATGAAAGGACTGTGTTTTCTTTTTATCTACCGGTGTACTGGCTGAGTTAGTTTGCAAGTGGCATGCACAATAACATAAACTTTTAGACAAGGTTTGGCGTTGTTTTATATGTATGTATTTATTAACACTACAAATGGGTATACACCCGGTGGCAGTGATATATAATATACAATAATACAATTACAATTATACAATAATTACATCAATAAAGGAAAAAAAATAAAATAAAATAAACCTAAATTATATTTCAAACTATAAATAAATAGATGCAATAAACCTAGGACTATAAATAAAAGCTATTCTGTAATAACGCATACAATAAGCAAAAGTAAATCTAACTTATAAGTACTTCTATTTCACCCAGCTATTACCAATGTAAGTAATTACATATCACCTTAATTAATTACAAATCAACTTAATTACGTATCATCTTAATTAATTACATATCACCTTAATTTATTTACATATCAACTAAATTACATATATGATCTTAATTAATTACATATCAACTTAATTAATTACATGAAACAGCTTAGTTAATTACACTGCACCTACAATTATATTTTCAGTCTAATCTTTTCAACCGTTCCTTAAATGTATTTATTTTAAGAGGACCACCCTGAAAGATTGCTGCAAGTAAGCTGTTCCAGTCTACTATTGTGCGGTTAACACAGGAAAATTTTGCCACATCCGTTCTTTGTTTTCTACATTTAAACTTCCTAATATGATCAGCCCTTCCTAAGTATGATGGTGTTGCTAATCTAGCATTGATGTCGGTTCATGCTTTGTGTCCCATTTGTGCCTTAAACAATGCGGTGAGTCTGGTTTTTCGTCGCCTTGACTTGAGAGATTCCCACCCTAAGTGTTTTACTAACTCCTCACCATGTCCCTTCCCCATTTTGACATATTTTGCTGCCTTGCTTTGGACATTTTCTATTGAATCGATTTGGTTTTGTCTGTACGGATCCCAGCCTACTGCTCCATATTCAATAATTGGGCGAACAATGGTTTTGTACGCTAATTCTTTTGACTTCTTCTTCTTCTACTTCTACTTCTTCTTCTTCTTCTCTTCCTGGTTTAGGCATTAATTGCCTGTTCCGTCTTCACTAATAGATCTAGGACCATCTCTTCCGAGGACGTCCAACATCTCTTCTTCCTCTTGGGAAGTAGTTTTGTATTCTCTTTGGTAATCTACTCTCTGCCATTCTTTCTATATGTTCTTTCCATTGTTCCTTATTGTTAGTTATCTTTTCTTTTATGGAGTAGATTTGCAGTTCTTCACGGATATCTTCGTTTCTTATCTGGTCCATTCTAGTACACACCTTTACTCTCCATAAAAACTTCATCTCAGCTGCCTGGATTTTACTTTCATGTTTAGTAGTGGTAATCCAAGATTCACTCCCATATAGGAGCGCAGGAACTGCCATTGTTTTATAGAATTTTAATTTTGTTTGTTTGTGGGCTTTATTATTGAACGTTCTATTTATTGTACCACAAATAGCTTGGAACTGATTGATTTTATATTCAATATCCTTATCATATCCATAGCTAATATCACATCCTAAATATTTATGGTGGGATACTTGTTCAATCATTTGGTCATCAATGATTATTTTTGCGCGTAGAGGGTTTCTTCCACTAAAAGCCATCACCTTTGTTTTATTTATCGAAATTTTAAGATTATAATCTTTACATATTTCATTTAATTTATGGGCAGCCAGTTGCAATAAATCTTCATTATAATGTAAATCGTCAGCGAAAATTAAGTTATTAATACTTGTGTCATTATTCAATCTAAGGCCTTTGTGTGTTAACATTTTCCACTGTTTCATAATGTCGTCAATATATATATTAAAAAGAGTGAGCGATAGACTGCACCCTTGTCTAACTCCTTGATTTATTAAAATTTCTTCTGACTTTTTTTCATCTGCTTTTATTAATAATTCTTTTGACCTTCGGTTAGATTTCTTCAGAATACGCATAGAGAAATGTAGTGCTTTCCAGGCTTTCCTTGTGGTATTAGTGACTGTCCCTCCCAACCCAGTTTGTTACTTAAATATATACAGTACCTAGGTATTTACAAGTGTTCACTAGTGGCACCAAAGAAGAAAAAAAAAATGCTTAAACTATAAAGACAAAGAGCTCAAACGTAATCAAATATAATAAAAATGCCCAAATTTACTGAGCGAGTTTTGCAGTCACACTCTTCAATACTGTATTTCCACAATTCAAGGTGTTAGTGTCTAAAAAAAATATGAATAAAACTACAGAGAGTAATATATGGATGTATAGTCGATGCATTGGGTTTTCTAGTGTGTATATTTCTCTATCACATATCTTCTAATTTCCGATTAAAAGTGTTATCCTATATCGTAGTACCTATATTCTACATTCATGGTTTACCTAATTTGTTACGTAGCACTATTCCTGTGATATAACGGTTTTTTTCTGCTGTCACTTTGTTTATGCCCCTGTGTGATAGTTTGTGTGTCCCCTTGTATCATATAAATACAGTTCTTTATTTACTCAGTACAACTTTTTCATCTTAACTCTGTTATTACTTTATAACCTCAAATACGTACCAATATGGTATTGTTATTTAAAAAAATGGATTAAAAGATTCAGTAATTTTTATCTGATATATGCATCTAACATCTTTTTTGTAGTACGAGTAAAAGTAGCCTATTCAATTTTGTCATACCACATCCCCCTCCAAAATTTCTATTCCATAATTCTATTCCGTGTATTATGTTCCGTAATATATAAGTTGTGGTACACCATAACTTATATAAATGTTGATGACAAATCTATCTATCTCTTGTTCCGTAATATATTGACTTTAAAGATTCGGTAGTACTGAGATAGCGTGAAAATTATTTCACAATATATATCTGCTTATTTCTTTTATACTGATTTCTTGTACATGATACTCATACCACAAGCATTTATCTCGAATTATTACCAAATGAAGTGAAAGGGTGTATTAATTTCTGTCTGTGAAAAAAAGAAAAGGTCTTACCTATGTAAATTGTATTGCAATTATTCAGTGTATTATCATGAAAGTCCTCCATGGTGATCAGTGGCAGCGTGATAGGCTTATAAGTCATGGGACCCAGGTTCAAATCCCGGTCGATCCACTTTGAAATTATAATTTGTGTTAGACAGGTTATGTATGTATGTATGTATGTATGTATGTATGTATGTATGTATGTATGTATGTAGGCCTAAGTATATGTGTATGTATGTATTAACACTGCAATTGGATATACACCGGGTAGCAGTGATGTATAATATAAAATAATAACATTACAGTAATTACAGTAATACATTTACAATAATTATAATAATAAAAGAAATGAAATAAACGTAAATTTAAGTCTAACTATAAATAAATAAATGCAATAAATCGAGGCCTATAAATAAGAACTATACTATAATAACGCCTATTATAAGCAAAAGTGAACCTGACTTATTAGTGCTTCTATTAAACTCAATTATTATCGACTTATGTAAGTACAAGTCACCTTAAATAATTACATATCATCTTAATTAATTACATATCAACTTAATAAATTACATATCAACTTAATTAATTACATATCAACTTAATTAATTACATATCAACTTAATTAATTACATGACAACTTAAATAATTACACTGCACCTACAATTAAATTTTCAGTCTAATCTTCTAATGCAGGGGTTCTCTCCTGGTACTCTGATTCCTCTATAACTACTAATAATTCTGCATCACTATCACCGTCATCCATTTATTCATTAACAGTGTAATGTAGACCCACTACCTGTAGTGCAATCTGGACAGTCTCTGACGAACTAAGTGGTCTATTCTTCTAGGAACTAACGACATCTATGAACCTTGCTCGAAGGGTCGGGCGAGTAACGCCACGTTAAGAGCCCTGACATCACACATATTATGGATGTGAACGCTGTTTTTCAGTTCACTTCGACTGTTTTGTACCCATACTGGTAATAGTTTAAGAGTTGACCCACACACTTTCAATTCTTTCTAAACGTTTGTAACAAAATTTAAAGTAACTCATTCTGTTACAGATGCAAAGAAATTAGGAAGATCTACAGAGGCAACAGATGTAGCAGTTGTTGGAGTGTTACAAGAAATGCAGAATAGTGATTACGGGAACCACTATGGAGAATGCATTGTCGATGAAGAAGGAAGACATCTGGAGTTGAGCAGCACGAAAGTAAGAAAATACTAAAAAGTCATCTTAAAGTACTGTACATCCATATAAAATACATCTTTTGAAACTGAAACGAAGGAATAAATTTGAACGTAATGATTTTTCTATGCTAATGATAACTCATATTATCTTGATAATGTGTTTTGGAGTGATCAAACGTTCATGTGATCCATAGCTTATGTAAAAGCTCATAGCATTATTATGTAGAATGTAATCTTTCAGTAGCGTAATCCTCATTCGTTCATTCAAGAACAATCTTACGATTTCAAACTTATCATATGGTGGGGCTTCACTGTTTCTTTCATAATAAGATGAGATCATAATGTTTATGTAGATGGAATAACAAGAAATGCTGCAGTTAATAAGTAACATTATTTCCATAGCAACGTGGTTATGTGATGCCTATCAGCTTCAGGAAATTTAAATATTAAAAGTGTCATATTCATGCAGAATGCTGCGTCTTCATATGTTTTTTAAGTGTAACACTTTTGATGACCATGCTTTCAGTCAGCAATTTTCTATAATACGTCCTGCAAGATCGCCAGATATTAAACCTGCATATTATTAGTTATGGTGCTTTGTGAAGAAAGTAGTGCTCATAACAAAAACGAGAAAACTCAGCTTGTTAAAGGAATCCATTATACTAAGATCGCCAGTAGGATGGGAAGTGATACCAATCGAGTAGGGTGACCCGGAGGCGAAAGGGAACGGGCTGCAGTTTTAAATTTAGGTATTTTTTTAGGGAGAATAAGACACAGAATTTAAAAAAAATAGTGAAAGAAAGATTCTTTTAAATCACAATATTGAAATAAGAGTTCCCTTTACGTTTACAACAAGATTTAAGAAGTGTTTCCGAAAGATTATTTCCTTCATTGTGCGGTGTTTGTAATAAAATTTCCTTAGCTTGTTGTATTTATAATGCATTCAAATTACGGTATAGAATTTCAACATTCAATAAAGTATTGGCGAGAAAGGAGGGTCCTTAAAAATATTTATGGAGTGGAGGACGACAAATTCGTATAGGTAACACTGATCATGCAACATGTAATAGATTGTATTGTATTTATTAACATTTCATGGTTTTCAAACATTGCTTTACAGCTAGAATATGGAACAACTTTAAAAACTTAATACTATTATAAAGTCTTAATTAATAGTCACAGTCTAGATGAAATATATATAGACGAGATTTACAATATAGTTACTAGTACAACACAAAGTTTTAGTATCAATTTCATGAAGCGTTATTGAATGTCATGAAGTCACCTACAGAATAGAAGGCGTGAGAAATTATGTACTTCTTTAATTTGGCCCTAAATAATCTTATGTTTTGAGTTTAATTTTTTATATCGATAGGGAGGCTATTAAAAATTATACTGCCATATAACGCACTCCTTTTTGATAGCATGATAGACTTGCTGATGGAGTATGAAAGTCATTTTTTTTACGTGTATTTATGCTATGAACTGTTGAATTAGTTACAAAGTTTTCACGATTACATACGAAGAAGACTATTAATGAAAAGATATACTGACAAGCCATGGGCATTATTTGTAGTTTTTTTTTTAAATAGTCCTACACGACTCCCTAGATTTCGCACCTACTATTATTCTAATTACTCTTTTTTGTAATAGAAATATATTGTTACTAACTGTGGAATTTCCCCACAATATTATTCCAAAACTCATTACCGAGTCGAAGTATGCAAAGTATATTGTGTTTTTAAGGTATTGATATTTACTATCTTTTGCATAGATCTAATATTAAAACAAGCAGAATTTAGTTTGGGGGTAATTTCTTTAATACGATTTTTCCAATTTAACACATTATCGATTTTTTAAGCCAAGAAATTTGGTTGTTGTTGTTTCTAATAGGGATCTATTGTTAATTATTGCGCTAGAAATCTGCGAGGTTGAATTTGGACAGGATTTAAATTGAATTATGTTAGTTTTGTTACAATTTAATACTAATTTATTGACTGAGAAAACCAGTCACATATTTTGAAGAGAATTTCCTCTGTTGAAGATTGGAATGTGTTGGAGTTATTGGCTGTAATTACTATACTTTTCTCATCTGCAAATAATATGGGATGACCTACATCTTATATTAGGGGGGCAAGATCATTTATAAACACTAGAAAAAGTAGGGGACCTAATATTGATCCTTGACGAATTCCATTATTAATAGTTCCAGAACATTAGATCAGACCTTCTATTTACAGCATTTAAGAGAGGGTGTAGGACATAATGGAATAAGAATAAAATGGTGAATACATATGACTTTAATACGATTAAGTTAATGTGATGGCTGTAGTGAAAATTTAATTTCCTATGTAATAACTAATAAGGCAATGTCACATTTTCAAAATTTGTGCAGAAAATAGCAAACATATCAGCATTTAAAATAATTAATTATATTTGGAAAACTTTTAAGTAAGAACGAAATTGTTGATAATGAAAAAATACGTATATATTTCATATCCTCTACCACTAGCAACTCTAATAAGAACTACGGAGTACAAGAACTAAAGTTCATAAGACTAAGGAAGGGATTAAATACTCAGGTTTACACAATATCTCTATCTGATTACTTACAAATTTACGTTTTAAATTAATTAATACCTGTATTCTAGTAACCATACTGTGTCTTCATTCCAAAATTTCCCACCTTGAATAATTTCAGATGTAGGTTCACAGGACACGCGATTTTGAGGAAAAACGCGCCAATTTAGTTTTAGAGGGGGAAGTTCAAACTACTAGTCATTGAATTTTTGGTCCACGTTTTCACCCCCACCTGCCCCCACTGTTGAATTTCAAGCAATTCATTACCAGCTTTTATTACTTTAGAAAAACATACCATTCCGTCTGGAGAGCCGAAAACATTAACAATTAAAAGAATTAAACATAAAAGGTAACATGATGAAATTCTTCTCCAAGTGACTAAAGTGGTCTACACGATTTTGTAGGATTTGTTTCAACTATTATTCTAATTTCTTTTTTTTTATATAAGAATATATTTTCCCGTAAATATTATTGCGTAGGACATAATGGAATGAAAATAGACGAAATATAATGTCTTTAAGATACTGCTTTTTATAAATTGTGTAACAACCTAATTGCGAACGAAACCAATAAATTTAGTTGTTGATGTTTCTATTAGGGGTATATTGTTGATAGTTGTGTCTGATGTTTCAGAGATTAAATTTGAAGTGAAGTGAAAAATAATGAAGAATGGAATAAAAATATGTTGTCTTAGTTATAGCATAATGAACGCATAATTAACTGATTCAAATATCTCTAATTCCTGTATTTCTAAAAGCTACTACGAAGGTTCACAACTTTGCATTATATATGATTAATGCGGGTTACACATGAAATATTCAGTGCGTGTCACGAAACGGACGTAGGGATAAACCTCACAAGACTTCAGGGACAGCGTATGATAGCGAAGCGTGGACAATACGAAAGCAGGATGGGGCTGGACAGTCAGAATATGAGATGAGGCGCACGAGAAAAACGGGGCTGCTTAAATAAAAGAGTAGGATCCCTGTGCTGTGTTGGAGCAGATCTAGCCCGCCGAGGGATTTGTGTTGCAGCGTACGTTAAACAGTGAAACTCATATTACGAATATGTACATTAACCAAATTGCAATTATGAAATTGTTTGTAAACAGGATTGTTGAAAGCAAGTGCTTCAGGATCATTATTTCAATGTGTAATTTACATTTCGTGTTGTGTCTGGTCCCTAATCCTTCATACACTGAACTTCTTTGGTGCGTCGGCTTTAAAAGTTAGGCAGTTAAAATCTGGCTTCCCGGACATGTTTTTCGATATAAAACATACTTTTTTCCCAACAGCTGTGTTGAATGACTCTTGCTTATGAAACTTGCACAAAAAGAACTTCGCTTGTTTCGGCTCGAGTTCTAACAAGTTTTTAAATGTTGCGAACTAGAAGATTTTTATCAAGCACTCCCTGTTTAACGAGAACAAAACCACATGGCTGGTGTCAGTAATTATTTGTGAAGTCGACGTCTGAAACTGCGTTAATGGTGAAATTGAGGCGGTAGCGGGAAAAAGTGCCCATAAGCAAAAGTCATGTTTCGAGAAAACAATGATTGAAAGATTTATTTTTATGTCATTGCGATTTGGATGCACTTTTATCAAGATAACAAGTTTCATACTGTTACAATAATATTTGTCTACAAGTTTTTGTTAAATAATACATTCCGAAATTAATAGTGTTAATAAAATAATATATTTTATGAACCATTTTATAGGTCCTTTTTTCCCGAGAACAAGTTTATTTTATAAAAATACTTTCAATATGATTATATTTTAGCAGAAATTATAATATGAGCATCGAACGGCGCACATTACAGAGGTTTACAATTTCATAATCAATTTAGTAAAATTATATTTCTTACATATATCTCATAGTTATATGCAAGCAAAAACTAAAGAGGTTTGGGACTAGTCAGAGCATCATGGCAAGCGTTCTTGCAACACTGCAACATCTGCATCACTTTAATATCAAATGAAAATCCTTATGTAAATAGTATGCGACCTTTGATGTCTGAACTTAATTCTTCCTGTCAACATCTAAGTCTCTCTTGTCCAGTTGAGCTTCGTAAATCTGTGCCTAGGAAATTAAAAGAGGAATTAAGAAATGCAGAATTCGAATCATGGAAAGTAATGCCTGGAAGAGGCAGAGGTGTAGAATTGTACAACCAAGTACCTAAAGCCAACGCCTGGATTTTTAATAAGTCTGGACTATCTACATCTGAATGGGTAACCTGCCTCAAAATGAATGCCAATTTAGCAGCAGTTAGAGGAGTACCTGGTCGCTCTTTGGACAGATCCCGGTGCAGACATGGCTGCCCGGAGACTGAAACCCTTGCCCACGTCCAAGGTCAGTGTGACAGAGGTTTACTCCTCCGAAATGCCAGACACCATCATGTTCGATCCTTAATTGCAACTACTTTAAGAAAAAAGTCTTGGATAGTAGAAGAGGAAGATTTTTGCCTTGCTACTAATGGCTCCTCTAGACGTATTGACATCATAGCTTATTCCCAGACTACCAAGAAAGGATATATAATTGATCCTACCACAAGGATTTAAACGGGGAGTAGCCAGCCGGAGGATGTCAATCAAGAAAAGATCAACATTTATCTGCCAACAGTTGATTACTTCAAAGCAAAATACCAGCTTGAAGACATTGAGGTGATTGGTCTTCTTATTGGAGCTCGTGGTGTGATTCCCAAGTTCTTTGAAAGCTTCAGGAAGACTTTTGAACTACCACAGATACTTACTGCTGACATCATAACTTCAGTTTTGAAACGCTCTTGCCAAATTCTGAGTCATCATATTCACTCTGTTTAATTTTTTTTATTTATTCACTTTCTATTCATATATGTTTATTATAATTTTCTTTCTACAAAATTTATGTAAACATTTAATATTGCAAAATTCATGTAGGAGAGTATACTGAGTCCTTCTGGGCTACCTCCAATGGGGGCAGTTATTATTATTATTATTATTATTATTATTATTATTATTATTATTATTATTACATAAATTGTACCGAATACGTAAGAATCAAGAATATCTATTGGTTACAGAATACAGATTACAGGTTTTTTAATATCAATCTAGAATGGACTCACACACAGTGCAGTCTACACTTTAGTGCACATCCTGGATGGACTCACACTCACTTTGAGAATCATCTTCATTGATGTTTTCTCCCAATGCAACTTTGCTCTTTTCAATGATGTTGTCAAGCCAACTGTTTGAAATATTTGAAATATGTTTTGTACTTCACATTCAGTTTTTCACCAGTCTTTTCTTTGTAATAGTCACAGAATAACCCAAAGAGAATCTTTACATTCAGGTTTGGGGTAGTGGACAATATTAGATCTTGCTATGTGGAATCGATTGTAGATGGACTGCAGTAAATTCCATTATATTGTTGTTTATTTTATATGGTCTGTTTTCATGAGAATCCCTTTTATCCTCAAATGTTTCACCTTTTAATATTTTCCCTTGTATTACTTTGTCTTTTGGCAGAAATTTTGAAGATTCTCAAAATCATTTGACGACGCACCTCTTGCTGAACACCACGTCGACGCAGAGAGTATGTCCATGTATTTTCATGACTTCTTTTAGATTTTAAGTTACATTTAAGACTAGAAGATTTTTTTGATAACAAGCTTGCCATTGTAGCATCCTGCAATAACTTTGTTTGCCCACTGTAAAATATTTCGAACAGATCTTCCCGCTCATCAGCAGTGAATTTGGAGAAACATTCCTTCTGGCAGCAGAAATAACTGGTGCAAAAACGTACCTTCAACAATAGCACATACCTAATATCATGTTATTTATTCATTTTTCTGTCTTCCCGTTTTAAGTTAATTTTCATGTCTTCTCTCCTCTTTTTTCGTTTATGTTCATTTCTTTCCATTTTGAAACAATTCAGGTCGCACACAGATCACAACTGCTACACACAAGACAATTATACAGCTAGCAGTGCCTGCCTCAAGCTGTGTTGATGTTTGCTGCATTTCACAACTACGCAAGAGTGCATGGGTTCATTCAATTAGCTACCCTGTCCTCTGTTTACAAGATATTGAAACGAAAGTACTTAAGCAAGTAGATTTTAACACGGAGAATTGAATTAAACATTCTCCCGAAAAAAGGGCCTATAGATCCATGGGCCCCTTTTCCGGCTACCGGCTCAATTTGTATCGAAAACAAATACAAAGTGGGGTTTTAAGTGTCTGATATATTCAGTTTATGGAAAATCATAGGAGAATCCACGTTGTCTTTGGTGTAGGGTTTAGACATGAAAGGCTGAAAAATTAATGATCATCGCTTTGTGTCACGTTGCTAGGAGACGCAGCATCAAATGCTCTGAAGAGACTTACAGTATCTGCCCCACATTAAGTTTAATCGGATTTGTTCGGATTATCCACGGTAATCTTAAAATGTGAGGATGTGGTTATGCATATTGTAATTTAATTACGAGTAAACATGTAGCATTTCGATCCCTGTTGGATGATGAAGTGGTCAGATATTTTGATTACTCTTACTGTCTGGTTATACAGGGTGTTTGGAATTGATGTTACAAACTTTCTGGGATGATGGCAAGGCTACATATATCAATTTGAGATAAGAAATCATGGTCCGGAAATGACTGAGTCGAAAGTTATAAGCAAAAATAGTTGTGTGGAAATGGAATTGTAATTTGGCACCACGTGCCCTCCTTCCCTTAACTTTTGGAACAGTCGTGGAAAAATGATATGGGTCGGATGTCTCCTGCGTGGGTACTTGCTCCCGATACAATCTGTAAGCTTGTCTACTGTTCCCATTGGCTCATCCGCATTCGAAAATCAGGTCTGCTTATTCCGCTCTCGTGTACTCCTCCATTTCACTAGGACTGATCGACTGGACACTGCAACTTGTAAGAAAATTGCATTTTCAAGCGTACATTTAGGGGAGAGTCGGGTAGTATCGGACATCGGGTAATATCGGACAGTGCGTTTTTTTCATCTACCACACGATGATAGTACCTGAATGACATGGTTACGTTTCTCTATGCGACATCACAGAAACGTAACCATGTCAATCAGGTACTATCATCGTGTGGTAGATGAAAGAAACTCACTGTCCGATATTACCCGATGTCCGATACTACCCGACTGTCCCCTACTGTATTATAATAAAATAACTTAATTTTTTTTTAATATTTCTTTTTACCATTGAAATTAACATCATAACAGTCAAAAGCATAAATGTAAAATTGTAACAATAAACAATACATTTTAAATACCATGTGATGTAGGTCCTAACCTAAATAAAAATTATGATGGAGGCAAGGGAGCTTAAATGATATAGTGGGAAAGAATTAAGTGAACTCTACATGGTTGAGTATTTGATATGGGAACACGATTCAATTATTCTAATGTTATATACGATTCAATCCAGGACACAGATATAATGCTCTTTTCTATCTAAGAACGTAATCATTTTTAAATGTAAGTAAACAGAACTTGAATTATTTTTAAATGTAAGTAAACCGTACTTAGAATGTTACAAGTTTTAACAAACTTCACAGTTGATTTGATACAATCCTTCTATAGTAAGTTCCTATTGCAAGTTATTGTTACACTCCAACATTCCAAATATCAATGGTGATGCTTATACGAATAGAATTTTTATGCACTAAAAGATATAATAAGGAAACAGAATGTCAGCACTAGGTTGTGCATAGAAATCATAGACCTAAACAAATGTCACATCGGTATTAAATCCTTGTTTCTCCTTCCATTTCAGAATGCAGGTATAAAAGTTTTGATACCCGTTTTGAGGTCAGACGGTTCCCTTTCAGGGTGGGAGTTGCTGCTGCCTTGAAGAACATTAATAACAATATTAAAACAGTAGTAGATAAACCTCCCGTCTGTCTCACGTTCGCGCACGCTGCATTTTGAATTTGGTGCTGCATATTAAACAGTTCGAATTCGAATTCCAGTCCAACCAATTAGAACGAAGTATAGAGTGAGGTTGCACAATTATGTAACTGTCCACCTTCAGTAGCGCCATCTCTCGGGAACTAACGGAGTTGTCTAGTGTGGATTTTGCTGTTGTTGATAATGATAAAAATTCCACAGAAAAATCGATAAATTTATGAGAAAACCTATATATTATACGATATATTGAATCAAAATTTCGATATCGATATATCGCTATATCGAATCGAAAATATCGGTATTTCGTAAAAACCGATATATCGTTCCCATCTCTACTCCGGATACAACCTAATCATGCACAGTACTAAACAAATCAATAATAATAATAATAATAATAATAATAATAATAATAATAATAAAAAGGTAAAGGTATCCCCGTAACATGCCATGAAGACACTTGGGGGGCATGGAGGTAGAGCCCCATGCTTTCCATGACCTCGGCACTAGAATGAGGTGGTGTGGTCGGCACCACGCTCTGACCGCCTTTTACCCCCGGAAAAGACCCGGTACTCAATTTTATAGGAGGATGAGTGAACCTTGGGGCCGTTCTGAAAGTTTGGTAACGAGAAAAAATCCTGTCACCACCTGGGATCGAATCCCGGACCTTCCAGTCCGTAGCCAGCTGCTCTACCAACTGAGCTACCTGGCCGCCAATAATAATAATAATAATAATAATAATAATAATAATAATAAGAATAGTTTACCTTCAATTTATTGCTGTTTCTCTAAGCGTTTCATTCCTCCAAAAACGTTTATATTGCTATGCAATCGTTTTCTTCCTTTTTGTCTACTGTTTCAATCTGTCAGGAGGATCCAGCGTCACATTCTTTATCGCCTCTTTGATACACGACGCTCATTCCTATGCGATGAATAACGTTATCTGGCAACTTACATGACAATTATTGCTGTCACTTCGTTTTATCTCATACTGTATTGAGAGCATTCAAATAAAAGTGGACACTATCTTTTCACTTTTTACTGAAAAATTTCTAATAGCAACACCAAGGATTTTTCTAACAGATATGTCATTTGTTTCATCTATTAACAAACTGTAGCAATTACATCCAAGATCATTTTTCAAAACTTCCTCGAAATGAAGTGCTAACACATTAACAATGATTCCTGTACAATTTTTTTCTATGAATTTTCAATGATTCAACCATCTTACTCTCTGCAAAGGCAGTTTTACGAAGTTCTGTAAAGTTGTCAATACTATTAATAGAGGAATGTTCAGAAATGTGTAAAGCAATTTGTCCCCCTGACTCAGAAATTTTAGTACTTTGATTTTTCGGAATGAGTTGAAAATTGGATCATTCCATACAAAATTTTAAGAATGTGCCAACGATGTCATGAATTTTTTGGGCTTTTGATATAATAATGTTATTATGAAAATAAATTAAAGTGTCAACTATGACCGCCATTTCATTAATATTTTAATCATACGGATGACTGAAAAATGGGTGTCAGTTACATGTTGTCCATAATTTAAAATATTATAGACACCCTATTATGAAGTGTCATCGAAACTAAACAGACTCCATTATAAACATGGATAACCATATTTTAATACCTTAAAGACTAATCCGAATAATATGAAGGCATGCTCATAAAAACGCCTCATTGAAAAAAGAAATAGTTTTGTATTCCAATGCAACAAATTAAACTCATGAGAATTTCATTCGTATTAAAGAAAATCTAATTCCTAATCCAACTCCAAACTTTTATGGCTTTATCTAAAAAGAACCTGTGAATAATTAAATTAATAAAATTATTAATCTTTGTTCCCACGGTTGAAAATCGCTTGCTATGTGTGTGGCTGTCGTAGACTTCATAACGATGAGTAATCTCAAACGACCGTCTCCCTGACCATGATCGCGCAACATTCTGTACGACGGGAGAGCCTACCTCCTGAGCTCCTTTGTTCCGGTGAGTTATTTTTATTAAAAACTGACATGATATTTAACTCAATATTCTGACATTTTCACAGTGGAATCAACATAGCTTAAAGAATTAAACACATGTTTTTTCGTCTGTAAAAATGAATTGCATTTTGTGTTCTATATTTTTTTAAATTATTTTACGGCGGGTAACTACTTAAAAATTATATATATTTTTTTCATTTAAAGGGCATTTATAAACAAGGCTCTCCTTTTTCGAATTGCATTTAAATCACCTCTCCATCTTCCTTTACATAGTAAGAAAACTTCAATGAATGAAACAGTGTTCTTTGTTAAACCTACATTAAAAATTCTGATTGGAGCCAAAATATGAAAGATATAAATATAATATTGCTTGAAAATTCATATTCAGAACATACAAAATAACATACTACAATATTTTTAACTTTTGAGATTTCATGGTTCAAAAACATACTTTTTTGCATGGAATGACTCAATTGAATTTTGCCTGTTGAGCAGTAAATACTGAAGACGCGCGTCTGTGTTTTTCAGTGCCAATATGCCTATCCAAAGCTGATGTCTTGGCGTCCACAAAACACTTACAATACGTGCATCACCTTCTACTGGGGCTAACCAGTTCTTATACACTTCACTTTGTAACTATTCACTACGGGAATTCTGACAATATTGAGTTTTTGCCAGTTGAAGCTAGGGAGAGAGAGAGTGAAGGGACGAGTTGGGGGAGAGGGAAGAGAGGAGGAGGAGGGAGAGCGGAGAGAAATGGAAAAAGAAAAAAGTAATTTTGTAGTTCTTACAACGTAAACGTTGAATATTTTTAAATTACACGTCACAAACAGGGGAAAAAATAAATACAATTCCGCAGTGTATTTTGAAATACTCAAAACTAGTAAAAACGTCAAACAAAGCTGTTTAGGCACTCTCAAAGCTTATATTTGTAAGCATATATGTTCATGAGTAGGGCTAGGATTTTGATGACCTATAAATCATGAAAAAATGTCGTAAAAACAATGCATTTATGACCTAAGAATATTTTTAAAATGTCATTAAAATTGATCTAACATAATTGGCTTAGTAGGAAAAGAGGTTTTGTACTACTTAATATTTAGACTAGTAATTAAATTAAATTTTACATAATCTTTTCCAAGTAGTACACTTTAATTAATTATTTTACCTGATGTAGTTTGCATATATGATCGTTCACCTCTGCTTTGGCATGTGGACATTAGGTCAACAGTCAGCTGGTCGGTCTTGGCCCTTCATGGTCTGTAGCGCCGTGGATTTACTTTACTTTTAGTTTCCATGTAGTCTACCACAAGGCCACTCTTATCCGGAATTAGCAGGTATAGAGGAGTTTATATTGAAGGGTTGGTTAGACTGATGCATTACACGGGGTGTACAACGTTAAAATGACAATATTTGTGTGGAAAAAGGATTAAAATATTATACAAAATAATGGGTATTAATGGATAAAATATGTAAAGAAAATATCAAAGAAAATAAACATTGTTTTGCATTAATAATGAGGATTTATGGCCAAAATTAAATGAAAATACCTAAAAAATGACCGAATAAAACAACAGATGCTCTTATGAGTTGAAACAGGCAGAAAATGCAAAAAAATTCCCTAACAAATATGTCTTAAAACATTCAGTTTATCACATAACATATAAATACTAAAGCAGCTATGTTTCTGGCTTACTAGAAAAAAAGATGCAATTTCATCAAAATCCTAGCCCTTTTCATGAGAGTGTAAAGAGTAAGTTAGGAGTAGAAAAATAGGTTTTTCCCTAAAAATCTGCAGTGTAGTTATAAATATTTGAACATAGACCCAATAATACTTTCTTCAAGGAGAGTTTACTTATATAAATAATAATAGATTGAAATAATTCAATTCGTTCGATAATTTTATGTTAACACATTTTATCTCTTTGCAATTTATACATACTAATAATTTGTGGTCTCTCTCGATATGTTTTAAATTTATTTAGCGGTAGGAAATCTTAATTTTACCGTGATTATGATGGTGCAGACTGATCCTGATGAATTGTACATGATATGCTACAATCGGTGAATTAATCGTGGTTATAATATTTTTAAGATGTTACTTATTTACTTACTTACTTACTGGCTTTTAAGGAACCCGGAGGTTCATTGCCGCCCTCACATAAGCCCGCCATTGGTCCCTATCCTGAGCAAGATTAATCCAGTATCTACCATCATATCCTACCTCCCTCAAATCCATTTTAATATTATCTTCCCACCTACGTCTCGGCCTCCCCAAAGGTCTTTTTCCCTCCGGCCTCCCAACTAACACTCTATATGCATTTCTGGATTCGCCCATACGTGCTACATACTCTGCCCATCTCAAACGTCTGGATTTAATGTTCCTAATTATGTCAGGTGAAGAATACAATGCGTGCAGTTCTGTGTTGTGTAACTTTCTCCATTCTCCTGTAACTTCATCCCTCTTAGCCCCAAATAAGATATTAAGTTTGCAAATTCTGTCTTGTGTCATCAGTTATTGTTGTTTAGTCAACTGTCTGAAGACATGTTTGAATTTCAAAAGTGACACCAATAAGTCATCACTCATGAGGAAACTAGGCCAGAAGATAATGGGGTAAGGTGGCCAGTTCCTGTTCCCCTCCATTGCAACTAGTAACACATTACACTAATCTGACTGCAGATACAGTAGTTATCAAGAATAGGCTATAATTTGTGCAGGTGCAATTTTGTCACTTAAAACAGATGTTTCTTTTTACCTACTCTATCACCCCTGAGACATTGTAAACGTAATTTTTAACACCCTGTATGTGTCTCAAGTGTTGACAATACCCCGCGAGACGGCTTAAGAGTAAAATGTATATTTTGAGTTAAATCCTATTTTATATTGTAGCTTTTTTTTTACAGATATATCGTTAATTTTTTTTTACTCATCTAGCAAATTTTGTTTGATGATTTGGCAACACTGGCTGTAGCGCCATGTAGTTGGAAAGAACTTGGGAACTTACACAGACCACACTATATATATATAGGCGGTTATTGAGCGAAACATGGAGAATTTCTTACCTCTTCAGCTATGGCTCAGGAGATAACGGAATTGGTTTGGTTTCCTGGAAGGAAACTTGAGTTTTATTTCCCTCTTACAGAAATTGGAAAACTGCTCCCTTTCTCTTGTTCACTTTGTTATTTGAAGTGATGACGTAGCACAGTGATGTCTATATGACAAACGAGTTCAGCAAACAGTGAACGTTTATCGTTGGCTTACAATTATTCTCAGTAAGCAATATGGCACTAAAGGGTTAAGGTTATAAAAACGACTTTTATAATGACTATTACACTTTTACTGCGCAATACTACTTTTGACCAATAAAACGGTACGAAAGGACGTCTTTCAACCAATCATGGCTACTTATTGTACAATTTTATCGCTTCCCTAGCATTTGTTTAATTTTATCGCTTCCTTAACATTTGTTTGTTTTTATCACTACCCCGGAATTTGTTTCTTTGTTTACCAACATTTCAAACAGCAAATTCTTTATTGTCCTATAAAACGTGCTTTGCGATCGGAATTTGTTTCCCGCATAGATAGTCGACTGAAAATGGCGGCTCCTTTCAAACATTTTGGTTAAGGTAACATTAGTGAAATACAATGTTAGTAAATCAATTAATATCTATTTTATTGTATTACAGTTCTTTTTATCACCTCCCTACCATTTGTTTCTTTGTTTGCCAACATTTAAAAACTGCAAATTCTTTACGTTACTAAAAAACATGCTTTGCGATCGACATTTATTTACAGCATAGGTAGGAAACTGAAAATGGCGGCTTCATTCATACGTTTTGATGACGCTAACATTAGTGAAATAGAATTTCTGTAAGTCAATTAATATTTTATTGTATTAGAGTACTTTATTTCTTCTAATCTTTATATAGGCTACTTTCTTCTAATCGTGTAATAGTCAATTAAATCTCACTCGAGTTTTCATTTTCTCTACATAAATCAAAACCTCTGGTAAGATTACTGTTGACTATTACACTTTCACTACTTCACACTACTTTTGACCAATAAAACAGTACGAAAGTACATCTTTCAACCAATCATGGCTGCTTATCGCACAATTTTTGTCGTCTCCCTAGCATTTGTTTAATTATATCGCGTCCCTAGTATTTGATTATTTTTATCACTACCCTAGCATTTCTTTCTTTGTTTGCCAACATTTCAAACTGCACTGGCCTAGACGTCAAAAAAGAGAAAATTACAAACCACTCCAGTCGATGCACAGCACTTTCAAATATGACTCGCATTGGCATTCATATGTGAAGAGCACCATTCGGAAATCCTGAATAAGTTGAGGGATACACCATGTACATCAACGAGTTAACTTCTTTTACGCACTCGGCCAATATAACATCAACTGAACCACCAACCAATAAAACAATCAAATTTGAAAACTGTACTTTCGATAACAATTATTGAAAGTCCAATTTTTGTTTCTTTTAAAATTATTCATATTTATTTTTCATTTCATCATCGTTAATTAAAACGTTTCTTGCTTATTTCTTCATTCCTAATTAAAATTTTTCTAACACTCGTTTATATTATTTAGGTTATGTTATAGCTTCTGGTATATGATATTATGGATAGTCACGTATCAGAGATTGTTTAATACTAAGATTTATTGAAAATCATCTGTCAAGTGACGTTGATTACTGGGATCCGGATGATTGAAGTGGAATGCAAATGTTTTAGTAAAAATGAAACTGAATCAACAAAGCCTTCTTGACTAGTAACCGTCCACAGAGTTCAATGAAGATTCCATACTTGGCGCAACTCATAACAGGAAAACATAATCATAACACAGTAGTGCCAAATAGCGTATTGTTGAGATGGCACAATAATACATTTGAAGACAGTTGTATTTTCGTAAGTCAATTAATATTTTATTGTATTGCAGTACTTTGGTACTTCTAATCTTTATATACTTTCTTCTAATCGTGTAATAGTCAATTAAATCTCACTCGAGTTTTGATTTTCTCTAGATAAATCAAAACCTCTGGTAAGATTACTGTTGACTATAACACTTTTACTACGTCACACTACTTTTGACCAATAAAACGGTTCGAAAGGACGTCTTTCAAACAATCATGGCTGCTTATCGCACAATTTTATCGCGTCCCTAGCATTTGTTAAATATTATCGCGTCCCTAATATTTTTTTTTTATCACTACCCTAGGATTTGTTTCTTTGTTTGCCAACATTTCAAACTGCACTGATCTGGACGTCAAAACACATAAAATTACAAACCACTCCAATCGACGCACAGCACTTTCAAATATGACTCACATTGGCATTCAAGAACAAGAATTAATAAAGATCACTGGTCACATATGAAGAGCACCATTCGGAAATCCTGAATAAGTTGAGGGATACACCATGTACACCAACGAGTTCACTTCTTTTACGCACACGTCCAATATAACATTAACTGAACCACCAACCACTAAAACATTCAAATTAGAAAACTATATTTTCAATAATTGTTTCTTTTAAAATTATTCATGCTTATTTTTTATTTCTTCATCATTAATTGAAACGTTTCTTGTTTATTTCATCATCCCTAATTAAAACTTTTCTAACACTTGTTTATATATTATTTCAATGTACCGAAGTACATATGATATTTCCATGCAGATATTCTGCGTCATCATACGATGGAAGAGTAATGGAACGGAGAAAATTCTCTCCGGCGCCGGGATTTGAACCCGGGTTTTCAGCTCTACGTGCTGATGCTTTATCCACTAAGCCACACCGGATACAACCCCGACGCCGAACAGAATCGTCTCTGATTGAGTTCCAACTCTTGGGTTCCCTCTAGTGGCCGCCCTTTGCACTACGTCATAGATGTCTATGAACATCGGACCGAAGTCCACACATGTGCTCAGGTGCACTCGTTATGAGTGACTAGTTGGCCGGGATCCGACGGAATAAGCGCCGTCTTAAATCACTTCGTGATTTACGCATATCATATATTATTTCAATGTACCGAAGTACATATGATATTTCCATGCAGATATTCTGCGTCATCATACGATGGAAGAGTAATGGAACGGATGTTCATAGACATCTATGACGTAGTGCAAAGGGCGGCCACTAGAGGGAACCCAAGAGTTGGAACTCAATCAGAGACGATTCTGTTCGGCGTCGGGGTTGTATCCGGTGTGGCTTAGTGGATAAAGCATCAGCACGTAGAGCTGAAAACCCGGGTTCAAATCCCGGCGCCGGAGAGAATTTTTCTCCGTTCCATTACTCTTCCATCACTTGTTTATATGTTTGTTATAACTTCTGCTATATGATATTATGGATAGTCACGTATCAGATATTGTTTAATACTAAGATTTATTGAAAATCATCTGATTACTGGGATCCGGATAATTGAAGTAGAAATCAACTGTTTTAATAAAAATGAAACTGAATCAACAAAGCCTTCTTGACTAGTAACCGTCCACAGAGTTCAATAAAGATTCCATAGTGACACAACTGATAGCAAGAAAACATAATCATAAAACACTACTGCCATCTAGCGTAGTGTTGAGATGGTACAATAATACATTTGAAGACAGTTGTATTTTCGTAAGCCAATTAATATTTTATGTTCGACCATGCCGAAATGTAGTAATTATACACCTGGTAGCAGTCCTTTAATGCATGTCATTAAAGTACACCTACTCATTAAAGTACAGGTGTTCAGCCAATGACAAGTCAGATTTGTACCGTTATAAAACCTCAGCCAATGACAAGTCAGCTTTGTACCGTTATAAAACCGCAAGTATAGATTATTCTCGGATATGCAATCGAAAGAGAATTAGCGAAAAGTCACGGAAGCTGGAAATCCAATACTGTTGAAGAAGGTTATGTTCTGTTACTATAATAATTAGCGTTAATTGTAAATAATATTCAAATAAATTCAATTTGTCATCTCGTGTTTCAATGTCTAATTTAATTTCAATGTTATATCAAAGTTAATATTATTTTACTCTGTAGGTTCTTATAGGCTATCAAGGTCAATGTGGACATCTGTTTGTCGGAAAAAATCAATACTTTCGCGTCTGCTCACATCTCACAATTTACGAGGTATTGCTCAAGGTCAGTTAGATACGAATAAAATGAATAATTTCAAGTTAGAAATATGGTCGAGCATAAAAAGTCGTATGAAACTCGCCTATAATGGTAATTAAGAAGCTCGTATGAAAATTAATTACTATCATTATGGGCTCGTACCATAATGTACTATTATTGTATTGGAGTACTTTGTTAATTCTAATCTTTATATACTTTCTTCTAATCGTGTAATAGTCAATTAAATCCTACCCGAGTTTTGATTTTCTCTAGATAAATCAAAACCTTTAATGATATTACTGTTGATAAAATAACATTAGAAAATAATTGGTCATATTATGTTCTTACATTTTCGTTTTGAAGTTTAATCTCATTTTGATAAGATTTGCATATAAACACAGAGTATGAAAACTGAAAACTTGTACTGCTTTCAAATTACAGTGCTGAGAAATTGTAAAATGTTTGTCACAAGTAGACAATTGCAGCTCGTACTTGAGCCTTGTAACAAAGAACCTACGGCCACAATAAGAGCTGAAGAGCCATCAACACCGTAGTAGTCGAGTTTATTACGAAAATCCTGTGACGTCATAGAAATCCGTGTGGCAGCAATAACAGGAATTGTATGGGTGTGGGATGATATTACTGGATAACAGGACAGAATTATATAACAGCCAGACCACAAACAACGTGTACAGCGGACTAATTTTGCACCCTTGTGAAGTCGTGCAGTTTGCTGGCAGGCTATGAAAATGAATGTTTGCATTCAGCTTCTGCATCAAGGTTTGAATAACTGTACTATTTCTGGCAAATAGTGTCGCTCAACTGAGATATTATCTTTTTATTAGTTACAGAATTAATGGATCGTGAATTCATATTTAATAGTTTTCAGTGAAAGTGCCAGTTTGATGATATCTTCGTTTTCTTTTCCGGTAAGTCAGAGAACCTCTCTTATTAAATTTATCCACTAACTTTAATATAGTTTATGCTCGACCATGCCGAAAAGTAGTAATTATACACCTGGTAGCAGTCCTTTAATGCATGTCATTAAAGTACACCTATTCATTAAAGTTCCTGTTTTCGATTATTCTCGGATATGCAACCGAAAGACAACGAGGTAAACGTCACGGAGGCTGGAAATCCAATACTGTCGCAGAAGGTTATGTTCTGTTACTATAATAATTAGCGTTAATTGTAAATAATATTCAAATAAATTCAATTTGTCATCCAGTTTTTCAATTCTAAAGCACTTTCCAGGTTATACATTCTCTGCATTACATCAAGGTCGATGACATTATTGTTCCTCGGAAAAAATCAATACTTTCGCGTCTGCGCACATCTGACAATTTCGAGCTACGAACAAGGTCACTTCCGATTTTCTGTCAGATACAAATAAAATGAATATTTCTTAATTATTTCATGTTAGAAATATGGTCGAGGATAAAAAGTCTTATGAAAGTTGCCTATAATGGTAATTAAGACGCTCGTATGAAAATTATGAAACTCGCTTGCGCTCTTTTCATAAACAAACATACTTGCGTCTTAATTACTATCATTATAGGCTCGTTGCATAACGTACTATTTCGTGTTCGAACTGGGATGCCAAGACATTTAAGTCTGAACGCTTGTCTTCTACTACACAGCTTTCTGCACTTGATGTAGCCTACGTCTTCAAGATAAATTTACGGCGACACAGTGACTATTTCACCATTGCAGAACACCAATGTACTCTCCAATGAATTTAGTTAGTGAGCATGAAATGACAGCTTTCCCTGGTAGCAATGATTTTAGATAGCAGTATCTGTCATGGAAATTAAAAAATATACAGTAATTATTCAAGTAGGCCTCGGAGTGAGACTAGTGGCCAACAGGCTTGGAGCTCACATACTTAGTTTCTTACAGCCCCGAACCCCTTGCAAGGACGCGTTTGCGTACCTTTTTAATTTGTCCTCCAAATTCTTCTCTTTCAATTCAAGTAGGCTAAATATAATTATGTACAGGAATGATTTACGAAAAATTGGTAAATGAATGAGCATCATTTGGGAGTGGGAAACAAAATCGTTTACACACTACCGTTAGTCTGTGCTTCTCAAATATTTGTCTTGCTCTGCAGTTAGTTTTCTATAACACGAAATAAGCACAATTTAAAAATATCTGGCCGCTCACTAGACAATAAGATAGTATTCGTCAGTTTTCCCTTAGCACTTACTTATACAATCAGTATTTTGTATAACCGATATATACGACTCATATTGATTTAACACTTTAATACATTCTGCTAATGAAGGAGATATTAAATGCGGCAATAATTCATTAGGTACCGTAGAAGAGGGTAAAGTCGATAAAAAGTTTGCAATTTTGTTTATAATATTGAGGTTAGGCAATGGAGCGAAGTTCCTCAGAAAATAGCATTTTGTCGTCATATCCTTCACTTATGAAGGCACGTTACAAGAATTGAATTACAATCTATAAAAAATTTGATTTTTTTTTATATTTTACTTGTGATCAAAGTTACCTGCTTAAATAGGGTAAAGTCAATCACCATTGAATTTTTAGTTTAAGATCGATTTTAAAATATTGCGGAGTAAAGTCGATCACTGTTTATGTTTTAAAAAACAAATTAAGTATATTACATATATTTTATTTGTTATAAGGGGTGTAAAAACAATAATAATCTCCAATATATTCCTATAGCATATAGTGTATCTTTTGTTACTGTGATCATATTATTCGATACAATTAGGCCTATAGGTCTCCACTGTACAAACATGACTATGATTGCCAACTTATAAAACATAAAAACACATTTTAATACTTCACATACCAACAAACAAAATTTAAGAATTCAAAATTTACATTGAAATACCACACTTCAATTATAATCTAAAATGCAATTCAACATTGCTTAGGTTTATATCAGATGTTATTTGAAATCTTCCCCTCCTCATGTCACTTTAGAAACTACGTTGTTCCCATAGTCAGGTACAGAGGGGTGTACAAAATATGTTCCTTTTTCAGTGCTTCTCTTACGCAAGAAATTCAACATAATTTCGTCTTCCTCTTTCCCCACTATCC